>NC_091380.1:5017005-5352005 GCF_038502225.1 Cherax quadricarinatus
TTAATTCATGGTGTAGCTTAACACATCTTAGAGGACGATTGTGTTGTAGAGGTGACGACCACGATCTTAATTCATGGTGTAGCTTAACACATCTTAGAGGACGATTGTGTTGTAGAGGTGACGACCACGATCTTAATTCATGGTGTAGCTTAACACATCTTAGAGGACGATTGTGTTGTAGAGGTGACGACCACGATCTTAATTCATGGTGTAGCTTAACACATCTTAGAGGACGATTGTGTTGTAGAGGTGACGACCACGATCTTAATTCATGGTGTAGCTTAACACATCTTAGAGGACGATTGTGTTGTAGAGGTGACGAACACGATCTTAATTCATGGTGTAGCTTAACACATCTTAGAGGACGATTGTGTTGTAGAGGTGACGACCACGATCTTAATTCATGGTGTAGCTTAACACATCTTAGAGGACGATTGTGTTGTAGAGGTGACGACCACGATCTTAATTCATGGTGTAGCTTAACACATCTTAGAGGACGATTGTGTTGTAGAGGTGACGACCACGATCTTAATTCATGGTGTAGCTTAACACATCTTAGAGGACGATTGTGTTGTAGAGGTGACGACCACGATCTTAATTCATGGTGTAGCTTAACACATCTTAGAGGACGATTGTGTTGTAGAGGTGACGACCACGATCTTAATTCATGGTGTAGCTTAACACATCTTAGAGGACGATTGTGTTGTAGAGGTGACGACCACGATCTTAATTCATGGTGTAGCTTAACACATCTTAGAGGACGATTGTGTTGTAGAGGTGACGACCACGATCTTAATTCATGGTGTAGCTTAACACATCTTAGAGGACGATTGTGTTGTAGAGGTGACGACCACGATCTTAATTCATGGTGTAGCTTAACACATCTTAGAGGACGATTGTGTTGTAGAGGTGACGACCACGATCTTAATTCATGGTGTAGCTTAACACATCTTAGAGGACGATTGTGTTGTAGAGGTGACGACCACGATCTTAATTCATGGTGTAGCTTAACACATCTTAGAGGACGATTGTGTTGTAGAGGTGACGACCACGATCTTAATTCATGGTGTAGCTTAACACATCTTAGAGGACGATTGTGTTGTAGAGGTGACGACCACGATCTTAATTCATGGTGTAGCTTAACACATCTTAGAGGACGATTGTGTTGTAGAGGTGACGACCACGATCTTAATTCATGGTGTAGCTTAACACATCTTAGAGGACGATTGTGTTGTAGAGGTGACGACCACGATCTTAATTCATGGTGTAGCTTAACACATCTTAGAGGACGATTGTGTTGTAGAGGTGACGACCACGATCTTAATTCATGGTGTAGCTTAACACATCTTAGAGGACGATTGTGTTGTAGAGGTGACGACCACGATCTTAATTCATGGTGTAGCTTAACACATCTTAGAGGACGATTGTGTTGTAGAGGTGACGACCACGATCTTAATTCATGGTGTAGCTTAACACATCTTAGAGGACGATTGTGTTGTAGAGGTGACGACCACGATCTTAATTCATGGTGTAGCTTAACACATCTTAGAGGACGATTGTGTTGTAGAGGTGACGAACACGATCTTAATTCATGGTGTAGCTTAACACATCTTAGAGGACGATTGTGTTGTAGAGGTGACGACCACGATCTTAATTCATGGTGTAGCTTAACACATCTTAGAGGACGATTGTGTTGTAGAGGTGACGACCACGATCTTAATTCATGGTGTAGCTTAACACATCTTAGAGGACGATTGTGTTGTAGAGGTGACGACCACGATCTTAATTCATGGTGTAGCTTAACACATCTTAGAGGACGATTGTGTTGTAGAGGTGACGACCACGATCTTAATTCATGGTGTAGCTTAACACATCTTAGAGGACGATTGTGTTGTAGAGGTGACGACCACGATCTTAATTCATGGTGTAGCTTAACACATCTTAGAGGACGATTGTGTTGTAGAGGTGACGAACACGATCTTAATTCATGGTGTAGCTTAACACATCTTAGAGGACGATTGTGTTGTAGAGGTGACGACCACGATCTTAATTCATGGTGTAGCTTAACACATCTTAGAGGACGATTGTGTTGTAGAGGTGACGACCACGATCTTAATTCATGGTGTAGCTTAACACATCTTAGAGGACGATTGTGTTGTAGAGGTGACGACCACGATCTTAATTCATGGTGTAGCTTAACACATCTTAGAGGACGATTGTGTTGTAGAGGTGACGACCACGATCTTAATTCATGGTGTAGCTTAACACATCTTAGAGGACGATTGTGTTGTAGAGGTGACGAACACGATCTTAATTCATGGTGTAGCTTAACACATCTTAGAGGACGATTGTGTTGTAGAGGTGACGACCACGATCTTAATTCATGGTGTAGCTTAACACATCTTAGAGGACGATTGTGTTGTAGAGGTGACGACCACGATCTTAATTCATGGTGTAGCTTAACACATCTTAGAGGACGATTGTGTTGTAGAGGTGACGACCACGATCTTAATTCATGGTGTAGCTTAACACATCTTAGAGGACGATTGTGTTGTAGAGGTGACGACCACGATCTTAATTCATGGTGTAGCTTAACACATCTTAGAGGACGATTGTGTTGTAGAGGTGACGACCACGATCTTAATTCATGGTGTAGCTTAACACATCTTAGAGGACGATTGTGTTGTAGAGGTGACGACCACGATCTTAATTCATGGTGTAGCTTAACACATCTTAGAGGACGATTGTGTTGTAGAGGTGACGACCACGATCTTAATTCATAGTGTAGCTTAACACATCTTAGAGGACGATTGTGTTGTAGAGGTGACGAACACGATCTTAATTCATGGTGTAGCTTAACACATCTTAGAGGACGATTGTGTTGTAGAGGTGACGACCACGATCTTAATTCATGGTGTAGCTTAACACATCTTAGAGGACGATTGTGTTGTAGAGGTGACGAACACGATCTTAATTCATGGTGTAGCTTAACACATCTTTGAGTGTTGTTTGTGTTGTAGAGGTCTGGAAGTGTTGATGATAGAGGCAGTGTGTGTGTGTGTTGACAGAGGCAGTGTGTGGGCGTTGATGACAGGCAGTGTGTGGGTGTTGATGATAGAGGCAGTGTGTGTTGATGACAGGCAGTGTGTGTGTGTTGATGACAGAGGCAGTGTGTGGGTGTTGATGACAGAGGCAGTGTGTGTGTGTTGATGACAGAGACAGTGTGTGTGTGTTGATGACAGAGGCAGTGTGTGGGTGTTGATGACAGGCAGTGTGTGGGTGTTGATGACAGAGGCAGTGTGAGGGTGGTGATGACAGAGGCAGTGTGTGGGTGTTGATGACAGAGGCAGTGTGAGGGTGTTGATGACAGAGGCAGTGTGAGGGTGTTGATGACAGAAGCAGTGTGTGGGTGTTGATGACAGAGGCAGTGTGAGGGTGTTGATGACAGAGGCAGTGTGAGGGTGTTGATGACAGAAGCAGTGTGTGGGTGTTGATGACAGAGGCAGTGTGAGGGTGTTGATGACAGAGGCAGTGTGTGGGTGTTGATGACAGAGGCAGTGTGAGGTTGTTGATGACAGAGGTAGTGTGAGGGTGTTGATGACAGAGGCAGTGTGAGGGTGTTGATGACAGAAGCAGTGTGAGGGTGTTGATGACAGAGGCAGTGTGTGGGTGTTGATGACAGAGGCAGTGTGAGGTTGTTGATGACAGAGGTAGTGTGAGGGTGTTGATGACAGAGGCAGTGTGAGGGTGTTGATGACAGGCAGTGGGAGGGTGTTGATGACAGAGGCAGTGTGAGGGTGTTGATGACAGGCAGTGTGAGGGTGTTGATGACAGGCAGTGTGTGTGTTGATGACAGAGGCAGTGTGAGGGTGTAGCTGACAGAGGCAGTGTGAGGTTGTAGCTGACAGAGGCAGTGTGAGGGTGTAGCTGACAGAGGCAGTGTGAGGGTGTAGCTGACAGAGGCAGTGTGAGGGTGTTGCTGACAGAGGCAGTGTGAGGGTGTTGATGACAGGCAGTGTGTGTGTTGATGACAGAGGCAGTGTGAGGGTGTAGCTGACAGTGGCAGTGTGAGGGTGTAGCTGACAGAGGCAGTGTGAGGGTGTTGATGACAGAGGCAGTGTGAGGGTGTAGCTGACAGAGGCAGTGTGAGGGTGTAGCTGACAGAGGCAGTGTGAGGGTGTTGCTGACAGAGGCAGTGTGAGGGTGTTGATGACAGAGGCAGTGTGAGGGTGTAGCTGACAGAGACAGTGTGAGGGTGTAGCTGACAGAGGCAGTGTGAGGGTGTTGCTGACAGAGGCAGTGTGAGGGTGTAGCTGACAGAGGCAGTGTGAGGGTGTTGATGACAGGCAGTGTGAGGGTGTAGCTGACAGAGGCAGTGTGAGGGTGTAGCTGACAGAGGCAGTGTGAGGGTGTGCTGACAGAGGCAGTGTGAGGGTGTGCTGACAGAGGCAGTGTGAGGGTGTAGCTGACAGAGGCAGTGTGAGGGTGTAGCTGACAGAGGCAGTGTGAGGGTGTAGCTGACAGAGGCAGTGTGAGGGTGTAGCTGACAGAGGCAGTGTGATGGTGTAGCTGACAGAGGCAGTGTGAGGGTGTTGATGACAGAGGCAGTGTGAGGGTGTTGATGACAGAGGCAGTGTGAGGGTGTGCTGACAGAGGCAGTGTGAGGGTGTAGCTGACAGAGGCAGTGTGAGGGTGTAGCTGACAGAGGCAGTGTGAGGGTGTAGCTGACAGAGGCAGTGTGAGGGTGTAGCTGACAGAGGCAGTGTGAGGGTGTAGCTGACAGAGGCAGTGTGAGGGTGTAGCTGACAGAGGCAGTGTGAGGGTGTAGCTGACAGAGGCAGTGTGAGGGTGTAGCTGACAGAGGCTGACTGACAGAGGCAGTGTGAGGGTGTAGATGACAGAGGCAGTGTGAGGGTGTAGCTGACAGAGGCAGTGTGAGGGTGTAGCTGACAGAGGCAGTGTGAGGGTGTGCTGACAGAGGCAGTGTGAGGGTGTGCTGACAGAGGCAGTGTGAGGGTGTGCTGACAGAGGCAGTGTGAGGGTGTAGCTGACAGAGGCAGTGTGAGGGTGTGCTGACAGAGGCAGTGTGAGGGTGTGCTGACAGAGGCAGTGTGAGGGTGTGCTGACAAAGGCAGTGTGAGGGTGTGCCTGCACACCTGCGAGAATCACGGTGGAGTGGCGTAATTTTCACGTATCCTATTATAATTTAAATCCTGCTCTGATGGAAGATATTTTGTGAATAAATAAACACTTTAGGTTCGCTCCTCCATTTAACTCTTAGTTATATATGTAGTTACGTCAGATTTTAAATAACTTACACCTTCCTGTGATGGTGTGTGTACTCGCCTAACTGTGGATGCAGGGGTCGATTCACAGCTCCTGGCCCCGTCTCTTCACTGGTCGCTACTAGGTAACTCTCTGCTCCAAGAGCTTTATCGTACCTCTTCTTAAAGCTATGTATGGATCCTGCTTCCACTACATCACTCTCCAGATTGTTCCACTTCCTGGCAACTTTGTGACCGAAGAAATACTTCCTAACATCCCTGTGACTCGTCTGTGTACGTTTGTGTGTGTGTGTGTACGTGTTTGAGTGGGGTAGAGGGGTGTAAATGTGTACAGATGTGTTCCCAGACACTGCCTGTGGGAACAGAGGGTAAGGGAGAGGGGAAGGTGACAAAGGTGTGTACCGTACGCATCTACCGTACGACACACGTGTGTGCGTACGGTAGAGGCGTGTACAAATGTGTGTACGTGTGGTAGAGTCGTGTACAGAGGTGTGTACGTGTGGTAGAGTCGTGTACAAAGGTGTGTACGTGTGGTAGAGTCGTGTACAGAGGTGTGTACGTGTGGTAGAGTCGTGTACAAAGGTGTGTCCGTGTGGTAGAGTCGTGTACAGAGGTGTGTACGTGTGGTAGTCGTGTACAGAGGTGTGTACGTGTGGTAGTCGTGTACAGAGGTGTGTGCGTTTGGTAAAGTTGTGTACAGAGGTGTGTACGTGTGGTAGAGGCGTATATAATGGTGTGTACGTATGGTAGAGTTGTGTACAAAGGTGTGTACGTGTAGTAGAGGCGTATATAGTGGTGTGTGCGTGTGGTAGAGTCGTGTGCAGAGGTGTGTACGTGTGGTAGAATCGTGTACAGAGGTGTGTACGTGTGGTAGAGTTGTGCACAGAGGTGTGTACGTGTGGTAGAGGCGTATATAGAGGTGTGTACGTGTGGTAGAGGCGTATACAGAGGTGTGTACTTGTGGTACAGGCGTATACAGAGGTGTGTACGTGTGGTAGAGGCGTATACAGAGGTGTGTACGTGTTGTAGAGGCGTATATAGAGGTATGTACGTGTGGTAGAGGCGTATACAGAGGTGTGTACGTGTGGTAGAGGCGTATACAGAGGTGTGTACGTGTGGTAGAGGCGTATACAGAGGTGTGTACGTGTGGTAGAGGCGTATACAGAGGTGTGTACGTGTGGTAGAGGCGTATACAGAGGTGTGTACGTGTGGTAGAGGCGTATACAGAGGTGTGTACGTGTGGTAGAGGCGTATACAGAGGTGTGTACGTGTGGTAGAGGCGTATACAGAGGTGTGTACGTGTGGTACAGGCTTATACAAAGGTGTGTACGTGTGGTAGAGGCGTATACAGAGGTGTGTACGTGTGGTAGAGGCGTATACAGAGGTGTGTACGTGTGGTAGAGGCGTATACAGAGGTGTGTACGTGTGGTAGAGGCGTATACAGAGGTGTGTACGTGTGGTAGAGGCGTATACAGAGGTGTGTACGTGTGGTAGAGGCGTATACAGAGGTGTGTACGTGTGGTAGAGGCGTATACAGAGGTGTGTACGTGTGGTACAGGCTTATACAAAGGTGTGTACGTGTGGTAGAGGCGTATACAGAGGTGTGTACGTGTGGTAGAGGCGTATACAGAGGTGTGTACGTGTGGTAGAGGCGTATACAGAGGTGTGTACGTGTGGTAGAGGCGTATATAGAGGTATGTACATGTGGTAGAGACGTATACAGAGGTGTGTACGTGTGGTAGAGGCGTATACAGAGGTGTGTACGTGTGGTAGAGGCGTATACAGAGGTGTGTACGTGTGGTAGAGGCGTATACAGAGGTGTGTACGTGTGGTAGAGGCGTATACAGAGGTGTGTACGTGTGGTAGAGGCGTATACAGAGGTGTGTACGTGTGGTAGAGGCGTATACAGAGGTGTGTACGTGTGGTAGAGGCGTATACAGAGGTGTGTACGTGTGGTACAGGCTTATACAAAGGTGTGTACGTGTGGTAGAGGCGTATACAGAGGTGTGTACGTGTGGTAGAGGCGTATACAGAGGTGTGTACGTGTGGTAGAGGCGTATACAGAGGTGTGTACGTGTGGTAGAGGCGTATACAGAGGTGTGTACGTGTGGTAGAGGCGTATACAGAGGTGTGTACGTGTGGTAGAGGCGTATACAGAGGTGTGTACGTGTGGTAGAGGCGTATACAGAGGTGTGTACGTGTGGTACAGGCTTATACAAAGGTGTGTACGTGTGGTAGAGGCGTATACAGAGGTGTGTACGTGTGGTAGAGGCGTATACAGAGGTGTGTACGTGTGGTAGAGGCGTATACAGAGGTGTGTACGTGTGGTAGAGGCGTATATAGAGGTATGTACATGTGGTAGAGACGTATACAGAGGTGTGTACGTGTGGTAGAGGCGTATACAGAGGTGTGTACGTGTGGTAGAGGCGTATACAGAGGTGTGTACGTGTGGTAGAGGCGTATACAGAGGTGTGTACGTGTGGTAGAGGCGTATACAGAGGTGTGTACGTGTGGTAGAGGCGTATACAGAGGTGTGTACATGTGGTAGAGGCGTATACAGAGGTGTGTACGTGTGGTAGAGGCGTATACAGAGGTGTGTACGTGTGGTAGAGGCGTATACAGAGGTGTGTACGTGTGGTAGAGGCGTATACAGAGGTGTGTACGTGTGGTAGAGGCGTATACAGAGGTGTGTACGTGTGGTAGAGGCGTATACAGAGGTGTGTACGTGTGGTAGAGGCGTATACAGAGGTGTGTACGTGTGGTAGAGGCGTATACAGAGGTGTGTACGTGTGGTAGAGGCGTATACAGTGGTGTTCTCTACGACACAGTGGCCACCATGGGCCACGTGGCCTCTGACTCACACTTTGTTGACATTCACAGAATATACCAACGGATGTTTGAGCGGAAAACGTCTTACAAAATAAACAGATCTAGGTTACCGAAAAACACATGCTGGTGCAGCAAGTTTCTAGTGGAACGACGTTTTGCCCATAATCTTAATATTTAAAGGGGTGGAGGGGTAGGCCAGTGGAAGGCCTCGGACAGATGACCTATAGCTTCATCTCCGGGTCATCCTAACCTAACGTTTTGCTGTGCCATAGACCTCGTGGTTATATATATATATATATATATATATATATATATATATATATATATGTCGTGCCGAATATGTAAAACTGGTCAATTAGCAAGAACTCATTTAAAATTAAGTCCTTTGAAAAATTTTCTCTTACACGTTTAAAGATATATTTTTTCATTAATGTTAATGTAAAAATTTTTAATTTTGCACCAAAAGAATCTTAGGAAACTTACCTAACCTTATTTTAACAAGAGTAATTTATTTTAGTCAAACCCAACTAAATATATTTTAGATTTGTTTACAATAATTTAATACCAAACAAACACAGTGAAATATGTTTTTTTCGTTAGGTTCAGAATGATTTTGGCGAAATTATTGCATACACAAATTTTCACTTGTCCTATTTGGCAAGATGAGCGTTGCTATTTAAGCCAAGATCGCAAGTTCTGCCTATTCGGCACGACATATATATATATATATATATATATATATATATATATATATATATATATATATATATATATATATATATATATATAACCACGAACGAGTAATATTGATCAATAACAACACTGCTGCGGTAGCCAAGGATTCGAACCCATGTGAACCTTGATTATATATATATATATATATATATATATATATATATATATATATATATATATATATATATATATATATATATATATAACCACGAACGAGTAATATTGATCAATAACAACACTGCTGCGGTAACCAAGGATTCGAACCCATGTGAACCTTGATTATATATATATATATATATATATATATATATATATATATATATATATATATATATATATATATATATATATAACCACGAACGAGTAATATTGATCAATAACAACACTGCTGCGGTAGCCAAGGATTCGAACCCATGTGAACCTTGATTATATATATATATATATATATATATATATATATATATATATATATATATATATATATATATATATATATATATATATATATATATATATAACCACGAACGAGTAATATTGATCAATAACAACACTGCTGCGGTAACCAAGGATTCGAACCCATGTGAACCTTGATTATATATATATATATATATATATATATATATATATATATATATATATATATATAAATAAATAATGTGTGTGTGTGTAAGAGAATAATAATGTAAATGTAAAAGGTTTTATTTGCAATTTTTGAGTCGGGGGAGGGGGGGGGGAGGCCGTATGACTAGGCCTCGTGTTGAAAAAAAGTCTTTCATTTCGTCTATTTTGCATGGAATGCTTCACGATAGACCTATAATACACTCGATCTATGGTCTCGTAGCTGAGGTAACGTCGTCATGTGGGCCAATAAGTCCCCCTGAGTTTTTTGGGTTACCCTGGTGGGTAATTTACACTGTATGATAATTATACTTAGGTGTACCTATGCCTAAATAAAGTTAATTATCCTTTAACTTTTACTTAGGTATACCTATGCCTAAATAAAGTTAATTATCCTTTAACTTTTACTTAGGTATACCTATGCCTAAATAAAGTTAATTATCCTTTAACTTTTACTTAGGTATACCTATGCCTAAATAAAGTTAATTATCCTTTAACTTTTACTTAGGTATACCTATGCCTAAATAAAGTTAATTATCCTTTATCTTTTACTTAGGTATACCTATGCCTAAATAAAGTTAATTATCCTTTAACTTTTACTTAGGTATACCTATGCCTAAATAAAGTTAATTGTCCTTTAACTTTTACTTAGGTATACCTATGCCTAAATAAAGTTAATTATCCTTTAACTTTTAAGTCCTAAGACCCTGGTCAGGAAACACTTTAAATCTGCCTCTTAATTTTAAGGTTGAAAATCATATTACAAGGGCCATTATTTCTTGTCTTATCCTGGTTAATCTTCACCATGTACGATAATTGTTCTAAGGTGTACATGTGTCTAAATGATCCTGGGATCGTGGTTGTGGTTGGGAGGCCTCATCCGACCTCCTGTGTCTAAATGAATCATCCTGGGATCGTGGTTGTGGTTGGGAGGCCTCATCCGACCTCCTGTGTCTAAATGAATCATCCTGGGATCGTGGTTGTGGTTGGGAGGCCTCATCCGACCTCCTGTGTCTAAATGAATCATCCTGGGATCGTGGTTGTGGTTGGGAGGCCTCATCCGACCTCCTGTGTCTAAATGAATCATCCTGGGATCGTGGTTGTGGTTGGGAGGCCTCATCCGGCCTCCTGTGTCTAAATGAATCATCCTGGGATCGTGGTTGTGGTTGGGAGGCCTCATCCGACCTCCTGTGTCTAAATGAATCATCCTGGGATCGTGGTTGTGGTTGGGAGGCCTCGTCCGGCCTCCTGTGTCTAAATGAATCATCCTGGGATCGTGGTTGTGGTTGGGAGGCCTCATCCGACCTCCTGTGTCTAAATGAATCATCCTGGGATCGTGGTCGTGGTTGGGAGGCCTCATCCGGCCTCCTGTGTCTAAATGAATCATCCTGGGATCGTGGTTGTGGTTGGGAGGCCTCATCCGACCTCCTGTGTCTAAATGAATCATCCTGGGATTGTGGTTGTGGTTTGGAGGCCTCATCCGACCTCCTGTGTCTAAATGAATCATCCTGGGGTCGTGGTTGTGGTTGGGAGGCCTCATCCGACCTCCTGTGTCTAAATGAATCATCCTGGGATCGTGGTCGTGGTTGGGAGGCCTCATCCGACCTCCTGTGTCTAAATGAATCATCCTGGGATCGTGGTCGTGGTTGGGAGGCCTCATCCGACCTCCTGTGTCTAAATGAATCATCCTGGGATCGTGGTCGTGGTTGGGAGGCCTCATCCGACCTCCTGTGTCTAAATGAATCATCCTGGGATCGTGGTCGTGGTTGGGAGGCCTCATCCGGCCTCCTGTGTCTAAATGAATCATCCTGGGATCGTGGTTGTGGTTGGGAGGCCTCACCCGACCTCCTGTGTCTAAATGAATCATCCTGGGATCGTGGTTGTGGTTGGGAGGCCTCATCCGACCTCCTGTGTCTAAATGAATCATCCTGGGATCATGGTTGTGGTTGGGAGGCCTCATCCGACCTCCTGTGTCTAAATGAATCATCCTGGGATCGTGGTTGTGGTTGGGAGGCCTCATCCGACCTCCTGTGTCTAAATGAATCATCCTGGGATCGTGGTTGTAGTTGGGAGGCCTCATCCGACCTCCTGTGTCTAAATGAATCATCCTGGGATCGTGGTTGTGGTTGGGAGGCCTCATCCGACCTCCTGTGTCTAAATGAATCATCCTGGGATCATGGTTGTGGTTGGGAGGCCTCATCCGACCTCCTGTGTCTAAATGAATCATCCTGGGATCGTGGTCGTGGTTGGGAGGCCTCATCCGACCTCCTGTGTCTAAATGAATCATCCTGGGATCATGGTTGTGGTTGGGAGGCCTCATCCGACCTCCTGTGTCTAAATGAATCATCCTGGGATCGTGGTCGTGGTTGGGAGGCCTCATCCGTCCTCCTGTGTCTAAATGAATCATCCTGGGATCGTGGTCGTGGTTGGGAGGCCTCATCCGACCTCCTGTGTCTAAATGAATCATCCTGGGATCGTGGTCGTGGTTGGGAGGCCTCATCCGACCTCCTGTGTCTAAATGAATCATCCTGGGATCGTGGTCGTGGTTGGGAGGCCTCATCCGACCTCCTGTGTCTAAATGAATCATCCTGGGATCGTGGTCGTGGTTGGGAGGCCTCATCCGACCTCCTGTGTCTAAATGAATCATCCTGGGATCGTGGTCGTGGTTGGGAGGCCTCATCCGACCTCCTGTGTCTAAATGAATCATCCTGGGATCGTGGTCGTGGTTGGGAGGCCTCATCCGACCTCCTGTGTCTAAATGAATCATCCTGGGATCGTGGTCGTGGTTGGGAGGCCTCATCCGACCTCCTGTGTCTAAATGAATCATCCTGGGATCGTGGTCGTGGTTGGGAGGCCTCATCCGACCTCCTGTGTCTAAATGAATCATCCTGGGATCGTGGTCGTGGTTGGGAGGCCTCATCCGACCTCCTGTGTCTAAATGAATCATCCTGGGATCGTGGTCGTGGTTGGGAGGCCTCATCCGACCTCCTGTGTCTAAATGAATCATCCTGGGATCGTGGTCGTGGTTGGGAGGCCTCATCCGACCTCCTGTGTCTAAATGAATCATCCTGGGATCGTGGTTGTGGTTGGGAGGCCTCATCCGACCTCATGTGTCTAAATGAATCATCCTGGGATCATGGTTGTGGTTGGGAGGCCTCATCCGACCTCATGTGTCTAAATGAATCATCCTGGGATCGTGGTTGTGGTTGGGAGGCCTCATCCGACCTCCTGTGTCTAAATGAATCATCCTGGGATCGTGGTCGTGGTTGGGAGGCCTCATCCGACCTCCTGTGTCTAAATGAATCATCCTGGGATCGTGGTCGTGGTTGGGAGGCCTCATCCGACCTCCTGTGTCTAAATGAATCATCCTGGGATCGTGGTCGTGGTTGGGAGGCCTCATCCGGCCTCCTGTGTCTAAATGAATCATCCTGGGATCGTGGTCGTGGTTGGGAGGCCTCATCCGGCCTCCTGTGTCTAAATGAATCATCCTGGGATCGTGGTCGTGGTTGGGAGGCCTCATCCGGCCTCCTGTGTCTAAATGAATCATCCTGGGATCGTGGTCGTGGTTGGGAGGCCTCATCCGGCCTCCTGTGTCTAAATGAATCATCCTGGGATCGTGGTCGTGGTCGGGAGGCCTCATCCGACCTCCTGTGTCTAAATGAATCATCCTGGGATCGTGGTCGTGGTTGGGAGGCCTCATCCGACCTCCTGTGTCTAAATGAATCATCCTGGGATCGTGGTCGTGGTTGGGAGGCCTCATCCGACCTCCTGTGTCTAAATGAATCATCCTGGGATCGTGGTCGTGGTTGGGAGGCCTCATCCGACCTCCTGTGTCTAAATGAATCATCCTGGGATCGTGGTCGTGGTTGGGAGGCCTCATCCGACCTCCTGTGTCTAAATGAATCATCCTGGGATCGTGGTCGTGGTTGGGAGGCCTCATCCGACCTCCTGTGTCTAAATGAATCATCCTGGGATCGTGGTCGTGGTTGGGAGGCCTCATCCGACCTCCTGTGTCTAAATGAATCATCCTGGGATCATGGTCGTGGTTGGGAGGCCTCATCCGACCTCCTGTGTCTAAATGAATCATCCTGGGATCATGGTCGTGGTTGGGAGGCCTCATCCGACCTCCTGTGTCTAAATGAATCATCCTGGGATCGTGGTTGTGGTTGGGAGGCGTCATAGTATCTCCCAAGATCTCAGATTTACACCATTACGAAGGTTCTTACTATCTCCTGTTGACCTGCCACAACCTTGTCTGTTGCTCACTGTATTGCTTCTTCTGCAGTACCCACTATTATTATTATTATTATTATTATTATTATTATTATTATTATTATTATTACTGTTATTGTTGCTATTAATTTTTATTATTACTGTTAGTATCGTTATTATTTTTTATTAGTGTTATTATTGCTGTTTTTTTTGTTACCGTTATTATTGCTATTAACACCGCTATAATAATTACTGTTCATCACCATTACCATCATCATTATCATCACTATCGTCATTTTCAACCTCTCTTCTCTATTTTTACAGGTACGTTGAATGGTGACACTATGGTGACATAATGGTGACACTCTGGTGACATGTTCGTAGTTGATCATGGTAAGTGTAGCCTCGATCTTGTAGACTTGTGGTAGATGTGTGGTAGATGGAGCCGAAGTAGACCTGTGAAGCTGCGGTAGACGTTGCAGACCTGTAGCAGATCTCTTGTAAACTTGGCTGTAGACCTCTTGTAGGCCTATTGTAGACCTATATATTGTAGACTGTGGACCTACTGTACCTTACCTTTCATTGGTCCGGTGGTCGCTCGTCTACTCAGCTGCCAGATCGACTTGATGGGGTCCGATCTATCAGACTTCTAATATGAAGGGTAAATATTACAGGACTAGAAACTGGTAAGAAATACACAGATAATTCATTTATTACAGAAGGGTATCGCCCACATAGCAGGCTTTATCAGTCGAATACCGAGACGAACTTAACCAAACCATCAGTATTTGTAACCAAGCTTAGGTTTGGCCACTACAACATCAGTCAGTACACTTGTAACTAGCTTAAGCTTATTGTAGCCAGCTGATCCAGTGGCTAGCGCGTCGGTCTGGAGTTTTGTGACTCTGATCGCGGGTTCAAGCCCCGCCCGTGGTATGGTTTGTTTATAATCGTGTCATTGCGATTTCGGGAGTCAGGAATTTCATTCCTGGATTCATTTCTGTATAAAACTGAAGCTGCAACACAGGTGCAACACTTCGAATGAAGTCCAGGTGTTTCACGCTCATCATGGGCCAGTAGGCCTATTGCAGTGCTCCGTCATGTATTCTTAAGAGTCATTTTAACTAGAGGTATGCCAGCAGCAACAGTGTAGCGAACCAGACAAACAGCCGAAAAGAGCTGTCTTTAGGCTAGGCTGTGGGAGTGAGTAGTCTGCCTTCAGGCTAGACTGTGGGAGTCAGTAGTGTTCAGGCTAGACTGTGGGAGTCAGTAGTGTTCAGGCTAGACTGTGGGAGTCAGTAGTGTTCAGGCTAGACTGTGGGAGTCAGTAGTGTTCAGGCTAGACTGTGGGAGTCAGTAGTCTGCCTTCAGGCTAGACTGTGGGAGTCAGTAGTCTGCCTTCAGGCTAGACTGTGGGAGTCAGTAGTCTGCCTTCAGGCTAGACTGTGGGAGTCAGTAGTCTGCCTTCAGGCTAGACTGTGGGAGTCAGTAGTCTGCCTTCAGGCTAGACTGTGGGAGTCAGTAGTGTTCAGGCTAGACTGTGGGAGTCAGTAGTCTGCCTTCAGGCTAGACTGTGGGAGTCAGTAGTGTTCAGGCTAGACTGTGGGAGTCAGTAGTCTGCCTTCAGGCTAGACTGTGGGAGTCAGTAGTGTTCAGGCTAGACTGTGGGAGTCAGTAGTGTTCAGGCTAGACTGTGGGAGTCAGTAGTCTGCCTTCAGGCTAGACTGTGAGAGTCAGTAGTCAGGCTGCCTTCAGGCTAGACTGTGGGAGTCAGTAGTGTTCTGCTGTGGGAGTCAGTTCAGGCTAGACTGTGGGAGTGAGTAGTCTGCCTTCAGGCTAGACTGTGGGAGTCAGTAGTGTTCAGGCTAGACTGTGGGAGTCAGTAGTGTTCAGGCTAGACTGTGGGAGTCAGTAGTGTTCAGGCTAGACTGTGGGAGTCAGTAGTGTTCAGGCTAGACTGTGGGAGTCAGTAGTCTGCCTTCAGGCTAGACTGTGGGAGTCAGTAGTCTGCCTTCAGGCTAGACTGTGGGAGTCAGTAGTGTTCAGGCTAGACTGTGGGAGTCAGTAGTGTTCAGGCTAGACTGTGGGAGTCAGTAGTGTTCAGGCTAGACTGTGGGAGTCAGTAGTCTGCCTTCAGGCTAGACTGTGGGAGTCAGTAGTCTGCCTTCAGGCTAGACTGTGGGAGTCAGTAGTCTGCCTTCAGGCTAGACTGTGGGAGTCAGTAGTCTGCCTTCAGGCTAGACTGTGGGAGTCAGTAGTGTTCAGGGTAGACTGTGGGAGTCAGTAGTGTTCAGGCTAGACTGTGGGAGTCAGTAGTCTGCCTTCAGGCTAGACTGTGGGAGTCAGTAGTCTGCCTTCAGGCTAGACTGTGGGAGTCAGTAGTCTGCCTTCAGGCTAGACTGTGGGAGTCAGTAGTCTGCCTTCAGGCTAGACTGTGGGAGTCAGTAGTCTGCCTTCAGGCTAGACTGTGGGAGTCAGTAGTCTGCCTTCAGGCTAGACTGTGGGAGTCAGTAGTCTGCCTTCAGGCTAGACTGTGGGAGTCAGTAGTCTGCCTTCAGGCTAGACTGTGGGAGTCAGTAGTCTGCCTTCAGGCTAGACTGTGGGAGTCAGTAGTCTGCCTTCAGGCTAGACTGTGGGAGTCAGTAGTCTGCCTTCAGGCTAGACTGTGGGAGTCAGTAGTCTGCCTTCAGGCTAGACTGTGGGAGTCAGTAGTCTGCCTTCAGGCTAGACTGTGGGAGTCAGTAGTCTGCCTTCAGGCTAGACTGTGGGAGTCAGTAGTCTGCCTTCAGGCTAGACTGTGGGAGTCAGTAGTCTGCCTTCAGGCTAGACTGTGGGAGTCAGTAGTCTGCCTTCAGGCTAGACTGTGGGAGTCAGTAGTCTGCCTTCAGGCTAGACTGTGGGAGTCAGTAGTCTGCCTTCAGGCTAGACTGTGGGAGTCAGTAGTCTGCCTTCAGGCTACTGACTGTCTGCCTTCAGGCTAGACTGTGGGAGTCAGTAGTCTGCCTTCAGGCTAGACTGTGGGAGTCAGTAGTCTGCCTTCAGGCTAGACTGTGGGAGTCAGTAGTCTGCCTTCAGGCTAGACTGTGGGAGTCGAAGTTGTCCAGAACTTGCCACGGGTATATTAAAGGTACCAACATTCCCCCTCTTCCTCTCCCTTTCCTCTCCCTTTCCTCTCCCTCTCCTCTCCCTCTCCTCTCCCTCTCCTCTCCCTCTCCTCTCCCTCTCCTCTCCCTCCTCTCCTCTCCCTCCTCTCCTCTCCCTCTCCTCTCCCTCTCCTCTCCCTCTCCTCTCCCTCTCCTCTCCCTCCTCTCCTCTCCCTCTCCTCTCCCTCTCCCCTCCCTCTCCCCTCCCTCTCCTCTCTCTTCCGTCCCGTCAAGAGGTAAGACTGAACAAAGACTGTGGATTATAAGGAAAGGCCGATCAGGTGAGCCGGTGTGTGACATCATTCTGGCTGGTGATGTCACTGCACTTGTCTTGACCTCTGATGTGTGTTCACCTACCTGTGTTCGCCCGGGGTCGAATCACGGCTCCTGCAGCCCCCTCCTCCCCCTCCCTCGTAAGTGGCGTCGCTTAGTCTTAAGAAAGGAGAAACACTGCAGTAGGCCTACTGGCCCATACTAGGCACGTCATTCTCAAACCCAAAGCCATTAACAAAAATGTCTGCCCCACGTATTTTGATCTTGTCTTAACCGGACTCTACTGCCTCTCCACCTGACTCTACTGCCTCTCCACTTGACTCTACTGCCTCTCCACCTGACTCTACTGCCTCTCCACCTGACTCTACTGCCTCTCCACCTGACTCTACTGCCTCTCCACCTGACTCTACTGCCTCTACTGCCTCTCCACCTGACTCTACTGCCTCTCCACCTGACTCTACTGCCTCTCCACCTGACTCTGCTGCCTCTCAACCTGACTCTACTGCCTCTCCACCTGACTCTACTGCCTCTCCACCTGACTCTACTGCCTCTCCACCTGACTCTACTGCCTCTCCACCTGACTCTACTGCCTCTCCACCTGACTCTACTGCCTCTCCACCTGACTCTACTGCCTCTCCACCTGACTCTACTGCCTCTCCACCTGACTACTGCCTCTCCACCTGACTCTACTGCCTCTCAACCTGACTCTACTGCCTCTCAACCTGACTCTACTGCCTCTCCACCTGACTCTACTGCCTCTCCACCTGACTCTACTGCCTCTCCACCTGACTCTACTGCCTCTCCACCTGACTCTACTGCCTCTCCACCTGACTCTACTGCCTCTCCACCTGACTCTACTGCCTCTCCACCTGACTCTACTGCCTCTCCACCTGACTACTGCCTCTCCACCTGACTCTACTGCCTCTCCACCTGACTCTACTGCCTCTCCACCTGACTCTACTGCCTCTCCACCTGACTCTACTGCCTCTCCACCTGACTCTACTGCCTCTCCACCTGACTCTACTGCCTCTCAACCTGACTCTACTGCCTCTCCACCTGACTCTACTGCCTCTCCACCTGACTCTACTGCCTCTCCACCTGACTCTACTGCCTCTCCACCTGACTCTACTGCCTCTCCACCTGACTCTACTGCCTCTACACCTGACTCTACTGCCTCTCCACCTGACTCTACTGCCTCTCCACCTGACTCTACTGCCTCTCAACCTGACTCTACTGCCTCTCCACCTGACTCTACTGCCTCTCCACCTGACTCTACTGCCTCTCAACCTGACTCTACTGCCTCTACACCTGACTCTACTGCCTCTACACCGGACTCTACTGCCTCTACACCGGACTCTACTGCCTCTCCACCTGACTGTACTGCCTCTCCACCTGACTACTGCCTCTCCACCTGTACTGCCTCTCCACCTGACTCTACTGCCTCTCCACCTGACTCTACTGCCTCTCCACCTGACTACTGCCTCTACACCTGACTCTACTGCCTCTACACCTGACTCTCTGTACTGCCTCTCCACCTGACTGTACTGCCTCTCCACCTGACTACTGCCTCTCCACCTGTACTGCCTCTCCACCTGACTCTACTGCCTCTCCACCTGACTACTGCCTCTCCACCTGTACTGCCTCTCCACCTGACTCTACTGCCTCTCCACCTGACTACTGCCTCTCCACCTGTACTGCCTCTCCACCTGACTGTACTGCCTCTCAACCTGACTCTACTGCCTCTCCACCTGACTCTACTGCCTCTCCACCTGACTCTACTGCCTCTCCACCTGACTCTACTGCCTCTCAACCTGACTCTACTGCCTCTCCACCTGACTCTACTGCCTCTCCACCTGACTCTACTGCCTCTCCATCTGACTCTACTGCCTCTCCAACTTTGCAAGCTCCTGATGATGTGTTGATTGCAACACGAAAGGCCTAGAGCTATCATTGTACTCCCCATCGTTGTTTTGCATATATATATATATATATATATATATATATATATATATATATATATATACACACACACACACACACACACAGATGAGTCACAGGGATGTTAGGAAGTATTTCTTCAGTCATAGAGTTGTCAGGAAGTGGAACAGTCTGGCGAGTGATGTAGTGGAGGCAGGAACTATACATAGCTTTAAGACGAGGTATGATAAAGCTCATGGAGCAGGGAGAGAGAGAGGACCTAGTAGTGTTCAGTGAAGAGGCAGGGTCAGGAGCTAAGTCTCGACCCCTGCAACCACAATTAGGTGAGTACACACTAAATTTCGATAAAACTGGGTGGTAAAATAACAATGGTTATAAATGACCATAATTTTTAAAAGGGTGGAGGGGTAAGCCAGTGGAAGGCCTTAGTCAGATGGCCAAAAGCTCCAGCTGCGGGTCATCATATGACTAAGACCCGCGTCAGGAAACACCTGTCCTGTGTCCTGACAAACCTTACTAATCACACCTTCAGACCCTGAACCAACATTATTACAATCAAAAGTAAGCGCTAAACCACTAAGGTCATACAACGCTGTACTGAAGGAACACATATAACACTGGTTATAAATGACCATAATTTTTAAAGTGGTGGACGAGTAAGCCAGCGGAAGGCGTCGGTCATATGACCAAAAGCTCCAGCTGCGGGTTATCATGTAAGACCCGCGTCAGGAAACACCTGTCCTGTGTCCTGACGAACCTTACCTAACCTAACTGGGTGGTAATCCAGTGTTTTACCAGACACAACACTGTGTTGACGAGGCTAGGAAAGTGGGAGAAACCTGTCTTATTCAGGTACATTCTGCATGCTGCACCGTCTGCACCTCTTGCGTGTTTTCCCACCTGTTCGATTCCCGTCCAGGTTTTATCCTGAACGGAGTCATAGAGAATGACACTGGCTTTGAGGGAACAAGAACTAGATCTCAACTTGTATGATGAGTTCCGAGAGTTTTTCTACTCAAAGAGCCCGGCCATGGTCCAGACTCGTTTGGTGCTAGCCTGGTCAACCAGGTTGTTGCTGCTGAAGGCCTGCTGCCCTACATATCCGTCACAGCCTGGTTGATCTGGCACCTGGTGAAGATACTTGTCCAGTTTCCTCTTGAAGGCTTGTACACTTGTTCCAGCAGGCTGTTGATGTGGCACCTGGTGAAGATACTTGTCCAGTTTCCTCCTGAAGGCTTCTACACTTGTTCCAGCAGTGTTTCTGATATCTTCTGGTAAGATGTTGAATAATGTGGGGCCAGGGATGTTGATACAGTGTTCTCTTATTGTACCCACCGCACCCCTGCTTTGAATAATCTGGGGCCACGGATGTTGATATAGTGTTCTCTTATTGTACCCACCGCACTCCTGCTTTGAATAATCTGGGGCCACGGATGTTGATATAGTGTTCTCTTATTGTACCCACTGCACCCCTGCTTTGAATAATCTGGGGCCACGGATGTTGATATAGTGTTCTCTTATTGTACCCACCGCACCCCTGCTTTGAATAATCAGGGGCCACGGATGTTGATATAGTGTTCTCTTATTGTACCCACCGCACCCCTGCTTTGAATAATCTGGGGCCACAGATGTTGATATAGTGTTCTCTTATTGTACCCACCGCACTCCTGCTTTGAATAATCAGGGGCCACGGATGTTGATATAGTGTTCTCTTATTGTACCCACTGCACCCCTGCTCTGAATAATCTGGCCCCAGTGTACGTAGTGTGGTTGTAGGTTTTGAGTCCTAGCTCCTGGCCCCAGTGTATGTAGTGTGGTTGTAGGGATTGAGTCCTAGCTCCTGGGCCCTTCCCTTTCTTCGTAGGACTTTTTTATACCTGTACTTACTATTAGCGGGGGGGGGGGTTGGGATGTATCGTGTCTATTCTCGAAGCTGGGTATTAAGTTTGTCTCCAGCACTGCCTCGTACAAGTCATTCCACTTATCAGTTACCTTGAGGCTGAAGAAATACTTCATCACATCCTTGTGAGTCATCTGTGTGTAAGAGAGAGAGAGAGAGAAAGGAGTGAGTGTGTGTGTGAGATACTCTCCTGTGTGTGTGTGTGTGTTAGAGAGAGAGAGAGAGAGAGAGAGAGAGAGAGAGAAAGGAGTGAGTGTGTGTGTGAGATACTCTCCTGTGTGTGTGTGTGTGTGTTAGAGAGAGAGAGAGAGAGAGAGAGAGAGAGAAAGGAGTTTTGTGTGTGTGTGTGTGTGGGTGGGTGTAAGAAGAGAGAGAGAGAGAGGAGTGTGTGTGTGTGTGATACTCTCCTGTGTGTGAGAGAGAGAGAGAGAAAGGAGTGAGTGTGTGTGTGAGATACTCTCCTGTGTGTGTGTGTGTGTGTTAGAGAGAGAGAGAGAGAGAGTGTGTGTGTGTGTGTGTGTGTTATACTCTCCTGTGTGTGTGAGAGAGAGAGAAAGGAGTTTTGTGTGTGTGTGTGTGTGTGTGGGTGGGTGTAAAAAGAGAGAGAGAGAGAGAGGAGTGTGTGTGTGTGTGTGATACTCTCCTGTGTGTGTGTGAGAGAGAGAGAGAGAGAGAGAGAGAGAGAAAGGAGTTTTGTGTGTGTGTGTGGGGGGTGTAAGAAGAGAGTGAGGAGTGTGTGTGTGATACTCTCCTGTGTGTGTGTGTGTGAGAGAGAGAGAGAGAGAGAGAGAGAGAGAGAGAGAGAGAGAGGAGTGTGTGTGTGCGATACTGTGTGTGTTAGTCACCTGTATGTGTGTGTGTTTGTATATTACTCACCTGTGTGTGTGATACTCTCCTGTGTGTGTGTGTGCGCGCGCGCGCGTGTACTCGCCTATACATGGTTGCAGGGGGTCGCGTCACAGCTCCTGGTGGGTGAGAGAGAGAGAGATTCAGGTATATATAACGTTAGAGCGAGGAGTCAGCTATTCAGTCAGCTGTTCAGTCAGCTGTTCACAGCTGATGACTTACTGTTGTGACGCGCGGCGGCCATCTTGAATCATGACGTCACACACAGTTTTATCATATATCCTGTTCCTCACATTCTAAGACAAACAGCATCATATATGACCCAAATAACTAATACCTTCGTAATACAAGGTGTAAATATTGATAATATCGCCTTCTAGCGGAGGAATATTGGTCTGAGGACGGTGATGTGACAAAAGGTAAATAGCTGAGAGAAAGATGGCCGACCATTGTTGTTATTTGCAGAAGATGGCCGACCATTGTTGTTATTTGCAGAAGATGGCCGACCATTGTTGTTATTTGCAGAATATGACCGACCAGTGTTGTTATTTGCAGAAGATGGCCGACCGTTGTTGTTATTTGCAGATGATGATGTCAGTATTGTGCACGAGGATATACACTGAGGTGTGTATATCTCAGGGTATATATTCCCGGAGATATGTTATCTCTTTATCTCTCGCTGTCTCTGTCTACCTCTGTCTTTTCTCTGACTGTGTCTGTATTTTGTTCTGTTTCTCTTTCTGTCTCTGTGTGTGTGTTTGTGTGTGTATATATATATATATATATATATATATATATATATATATATATATATATATATATATATATATATATATATATATATATATATATATATACTGATGTTTATACAATAATGATCGTTGTTAATGTAAATTATTATAATCATTACTTTTCGGTAATGTTAATAATCATTTGCAATCACGACTGTTGTCAGTATTGGTATTAAAGGTAAAAATAAGTGGGAAATTAGGTTGAAAGTGCTCTTAAGTGCTCACCTGAAGTGCTCTTAAGTGCTCCAGCTGGAGTGCTACTCTGAAGTGCTTCTCAGCGCTTGTTTTCTTGCTGCTTCTGTAGTGACTACCTTTGATATACCTTTGATGAGTTGCCAGAGTTTTTCTATGCTGGGAGCCCGGCCATGGGCCAGGCTCGTCTGGTGCTTTCTTGGTCAACCAGGCTGTGGTTGCTGCTGGAGGCCCTCTGCCCCACATATCCAACACAGCCTGGTTGATCCGGCACTTGAAGACGCTGGACCAGATTCCTCTTGAAGACTTCTACAGCCTTTCCCTACAACGTCTTCTAGTAACATATTTTCCCCCTATAAGCTACCTTGTACATAATTACTATTGACCTGATGACACTGGAGGACAGGAGAGATAGGGGGGACATGATAACGACATACAAAATACTGAGAGGAATTGACAAGGTGGACACAAACAGGATGTTCCAGAGATTGGACACAGTAACAAGGTGACACAGTTGGAAGTTGAAGACTCAGATGAATCACAGGGATGTTAGGAAGTATTTCTTCAGCCACAGAGTTGTCAGGAAGTGGAATAGTTTGGGAAGCGATGTAGTGGAGGCAGGATCCATACATAGCTTTAAGCAGAGGTATGATAAAGCTCATGGTTCAGGGAGAGTGACCTAGTAGCGACCAGTGAAGAGGCGGGGCCAGGAGCTCGGACTCGACCCCCGCAACCTCAACTAAGTGAGTACAACTAGGTGAGCACATCTGCTTCGTCTCGTCAGGTCGAGTCCACGATCTATAATTCCTGGTATAACTTCACAAATCTTTGGTGACAACTGTGTTCCAGAGGTCTAAACACAGTTGTCACCGAAGATTTGTCATACCAGGAATTAAGTTAAGATCCTGGACTTCACCTGACCAAACTAATGCCATAGTAATTATGTACAAGGTAGATTATAGGTGAAAAATAAACGTAATATTAGGAGACAGGGGGACTTAGGTGCCCCTTAAGGCACCATTCTCATGCTCAAGCTTCACCGTGCCCTTGTCAGACGGCTGATCCCGTAAAAGGGTCCTGGGTCCTGGACCCAGGCCAGGACCCGGGCCAGGGCCCAGGCCAGGACCCGGGCCAGGACCCAGGCCAGAACCCTGGCCAGGACCCTGGCCAGGACCCGGGCCAGGACCTGGATCAGGACCCAGGCGAGGATCCAGGCCAGGACATGTCATGGCGAACTTAGATAGGAGGCTTAAGCTTTCAGGTTCAGCTTTCCAGACCATGGAGCTGAACTCTTCTCCAGGCTGAGGGACTGACCACCTTGTTCCAGACCATGGAGCTGAACTCTTCTCCAGGCTGAGGGACTGACCACCTTGTTCCAGACCATGGTGGTGAACTCTTCTCCAGGCTGAGGGACTGACCACCTTGTTCCAGACCATGGTGCTGAACTCTTCTCCAGGCTGAGGGACTGACCACCTTGTTCAGGACCATGGTGCTGAACTCTTCTCCAGGCTGAGGGACTGACCACCTTGTTCCAGACCATGGAGCTGAACTCTTCTCCAGGCTGAGGGACTGACCACCTTGTTCTAGACCATGGTGCTGAACTCTTCTCCAGGCTGAGGGACTGACCACCTTGTTCCAGACCATGGTGCTGAACTCTTCTCCAGGCTGAGGGACTGACCACCTTGTTCCAGACCATGGTGGTGAACTCTTCTCCAGGCTGAGGGACTGACCACCTTGTTCCAGACCATGGTACTGAACTCTTCTCCAGGCTGAGGGACTGACCACCTTGTTCCAGACCATGGTGCTGGACTCTTTTCCAGGCTAAGGGACTGATCACCTTGTTCCAGACCATGGTACTGAACTCTTCTCCAGGCTGAGGGACTGACCACCTTGTTCCAGACCATGGTACTGAACTCTTCTCCAGGCTGAGGGACTGACCACCTTGTTCCAGACCATGGTGCTGAACTCTTCTCCAGGCTAAGGGACTGACCACCTTGTTCCAGACCATGGTACTAAACTCTTCTCCAGGCTGAGGGACTGACCATCTTGTTCCAGACCATGGTACTAAACTCTTCTCCAGGCTGAGGGACTGACCATCTTGTTCCAGACCATGGTACTGAACTCTTCTCCAGGCTGAGGGACTGACCACCTCAAAGCTACGTCTTCAAGGGTGATGGACTGAGTACATCGTCTTGACATCTCTCCTGCTTCTGTATTCGACTGAAGAAGCCTGCTGTGCAGACGGAACGTTTAGGAATAAGGATACTTAACTGTTGTATATGTGTCTTATCATCCTGTCGGTATTGTATGCCCCCCGTGGCCCGGTGGCAAAAGCTCTCGCTTCACACGGTGAGGGTCCGGGTTCGATTCCCAGAGAAGGGGTGGAAACATTGGACGTGTTTCCTTACATCGGTTTGTCTATGTCCACCCATCAGTAAAATGGGTACCTGGGTGTTAGTGAACTGGTGTGGGTCACATCCTGGGTGTTAGTGGACTGGTGTGGGTCACATCCTGGGTGTTAGTGGACTGGTGTGGGTCACATCCTGGGTGTTAGTGGACTGGTGTGGGTCACATCCTGGGTGTTAGTGGACTGGTGTGGGTCACATCCTGGGTGTTAGTGGACTGGTGTGGGTCACATCCTAGGTGTTAGTGGACTGGTGTGGGTCACATCCTGGGTGTTAGTGGACTGGTGTGGGTCACATCCTGGGTGTTAGTGGACTGGTGTGGGTCACATCCTGGGTGTTAGTGGACTGGTGTGGGTGGCATCCTGGGTGTTAGTGGACTGGTGTGGGTCACATCCTGGGTGTTAGTGGACTGGTGTGGGTGGCATCCTGGGTGTTAGTGGACTGGTGTGAGTGGCATCCTGGGTGTTAGTGGACTGGTGTGGGTCACATCCTGGGTGTTAGTGGACTGGTGTGGGTCACATCCTGGGTGTTAGTGGACTGGTGTGGGTGGCATCCTGGGTGTTAGTGGACTGGTGTGGGTGACATCCTGGGTTTTAGTGGACTGGTGTGGGTCACATCCTGGGTGTTAGTGGACTGGTGTGGGTCACATCCTGGGTGTTAGTGGACTGGTGTGGGTCACATCCTGATTGATAGTGGACTGGTGTGGGTCACATCCTGGGTGTTAGTGGACTGATGTTGGTCACATCCTGGGTGTTAGTGGACTGGTGTGGTTCACATCCTGGGTGTTAGTGGACTGGTGTGGGTGGCATGCTGGGTGTTAGTGGACTGGTGTGGGTCACATCCTGGGTGTTAGTGGACAGGTGTGGGTCACATCCTGGGTGTTAGTGAACTGGTGTGGGTCACATCCTGGGTGTTAGTGGACTGATGTGGGTCACATCCTGGGTGTTAGTGGACTGATGTGGGTCACATCCTGGGTGTTAGTGGACTGGTGTGGGTGGCATGCTGGGTGTTAGTGAACTGGTGTGGGTCACATCCTGGGTGTTAGTGGACTGATGTGGGTCACATCCTGGGTGTTAGTGGACTGATGTGGGTCACATCCTGGGTGTTAGTGGACTGATGTGGGTCACATCCTGGGTGTTAGTGGACTGGTGTGGGTGGCATGCTGGGTGTTAGTGGACTGGTGTGGGTCACATCCTGGGTGTTAGTGGACTGATGTGGGTCACATCCTGGGTGTTAGTGGACTGATGTTGGTCACATCCTGGGTGTTAGTGGAATGATGTGGGTCACATTCTGGGTGTTAGTGGACTGATGTGGGTCACATCCTGGGTGTTAGTGGACTGGTGTGGGTCACATCCTGGGTGTTAGTGGACTGGTGTGGGTCACATCCTGGGTGTCAGTGGACTGGTGTGGGTCACATCCTGGGTGTTAGTGGACTGATGTGGGTCACATCCTGGGTGTTAGTGGACTGGTGTGGGTCACATCCTGGGTGTTAGTGGACTGGTGTGGGTCACATCCTGGGTGTTAGTGGACTGATGTGGGTCACATCCTGGGTGTTAGTGGACTGGTGTGGGTCACATCCTAGGTGTTAGTGGACTGGTGTGGGTCACATCCTGGGTGTTAGTGGACTGATGTGGGTCACATCCTGGGTGTTAGTGGACTGATGTGGGTCACATCCTGGGTGTTAGTGGACTGGTGTGGGTCACATCCTGGGTGTTAGTGGACTGGTGTGGGTCACATCCTGGGTGTTAGTGGACTGATGTGGGTCACATCCTGGGTGTTAGTGGACTGGTGTGGGTCACATCCTAGGTGTTAGTGGACTGGTGTGGGTCACATCCTGGGTGTTAGTGGACTGGTGTGGGTCACATCCTGGGTGTTAGTGGACTGGTGTGGGTCACATCCTGGGTGTTGGTGGACTGGTGTGGGTCACATCCTGGGTGTTAGTGGACTGGTGTGGGTCACATCCTGGGTGTTAGTGGACTGGTGTGGGTCACATCCTGGGTGTTAGTGGACTGGTGTGGGTCACATCCTGGGTGTTAGTGGACTGGTGTGGGTCACATCCTGGGTGTTAGTGGACTGGTGTGGGTCACATCCTGGGTGTTAGTGGACTGATGTGAGTCACATCCTGGGTGTTAGTGGACTGGTGTGGGTCACATCCTGGGTGTTAGTGGACTGATGTGGGTCACATCCTGGGTGTTAGTGGACTGATGTGGGTCACATCCTGGGTGTTAGTGGACTGATGTGAGTCACATCCTGGGTGTTAGTGGACTGGTGTGGGTCACATCCTGGGTGTTAGTGGACTGATGTGGGTCAGCATAACAAGGTACTTTCTATATAGTAGTATGTCACTGATGTCAGCTATGGTCTGTATACCTTGTACATGTACAAGGTATACAGGGGGGGGGGCTTGAACCCATTTTACTGATGGGTGAACACAGACAACCGGTGTAAGGAAACACGTCCGATGTTTCAACCCCTTCTCCGGGAATCGAACCCGGACCCTCACCGTGTGAAGCGAGAGCTTTTGCCACCGGGCCACGGGGGTCATGTAGTGATTGCACATGATTTGAGGCATAATGTAGGAAAATACGCTAATGATTTTTTGTTAATTTAATGACAGACAACACACAAGGAAAAATAGGAGCAAAATCCAACATTAGGAAGGTGAAAAGTACAGTATTCCAAGGCAGCGTCCTGGCGCCTCTACTGTTTCTTATCCTCATAGCGGACGCAGATAAAAACACCCGTCGCAGTTAGCTTTTATCATTGGAAGATGATGCCAGAATAAATATGGAAATTATCGCTGGATGATATGCAGACTGTGCCACTAGTGACGAGATCCAACTCCTTATATACGTAGAGAATGAATTCAAGACACTAAAAAAAGAAGATAACTGAATAGAACGCACGGAACATGTGAAAGACCTGGGTGTAATAATGTCAGCTGACCTGTCTGTCAATGAACACAGTAAGGCAAATATCACGAAAGCCAGGAAATTGATGGGGTGGATAATGAGGACTTTTTAAAAACAAGGGAAGTAGTGCCAGTGGTGATACTTGTGCTCTCTCGCTTAGAGTATTGTTCAGTGTTGACGGTTCCTTTCAGGATAGGAGATATATCAGACCCCTGGCTGTCTTCAAGACCCCTGGCTAGAAGATCTAAGTACGAGTCAGGGATAATGTTAGCTGGTCTAGAATATCTAAATATGAGCCAGGGATAATGTTAGCTGGTCTAGAAGATGTAAATATGAACCAGGGATAATGTTAGCTGGTCTAGAATGTCTAAATATGAGCCAGGGATAATGTTAGCTGGTCTAGAATATCTAAATATGAGCCAGGGATAATGTTAGCTGGTCTAGAAGATGTAAATATGGACCAGGGATAATGTTAGCTGGTCTAGAAGATGTAAATATGGACCAGGGATAATGTTAGCTGGTCTAGAATATCTAAATATGAACCAGGGATAATGTTAGCTGGTCTAGAAGATGTAAATATGGACCAGGGATAATGTTAGCTAGTCTAGAATATCTAAATATGAACCAGGGATAATGTTAGCTAGTCTAGAATATCTAAATATGAACCAGGGATAACGTTAGCTAGTCTAGAATGACTTAAGAAATCGTAATGACACGATTGCAAATAAACCATACCCCCGGCCGGGATTGAACCCGCGGTCATAGAGTCTCAAAACTCCAGCCCGTCGCGCTAGCCACTAGACCAGCTAGCCACAATAAGATTCATCTAACTAGGTATATTTCTACACCATAGGAAAGTTAGCACAGGCACCTCTGTGGGACTTGAGCTAGAGTTCGTCACGGCCACGCTAGCTGGAGATTCGTCTGTAAAAACTTGCATTTGTGGTCACAGAGGTGCCTGTGCTAACTTTCCTATGGTGTAGAAATATACCTAGTTAGATGAATCTTATTGTGGCTAGCTGGTCTAGTGGCTAGCGCGACGGGCTGGAGTTTTGAGACTCTATGACCGCGGGTTCAATCCCGGCCGGGGGTATGGTTTAGTCTAGAATATCTAAATATGAACCAGGGATAATGTTAGCTAGTCTAGAATATCTAAATATGAACCAGGGATAATGTTAGCTAGTCTAGAATATCTAAATATGAACCAGGGATAATGTTAGCTAGTCTAGAAGATCAGGTACAGACTATTTTTGTCCTCTCTAACACCGCTCCTCCAACACTTGCGCACTACAAATTGCAACACGCGTCATACACTCTCTGGCGTGAGTCAGGCTCTGCAAGGTGCAGGAATTATCCACGGTGACGAGAATGTGGGAAAATGTCGACGGGAAAGAGAACGAGGGGGGGATAAAGGTAGGGGAGAGAGGAAAGCTCTGAAATCTAGAATAAGGGGAACTGTGATTGCTGTGTATAGGGGTGGTTTTGATAAGGACTTGCTTTGTATGGGTCAATAGGCCTTCTGCAGTGTTCCTCCATTCTTATGTTCTTATGTGTATAGGAGGTAGGTTAGGTAAGGTACGTCAGGAAACAGGACAAGTATTTCCTGGCGCGGGTCTTATATGATGACCCTCAGCTGGAGCTTTTGGTCATTTGACCGAGACCTTCCACTGGCTTACCCCTCCACCCCTTTATAAAATAAATAAGAGAGAGATAAATAAGGTGAGGAAAGAACTCGGAGTAATAAATTTACATTGGATAAATTTAGATTTAGAAAGTATATACGAAAGTATTGGTTTGGGAATATTGTAGTTGATGAGTGGAAGAGTCTGTCTAGTAGGGTGATTGATGCTAAAATCTTGTTATTGAGGATAAAATCTTGTTATTGATGCTATAATCTTGTTATTGAGGCTGAAAACCTTGCTATTGATGCTAAAAATCTTGTTATTGAAGCTAAAAAACTTGTTATTGATGCTAAAAAACTTGTTATTGAAGCTAAAAAACTTGTTATTGATGCTAAAATCTTGTTATTGAAGCTAAAAATCTTGTTATTGATGCTAAAAATCTTGTTATTGAAGCTAAAAATCTTGTTATTGAAGCTAAAATCTTGTTATTGAAGCTAAAAACCTTGTTATTGAAGCTAAAAACCTTGTTATTGAAGCTAAAATCTTGTTATTGAAGTTATAAATATTGAAGCTAAAAATCTTGTTATTGAAGCTAAAAACCTTGTTATTGAAGCTAAAAATCTTGTTATTGAAGCTAAAAATCTTGTTATTGAAGCTAAAAACCTTGTTATTGAAGCTATAAATCTTGTTATTGAAGCTAAAAACCTTGTTATTGAAGCTAAAAACCTTGTTATTGAAGCTAAAAACCTTGTTATTGAAGCTAAAAATCTTGTTATTGAAGCTAAAAACCTTGTTATTGAAGCTAAAAATCTTGTTATTGAAGCTAAAAATCTTGTTATTGAAGCTAAAAACCTTGTTATTGAAGCTAAAAATCTTGTTATTGAAGCTAAAAACCTTGTTATTGAAGCTAAAAATCTTGTTATTGAAGCTAAAAACCTTGTTATTGAAGCTAAAAATCTTGTTATTGAAGCTAAAAATCTTGTTATTGAAGCTAAAAATCTTGTTATTGAAGCTAAAAATCTTGTTATTGAAGCTAAAAACCTTGTTATTGAAGCTAAAAATCTTGTTATTGAAGCTAAAAACCTTGTTATTGAAGCTAAAACCTTTTTATTGAAGCTAAAAACTTTGTTATTGAAGCTAAAAATCTTGTTATTGAAGCTAAACCCTTGTTATTGAAGCTAAAAATCTTGTTATTGAAGCTAAAAACCTTGTTATTGAAGCTAAAACCTTGTTATTGAGGCTAAAACCTTGTTATTGAAGCTAAAAACCTTGTTATTGAAGCTAAACCCTTGTTATTGAAGCTAAAAACCTTGTTATTGAATCTGAAAACCTTGTTATTGAAGCTAAAAATCTTTTTATTGAAGCTAAAAACCTTGTTATTGAAGCTAAACACTTGTTATTGAAGCTAAAAATATTGTTATTGAAGCTAAAACCTTGTTATTGAAGCTAAAAATCTTGTTATTGAAGCTAAAAATCTTGTTATTGAAGCTAAAAACCTTGTTATTGAAGCTAAAACCTTGTTATTGAAGCTAAAAACCTTGTTATTGAAGCTAAAATCCTTGTTATTGAAGCTAAAACCTTGTTATTGAATCTAAAACCTTGTTATTGAAGCTAAAAACTTTGTTATTGAAGCTAAAAACTTTGTTATTGAAGCTAAAAATCTTGTTATTGAAGCTAAACCCTTGTTATTGAAGCTAAAAATCTTGTTATTGAAGCTAAAAACCTTGTTATTGAAGCTGGAAGCTAAAAATCTTGTTATTGAAGCTAAAAACCTTGGAATCTAAAACCTTGTTATTGAAGCTCCGGGTTAAAACCTTGGAAGCTAAAAACCTTGTTATTGAAGCGTTAATGAAGCTGATTGAAGCCCTTGTTATTGAAGCTCCTTGTTATTGAAGCTTTGTTATTGAAGCACCCCCTGATTGAAGCTAAAAATATTGTTATTGAAGCTAAAACCTTGTTATTGAAGCTAAAAACCTTGTTATTGAAGCTAAAAACCTTGTTATTGAAGCTAAAACCTTGTTATTGAAGCTAAAACCTTGTTATTGAAGCTAAAACCTTGTTATTGAAGCTAAAACCTTGTTATTGAAGCTAAAAACCTTGTTATTGAAGCTAAAACCTTGTTATTGATGCTAAAAATCTTGTTATTGAAGCTAAAACCTTGTTATTGAAGCTAAAAACCTTGTTATTGAAGCTAAAACCTTGTTATTGAAGCTAAAACCTTGTTATTGAAGCTAAAACCTTGTTATTGATGCTAAAAATCTTGTTATTGAAGCTAAAACCTTGCTATTGATGCTAAAAATCTTGTTATTGAAGCTAAAAACCTTGTTATTGAAGCTAAAACCTTGTTATTGAAGCTAAAAACCTTGTTATTGAAGCTAAAAACCTTGTTATTGAAGCTAAAAACCTTGTTATTGAAGCTAAAAACCTTGTTATTGAAGCTAAACACTTGTTATTGAAGCTAAAAACCTTGTTATTGAAGCTAAAAACCTTGTTATTGAAGCTAAAAACCTTGTTATTGAAGCTAAAAACCTTGTTATTGAAGCTAAAAACCTTGTTATTGAAGCTAAAAACCTAACAACAGGTAGAGGACAAGGAAAACTCCCTACGTGACAGTGGGTTGGGGAAAATGGCAGGGTCAAGGAAGAACTTATGCAGGGGAGAAATGACTAAGGACAGGGAGAAAACTTAGTGCAGGGGAGAAATGACTAAGGGCAGGGAGAAAACTTAGTGCAGGGGAGAAATGACTAAGGACAGGGAGAAAACTTAGTGCAGGGGAGAAATGACTAAGGACAGGGAGAAAACTTAGTGCAGGGGAGAAATGACTAAGGACAGGGAGAAAACTTAGTGCAGGGGAGAAATGACTAAGGACAGGGAGAAAACTTAGTGCAGGGGAGAAATGACTAAGGACAGGGAGAAAACTTAGTGCAGGGGAGAAATGACTAAGGACAGGGAGAAAACTTAGTGCAGGGGAGAAATGACTAAGGACAGGGAGAAAACTTAGTGCAGGGGAGAAATGACTAAGGACAGGGAGAAAACTTAGTGCAGGGGAGAAATGACTAAGGACAGGGAGAAAACTTAGTGCAGGGGAGAAATGACTAAGGGCAGGGAGAAAATTTAGTGCAGGGGAGAAATGACTAAGGGCAGGGAGAAAACTTAGTGCAGGGGAGAAATGACTAAGGGCAGGGAGAAAACTTAGTGCAGGGGAGAAATGACTAAGGGCAGGGAGAAAACTTAGTGCAGGGGAGAAATGACTAAGGGCAGGGAGAAAACTTAGTGCAGGGGAGAAATGACTAAGGGCAGGGAGAAAACTCAGTGCAGGGGAGAAATGACTAAGGACAGGGGAAAAATGGGAGCAGTGTCCGGGGTATAAATAAAAGAGGGTAGTGCCCATGTCTGTGCCATGATTCATAGACCGCGGTGGCACTCTCCTCTGGGCACGTCTTCCTGGTAATATCTTAGTAATAGCAATAATGATAGTAAGAATGACAATGATAATTGTAATAATAACGATAATAGCAATAATAATACTAATAATAACAGTAGTAATAATGGAGTAATCATAATTACAATAATGGTGATGTGATAGAGACCTTCCACTGGCTACCATCTCCAAACATTGTAACTTAAGTTGCATGGTTAGCAACATTATCAGCCAGTAGGTCTGGTCTGTGACCTGGCAGGGGCGCTGACCCCTGTCATTAACACCAGCCAGTAGGGTCTGGTCTGTGACCTGGCGGGGGCGCTGACCCCCGTCATCAACAGCCAGTAGGTCTGATCTGTGACTTGGCGGGGGCGCTGACCCCTGTCATTAACACCAGCCAGTAGGGTCTGGTCTGTGACCTGGCGGGGGCGCTGACCCCCGTCATCAACACCAGCCAGTAGGTCTGGTCTGTGACCTGGCGGGGGCGCTGACCCCCGTCATTAACACCAGCCAGTAGGGTCTGGTCTGTGACCTGGCGGGGGCGCTGACCCCCGTCATCAACACCAGCCAGTAGGTCTGGTCTGTGACCTGGCGGGGGCGCTGACCCCCGTCATCAACACCAGCCAGTAGGTCTGGTCTGTGACCTGGCGGGGGCGCTGACCCCCGTCATCACCAGCCAGTAGGTCTGGTCTGTGACCTGGCGGGGGCGCTGACCCCCGTCATCAACACCAGCCAGTAGGTCTGGTCTGTGACCTGGCGGGGGCGCTGACCCCTGTCACTAACACCAGCCAGTAGGTCTGGTCTGTGACCTGGCGGGGGCGCTGACCCCCGTCATCAACACCAGCCAGTAGGTCTGGTCTGTGACCTTGGGGGCGCGCTGACCCCCGTCATCGACACCAGCCAGTAGGTCTGGTCTGTGACCTGGCGGGGGAGCTGACCCCCGTCATCACCAGCCAGTAGGTCTGGTCTGTGACCTGGCGGGGGCGCTGACCCCCGTCATCACCAGCCAGTAGGTCTGGTCTGTGACCTGGCAGGGGCGCTGACCCCCGTCATCAACACCAGCCAGTAGGTCTGGTCTGTGTCCTGGCGGGGGCGCTGACCCCCGTCATCAACACCAGCCAGTAGGCTGATTATTAGATAATTAGTCCCTCAGTCTTGTAGACAGTAGCAGGTAATCAGTCCCTCAGTCTTGTAGACAGTAGCAGGTAATCAGTCCCTCAGTCTTGTAGACAGTAACAGGTAATCAGTCCCTCAGTCTTGTAGACAGCAGGTAATCAGTCCCCCAGTCTTGTAGACAGTAGCAGGTAATCAGTCCCTCAGTCTTGTAGACAGTAGCAGGTAATCAGTCCCTCAGTCTTGTAGACAGTAGCAGGTAATCAGTCCCTCAGTCTTGTAGACAGTAGCAGGTAATCAGTCCCTCAGTCTTGTATACAGTAGCAGGTAATCAGTCCCTCAGTCTTGTAGACAGTAGCAGGTAATCAGTCCCTCAGTCTTGTAGACAGTAGCAGGTAATCAGTCCCTCTGTCTTGTAGACAGTAGCAGGTAATCAGTCCCTCAGTCTTGTAGACAGTAGTAGGTAATCAGTCCCTCAGTCTTGTAGACAGTAGCAGGTAATCAGTCCTTCAGTCTTGTAGACAGTAGCAGGTAATCAGTCCCTCTGTCTTGTAGACAGTAGCAGGTAATCAGTCCCTCAGTCTTGTAGACAGTAGTAGGTAATCAGTCCCTCAGTCTTGTAGACAGTAGCAGGTAATCAGTCCTTCAGTCTTGTAGACAGTAGCAGGTAATCAGTCCCTCAGTCTTGTAGACAGTAGATGGGGTAATCAGTCCCTCAGTCTTGTAGACAGTAGTAGGTAATCAGTCCCTCAGTCTTGTAGACAGTAGTAGGTAATCAGTCCCTCAGTCTTGTAGACAGTAGTAGGTAATCAGTCCCTCAGTCTTGTAGACAGTAGCAGGTAATCAGTCCCTCAGTCTTGTAGACAGTAGATGAGGTAATCAGTCCCTCAGTCTTGTAGACAGTAGTAGGTAATCAGTCCCTCAGTCTTGTAGACAGTAGTAGGTAATCAGTCCCTCAGTCTTGTAGACAGTAGTAGGTAATCAGTCCCTCAGTCTTGTAGACAGTAGAAGGTAATCAGTCCCTCAGTCTTGTAGACAGTAGCAGGTAATCAGTCCCTCAGTCTTGTAGACAGTAGATAGGGTAATCAGTCCCTCAGTCTTGTAAACAGTAGCAGGTAATCAGTCCCTCAGTCTTGTAGACAGTAGATGGGGTAATCAGTCCCCCAGTCTTGTATACAGTAGCAGGTAATCAGTCCCTCAGTCTTGTAGACAGTAGCAGGTAATCAGTCCCTCAGTCTTGTAGACAGTAGATGGGGTAATCAGTCCCTCAGTCTTGTAGACAGTAGTAGGTAATCAGTCCTTCAGTCTTGTAGACAGTAGCAGGTAATCAGTCCCTCAGTCTTGTAGACAGTAGTAGGTAATCAGTCCCTCAATCTTGTAGACAGTAGCAGGTAATCAGTCCCTCAGTCTTGTAGACAGTAGCAGGTAATCAGTCCCTCAGTCTTGTAGACAGTAGCAGGTAATCAGTCCCTCAGTCTTGTAGACAGTAGATGGGGTAATCAGTCCCTCAGTCTTGTAGACAGTAGTAGGTAATCAGTCCTTCAGTCTTGTAGACAGTAGCAGGTAATCAGTCCCTCAGTCTTGTAGACAGTAGTAGGTAATCAGTCCCTCAGTCTTGTAAACAGTAGTAGGTAATCAGTCCTTCAGTCTTGTAGACAGTAGCAGGTAATCAGTCCCTCAGTCTTGTAGACAGTAGTAGGTAATCAGTCCCTCAGTCTTGTAGACAGTAGTAGGTAATCAGTCCCTCAGTCTTGTAGACAGTAGTAGGTAATCAGTCCCTCAGTCTTGTAGACAGTAGTAGGTAATCAGACCCTCAGTCTTGTAGACAGTAGCAGGTAATCAGTCCCTCAGTCTTGTAGACAGTAGCAGGTAATCAGTCCCTCAGTCTTGTAGACAGTAGTAGGTAATCAGTCCCTCAGTCTTGTAGACAGTAGTAGGTAATCAGACCCTCAGTCTTGTAGACAGTAGCAGGTAATCAGTCCCTCAGTCTTGTAGACAGTAGCAGGTAATCAGTCCCTCAGTCTTGTAAACAGTAGTAGGTAATCAGTCCCTCAGTCTTGTACACAGTAGTAGGTAATCAGTCCTTCAGTCTTGTAGACAGTAGTAGGTAATCAGTCCCTCAGTCTTGTAGACAGTAGCAGGTAATCAGTCCCTCAGTCTTGTAGACAGTAGCAGGTAATCAGTCCCTCAGTCTTGTAGACAGTAGCAGGTAATCAGTCCCTCAGTCTTGTAGACAGTAGCAGGTAATCAGTCCCTCAGTCTTGTAGACAGTAGATGGGGTAATCAGTCCCTCAGTCTTGTAGACAGTAGCAGGTAATCAGTCCCTCAGTCTTGTAGACAGTAGTAGGTAATCAGTCCCTCAGTCTTGTAGACAGTAGTAGGTAATCAGTCCCTCAGTCTTGTAGACAGTAGCAGGTATCAGTCCCTCAGTCTTGTAGACAGTAGCAGGTAATCAGTCCCTCAGTCTTGTAGACAGTAGATGGGGTAATCAGTCTCTGTCTTGTAGACAGTAGCAGGTAATCAGTCCCTCAGTCTTGTAGACAGTAGCAGGTAATCAGTCCCTCAGTCTTGTAGACAGTAGCAGGTAATCAGTCCCTCAGTCTTGTAGACAGTAGCAGGTAATCAGTCCCTCAGTCTTGTAGACAGTAGCAGGTAATCAGTCCCTCAGTCTTGTAGACAGTAGATGGGGTAATCAGTCCCTCAGTCTTGTAGACAGTAGCAGGTAATCAGTCCCTCAGTCTTGTAGACAGTAGTAGGTAATCAGTCCCTCAGTCTTGTAGACAGTAGTAGGTAATCAGTCCCTCAGTCTTGTAGACAGTAGCAGGTAATCAGTCCCTCAGTCTTGTAGACAGTAGCAGGTAATCAGTCCCTCAGTCTTGTAGACAGTAGCAGGTAATCAGTCCCCCAGTCTTGTAGACAGTAGATGGGGTAATCAGTCCCTCAGTCTTGTAGACAGTAGCAGGTAATCAGTCCCTCAGTCTTGTAGACAGTAGCAGGTAGTGAGTCCCTCAGTCTTGTAGACAGTAGCAGGTAATCAGTCCCTCAGTCTTGTAGACAGTAGTAGGTAATCAGTCCCTCACTCTTGTAGACAGTAGCAGGTAATCAGTCCCTCACTCTTGTAGACAGTAGCAGGTAATCAGTCCCTCAGTCTTGTAGACAGTAGTAGGTAATCAGTCCCTCACTCTTGTAGACAGTAGCAGGTAATCAGTCCCTCACTCTTGTAGACAGTAGCAGGTAATCAGTCCCTCAGTCTTGTAGACAGTAACAGGTAATCAGTCCCTCAGTCTTGTAGACAGTAGCAGGTAATCAGTCCCTCAGTCTTGTAGACAGTAGCAGGTAGTGAGTCCCTCAGTCTTGTAGACAGTAGTAGGTAATCAGTCCCTCAGTCTTGTAGACAGTAGCAGGTAATCAGTCCCTCAGTCTTGTAGACAGTAGCAGGTAGTGAGTCCCTCAGTCTTGTAGACAGTAGCAGGTAATCAGTCCCTCAGTCTTGTAGACAGTAGCAGGTAATCAGTCCCTCAGTCTTGTAGACAGTAGCAGGTAGTGAGTCCCTCAGTCTTGTAGACATTAGCAGGTAATCAGTCCCTCAGTCTTGTAGACAGTAGCAGGTAATCAGTCCCTCAGTCTTGTAGACAGTAGTAGGTAATCAGTCCCTCAGTCTTGTAGACAGTAGCAGGTAATCAGTCCCTCAGTCTTGTAGACAGTAGACGGGGTAATCAGTCCCTCAGTCTTGTAGACAGTAGCAGGTAATCAGTCCCTCAGTCTTGTAGACAGTAGCAGGTAATCAGTCCCTCAGTCTTGTAGACAGTAGACGGGGTAATCAGTCCCTCAGTCTTGTAGACAGTAGCAGGTAATCAGTCCCTCAGTCTTGTAGACAGTAGCAGGTAATCAGTCCCTCAGTCTTGTAGACAGTAGCAGGTAATCAGTCCCTCAGTCTTGTAGACAGTAGACGGGGTAATCAGTCCCTCAGTCTTGTAGACAGTAGCAGGTAATCAGTCCCTCAGTCTTGTAGACAGTAGCAGGTAATCAGTCCCTCAGTCTTGTATACAGTAGCAGGTAATCAGTCCCTCAGTCTAGTAGACAGTAGCAGGTAATCAGTCCCTCAGTCTTGTAGACAGTAGCAGGTAATCAGTCCCTCAGTCTTGTAAACAGTAGCAGGTAATCAGTCCCTCAGTCTAGTAGACAGTAGCAGGTAATCAGTCCCTCAGTCTAGTAGACAGTAGCAGGTAATCAGTCCCTCAGTCTTGTAGACAGTAGCAGGTAATCAGTCCCTCAGTCTTGTAGACAGTAGCAGGTAATCAGTCCCTCAGTCTTGTAGACAGTAGCAGGTAATCAGTCCCTCAGTCTTGTAGACAGTAGACGGGGTAATCAGTCCCTCAGTCTTGTAGACAGTAGCAGGTAATCAGTCCCTCAGTCTTGTAGACAGTAGCAGGTAATCAGTCCCTCAGTCTTGTAGACAGTAGACGGGGTAATCAGTCCCTCAGTCTTGTAGACAGTAGCAGGTAATCAGTCCCTCAGCCAGACTGAGAACCTCACCACGTTATTTCCAGCAATTTACTAAACATGTGTCCGTAGTGCATTAACAAAGCAACTAATGGGCGAAACATCTGCAAGACACAACTACACAGGTGTTGTACAGATATCCGCATCATCATCTCACTCGTCTAAGCTTCCAGTATTCATCTCTTGATATCAATTCCAGGAGATAAGTGTTACACAAATAACCCGCACATAAAAGAGAGAAGCTTACGACGACGTTTCGGTGCGACTTGAACCATTGACAAAGTCAGTCAGTGTGACTTTGTCAATGCTCCAAGTCGGACCGAAACGTCGTCGTAAGCTTTTCTCTTTTATGTGCGGGTTGTGTATCGTTCCAGTCACGGAATTGAGCCTTTTTGTTATTTATAGGTAAGTGTTGTTGGCACCTTAACTCCCCTGTGTTCTAACATATTTCCCCCTATAATCTACCGTGTACATAATTACTCTCACATCTGCTTCGTCTCGTCAGGTCGAGTCCACGATCTATAATTCCTGGTATAACTTCACAAATCTTTGGTGACAACTGTGTTCCAGAGGTCTAAAACACAGTTGTCACCAAAGATTTGTCATACCAGGAATTAAGTTAAGATCCTGGACTTCACCTGACCAAACTAATGCCATAGTAATTATGTACAAGGTAGATTATAGGTGAAAAATAACGTAATATTAGGAGACAGGGGGACTTAGGTGCCTATTATATATATATATATATATATATATATATATATATATATATATATATATAATATAATCTCTTAGTTCACAGCTGGAATCGTACCGGAGGAAATTGTATCAAAATACGTAGTATCTCTCCTCTAGAGATACTAGAATGTACACTTCAGTATCGTCTAGAATGTATACTTCAGTACCGTCTAGAATGTATACTTCAGTATCGTCTAGAATGTATACTTCAGTACCGTCTAGAATGTATACTTCAGTACCGTCTAGAATGTATACTTCAGTACCGTCTAGAATGTATACTTCAGTATCATCTAGAATATATACTTCTGTACCGTCTAGAATATACACTTCAGTACCGTCTAGAATGTATACTTCTGTACCGTCTAGAATGTATACTTCAGTATCGTCTAGAATGTACACTTCAGTATCGTCTAGAATGTACACTTCAGTATCGTCTAGAATGTACACTTCAGTACCGTCTAGAATGTACACTTCAGTATCGTCTAGAATGTACACTTCAGTACCGTCTAGAATGTACACTTCAGTACCGTCTAGAATGTATACTTCTGTACCGTCTAGAATGTATACTTCTGTACCGTCTAGAATGTATACTTCTGTACCGTCTAGAATGTATACTTCAGTACCGTCTAGAATGTACACTTCTGTACCGTCTAGAATGTATACTTCAGTATCGTCTAGAATGTATACTTCAGTACCGTCTAGAATGTACACTTCTGTATCGTCTAGAATGTACACTTCAGTACCGTCTAGAATGTACACTTCAGTACCGTCTAGAATGTACACTTCAGTACCGTCTAGAATGTACACTTCAGTATCGTCTAGAATGTACACTTCAGTACCGTCTAGAATGTATACTTCAGTATCGTCTAGAATGTACACTTCAGTACCGTCTAGAATGTATACTTCAGTACCGTCTAGAATGTATACTTCAGTATCGTCTAGAATGTATACTTCAGTATCGTCTAGAATGTATACTTCAGTATCGTCTAGAATGTATACTTCAGTATCGTCTAGAATGTACACTTCAGTACCGTCTAGAATGTACACTTCTGTACCGTCTAGAATGTACACTTCAGTACCGTCTAGAATGTACACTTCTGTACCGTCTAGAATGTATACTTCTGTACCGTCTAGAATGTATACTTCTGTACCGTCTAGAATGTACACTTCAGTACCGTCTAGAATGTACACTTCTGTACCGTCTAGAATGTACACTTCAGTACCGTCTAGAATGTACACTTCTGTACCGTCTAGAATGTATACTTCTGTACCGTCTAGAATGTACACTTCTGTACCGTCTAGAATGTATACTTCTGTACCGTCTAGAATGTACACTTCTGTACCGTCTAGAATGTATACTTCTGTACCGTCTAGAATGTACACTTCTGTACCGTCTAGAATGTATACTTCTGTACCGTCTAGAATGTACACTTCTGTACCGTCTAGAATGTATACTTCTGTACCGTCTAGAATGTACACTTCTGTACCGTCTAGAATGTATACTTCTGTACCGTCTAGAATGTACACTTCTGTACCGTCTAGAATGTATACTTCTGTACCGTCTAGAATGTACACTTCTGTACCGTCTAGAATGTATACTTCTGTACCGTCTAGAATGTACACTTCTGTACCGTCTAGAATGTACACTTCTGTACCGTCTAGAATGTATACTTCTGTACCGTCTAGAATGTACACTTCTGTACCGTCTAGAATGTACACTTCAGTATCGTCTAGAATGTACACTTCTGTACCGTCTAGAATGTATACTTCTGTACCGTCTAGAATGTACACTTCAGTACCGTCTAGAATGTACACTTCTGTACCGTCTAGAATGTACACTTCAGTACCGTCTAGAATGTACACTTCTGTACCGTCTAGAATGTATACTTCTGTACCGTCTAGAATGTACACTTCTGTACCGTCTAGAATGTACACTTCTGTACCGTCTAGAATGTACACTTCAGTACCGTCTAGAATGTATACTGCTGTACCGTCTAGAATGTACACTTCTGTACCGTCTAGAATGTACACTTCTGTACCGTCTAGAATGTACACTTCTGTACCGTCTAGAATGTACACTTCAGTACCGTCTAGAATGTACACTTCTGTACCGTCTAGAATGTACACTTCTGTACCGTCTAGAATGTATACTTCTGTACCGTCTAGAATGTACACTTCTGTACCGTCTAGAATGTACACTTCTGTACCGTCTAGAATGTACACTTCTGTACCGTCTAGAATGTATACTTCTGTACCGTCTAGAATGTATACTTCAGTATCGTCTAGAATGTACACTTCAGTACCGTCTAGAATGTACACTTCTGTACCGTCTAGAATGTACACTTCTGTACCGTCTAGAATGTACACTTCAGTACCGTCTAGAATGTACACTTCTGTACCGTCTAGAATGTACACTTCTGTACCGTCTAGAATGTACACTTCTGTACCGTCTAGAATGTACACTTCTGTACCGTCTAGAATGTACACTTCTGTACCGTCTAGAATGTACACTTCTGTACCGTCTAGAATGTACACTTCTGTACCGTCTAGAATGTACACTTCTGTACCGTCTAGAATGTATACTTCAGTATCGTCTAGAATGTACACTTCAGTACCGTCTAGAATGTACACTTCTGTACCGTCTAGAATGTACACTTCTGTACCGTCTAGAATGTACACTTCAGTACCGTCTAGAATGTATACTTCTGTACCGTCTAGAATGTACACTTCTGTACCGTCTAGAATGTACACTTCTGTACCGTCTAGAATGTACACTTCAGTACCGTCTAGAATATAACCTGACACACGTGTCAGAGTAAATTGTTCACGTCAGTTTTTAGCTAAAATATAGAGATTATTACAGTCTCAGCTCCTGGACCCGCTTCGTGGAAGCGGTCTTAGATGTATGGAGTCTGTTTTCACTTCGTCCAGGTCTTTCCGCTTTACGACCACCCCTGTGGCTGAAGAAATACTTCCTGACATCCCTGTGGCTCATCCGTGTCTTGAACCTCCAGCTTTGCCCTTGAGTGCTGGTTTCCCGCCTCTCAAACAGTCTCTCCCTGTCTGTCCTGTCATTTTCTCTTGAAAATGTGGTGTTAGCTTGGTGTTAGTGTGGTGAAAATGTGGCATTAGTATGGTGTTAGCGGTATTAGTGTGGTGTTAGCGGTGTTGGTATGGTGTCAGTGGTGTTAGCGTACTGTTAGCATGGTGTTAGCGGTGTTAGCATGGTGTTAGCGGCGTTAGCATGGTGTTAGCGGCGTTAGCATGGCGTTAACGTACTGTTTGCATGGTGTTAGTGGTGTTAGCATGGTGTTAGCAGTGTTAGCATGGTGTTAGCGGTGTTAGCATGGCATTAACGGTGTTAGCACGGTGTTAGCGTACTGTTAGCACGGTGTCAGCGATGTTACCATGGTATTAGCGTTGTTAGCATGGTGTTATCGTAGTGCTAACATGATGTTAGCGGTGTTAGCATGGCATTATCGGTGTTAGCATGGCATTATCGGTGTTAGCACGGTGTTAGCGTACTGTTAGCATGTTGTTAGCGATGTTACCATGGTATTAGCGGTGTTAGCATGGTGTTAGCATGGCATTAGCGGTGTTAGCACGGTGTTAGCGTACTGTTAGCATGGTGTTAGCGATGTTACCATGGTATTAGAGCATGTGCCGTAGCATGGCTTAGCAGATAGCATGCAGTGCTACAGATAGAGCAGTTACAACACTAGTCAGATAAGATGGTGGCGCCACACAGATATAAAAGCACCCCCTTCAAACTGCCACCCTTTCTCATGATAACCAGACCAAATCTACCCCTCCTTCAACCCCCTTCCCCTTCAACCCCTACCCTTACAACCCCCTCTACCCCCTCTAAACCCCTATCTCTAACCCCCTTCCCTTCACATTAATACATTTCGTACGAAATGTATTAACCTGACGACTTAAAATAAGATTTAGAAAACGAGAATTTGTGTTTACAAGTTGGGATTGAACGATTCCAGAATTTTTTTGGTGATGCTGATGGCTAATTCTAGGCCTATGCCGATACCATTCAAATTATTCTAGGCCTATGCCGATACCATTCAAATTATTCTAGGCCTATGCCGATACCATTCAAATTATTCTAGGCCTATGCCGATACCATTCAAATTATGCGATAGTCACAGCAGTACGTTGTCATGGCAACGTTGATATTGTTAAAATTTAGAGTAGGTTAAATAACACGACTTACTTATAACTCCTGTAGCCTCTCCTACAGCCTCTCCTACAGCCTCTCCTGTAGCCTCTCCTGTAGCCTCTCCTGTAGCCTCCTGTAGCCTCTCCTACAGCCTCTCCTACAGCCTCTCCTACAGCCTCTCCTGTAGCCTCTCCTGTAGCCTCTCCTGTAGCCTCTCCTGTAGCCTCTCCTGTAGCCTCTCCTGTAGCCTCTCCTGTATCCTCTCCTGTAGCCTCTCCTACAGCCTCTCCTGTAGCCTCTCCTACAGCCTCTCCTACAGCCTCTCCTGTAGCCTCTCCTGTAGCCTCTCCTGTAGCCTCTCCTGTAGCCTCTCCTGTAGCCTCTCCTACAGCCTCTCCTGTAGCCTCTCCTACAGCCTCTCCTGTAGCCTCTCCTGTAGCCTCTCCTGTAGCCTCTCCTGTAGCCTCTCCTGTAGCCTCTCCTACAGCCTCTCCTACAGCCTCTCCTGTAGCCTCTCCTGTAGCCTCTCCTGTAGCCTCTCCTGTAGCCTCTCCTGTATCCTCTCCTGTAGCCTCTCCTACAGCCTCTCCTGTAGCCTCTCCTGTAGCCTCTCCTGTATCCTCTCCTGTAGCCTCTCCTACAGCCTCTCCTGTAGCCTCTCCTACAGCCTCTCCTGTAGCCTCTCCTACAGCCTCTCCTACAGCCTCTCCTGTAGCCTCTCCTACAGCCTCTCCTACAGCCTCTCCTGTAGCCTCTCCTGTAGCCTCTCCTGTAGCCTCTCCTGTAGCCTCTCCTGTAGCCTCTCCTGTAGCCTCTCCTGTATCCTCTCCTGTAGCCTCTCCTACAGCCTCTCCTGTAGCCTCTCCTACAGCCTCTCCTGTAGCCTCTCCTACAGCCTCTCCTACAGCCTCTCCTGTAGCCTCTCCTACAGCCTCTCCTACAGCCTCTCCTGTAGCCTCTCCTACAGCCTCTCCTGTAGCCTCTCCTACAGCCTCTCCTACAGCCTCTCCTGTAGCCTCTCCTACAGCCTCTCCTGTAGCCTCTCCTACAGCCTCTCCTGTAGCCTCTCCTACAGCCTCTCCTGTAGCCTCTCCTACAGCCTCTCCTACAGCCTCTCCTGTAGCCTCTCCTACAGCCTCTCCTGTAGCCTCTCCTACAGCCTCTCCTGTAGCCTCTCCTACAGCCTCTCCTGTAGCCTCTCCTACAGCCTCTCCTGTAGCCTCTCCTACAGCCTCTCCTGTAGCCTCTCCTACAGCCTCTCCTACAGCCACTCCTGTAGCCTCTCCTACAGCCTCTCCTACAGCCTCTCCTGTAGCCTCTCCTACAGCCTCTCCTGTAGCCTCTCCTACAGCCTCTCCTGTAGCCTCTCCTACAGCCTCTCCTGTAGCCTCTCCTACAGCCTCTCCTGTAGCCTCTCCTACAGCCTCTCCTGTAGCCTCTCCTACAGCCTCTCCTACAGCCTCTCCTGTAGCCTCTCCTACAGCCTCTCCTGTAGCCTCTCCTACAGCCTCTCCTGTAGCCTCTCCTACAGCCTCTCCTGTAGCCTCTCCTACAGCCTCTCCTGTAGCCTCTCCTACAGCCTCTCCTGTAGCCTCTCCTACAGCCTCTCCTGTAGCCTCTCCTACAGCCTCTCCTGTAGCCTCTCCTACAGCCTCTCCTGTAGCCTCTCCTACAGCCTCTCCTGTAGCCTCTCCTGTAGCCTCTCCTACAGCCTCTCCTGTAGCCTCTCTACAGCCTCTCCTGTAGCCTCTCCTGTAGCCTCTCCTGTAGCCTCTCCTGTAGCCTCTCCTACCTCTCCTGTAGCCTCTCCTACAGTAGCCTCTCCTGTAGCCTCTCCTACAGCCTCTCCTGTAGCCTCTCCTACAGCCTCTCCTGTAGCCTCTCCTACAGCCTCTCCTGTAGCCTCTCCTACAGCCTCTCCTGTAGCCTCTCCTACAGCCTCTCCTGTAGCCTCTCCTGTAGCCTCTCCTACAGCCTCTCCTGTAGCCTCTCCTACAGCCTCTCCTGTAGCCTCTCCTACAGCCTCTCCTGTAGCCTCTCCTGTAGCCTCTCCTACAGCCTCTCCTGTAGCCTCTCCTACAGCCTCTCCTGTAGCCTCTCCTGTAGCCTCTCCTACAGCCTCTCCTGTAGCCTCTCCTACAGCCTCTCCTGTAGCCTCTCCTGTAGCCTCTCCTGTAGCCTCTCCTACAGCCTCTCCTGTAGCCTACAGCCTCTCCTAGCCTCTCCTAGCCTCTCCTGTAGCCTCTCCTACAGCCTCTCCTGTAGCCGCTCTACAGCCTCTCCTGTAGCCTCTCCTACAGCCTCTCCTGTAGCCTCTCCTACAGCCTCTCCTGTAGCCTCTCCTACAGCCTCTCCTGTAGCCTCTCCTACAGCCTCTCCTGTAGCCTCTCCTACAGCCTCTCCTGTAGCCTCTCCTACAGCCTCTCCTGTAGCCTCTCCTACAGCCTCTCCTGTAGCCTCTCCTGTAGCCTCTCCTACAGCCTCTCCTGTAGCCTCTCCTACAGCCTCTCCTACAGCCTCTCCTGTAGCCTCTCCTGTAGCCTCTCCTGTAGCCTCTCCTGTAGCCTCTCCTGTAGCCTCTCCTACAGCCTCTCCTGTAGCCTCTCCTACAGCCTCTCCTGTAGCCTCTCCTACAGCCTCTCCTGTAGCCTCTCCTGTAGCCTCTCCTGTAGCCTCTCCTGTAGCCTCTCCTACAGCCTCTCCTGTAGCCTCTCCTGTAGCCTCTCCTGTAGCCTCTCCTACAGCCTCTCCTACAGCCTCTCCTCCTCTCCTGTAGCCTCTCCTGTAGCCTCTCCTGTAGCTTCTCCTGTAGCTTCTCCTGTAGCCTCTCCTGTAGCCTCTCCTACAGCCTCTCCTGTAGCCTCTCCTGTAGCCTCTCCTGTAGCTTCTCCTGTAGCTTCTCCTGTAGCCTCTCCTGTAGCCTCTCCTGTAGCTTCTCCTGTAGCCTCTCCTGTAGCCTCTCCTGTAGCTTCTCCTGTAGCTTCTTCTGTAGCTTCTCCTGTAGCCTCTCCTGTAGCCTCTCCTGTAGCTTCTCCTGTAGCCTCTCCTGTAGCCTCTCCTGTAGCTTCTCCTGTAGCTTCTCCTGTAGCCTCTCCTGTAGCCTCTCCTGTAGCCTCTCCTACAGCCTCTCCTGTAGCCTCTCCTGTAGCCTCTCCTGTAGCTTCTCCTGTAGCTTCTCCTGTAGCCTCTCCTGTAGCTTCTCCTGTAGCTTCTCCTGTAGCCTCTCCTGTAGCCTCTCCTGTAGCCTCTCCTACAGCCTCTCCTGTAGCCTCTCCTGTAGCTTCTCCTGTAGCTTCTCCTGTAGCCTCTCCTGTAGCTTCTCCTGTAGCTTCTCCTGTAGCCTCTCCTGTAGCCTCTCCTGTAGCCTCTCCTACAGCCTCTCCTGTAGCCTCTCCTGTAGCCTCTCCTGTAGCTTCTCCTGTAGCTTCTCCTGTAGCTTCTCCTGTAGCTTCTCCTGTAGCTTCTCCTGTAGCCTCTCCTGTAGCCTCTCCTGTAGCCTCTCCTACAGCCTCTCCTGTAGCCTCTCCTGTAGCCTCTCCTGTAGCTTCTCCTGTAGCTTCTCCTGTAGCTTCTCCTGTAGCCTCTCCTGTAGCCTCTCCTGTAGCCTCTCCTACAGCCTCTCCTGTAGCTTCTCCTGTAGCTTCTCCTGTAGCTTCTCCTGTAGCTTCTCCTGTAGCTTCTCCTGTAGCTTCTCCTGTAGCCTCTCCTGTAGCCTCTCCTACAACCTCTCCTACAACCTCTCCTACAACCTCTCCTACAACCTCTCCTACAACTTCTCCTACAACCTCTCCTACAACCTCTCCTACAACCTCTCCTACAACCTCTCCTACAACCTCTCCTACAAACTCCTACAAACTCTCGTACAACCTCTCTTACAACTTCTCCTACAACCTCTCCTACAACCTCTCCTACAACCTCTCTTACAACTTCTCCTACCTCTCCTACAACCTCTCCTACAACCTCTCCTACAACCTCTCCTACAAACTCCTACAAACTCTCGTACAACCTCTCTTACAACTTCTCCTACAACCTCTCCTACAACCTCTCCTACCAACTCTCCTACCAACTCTCCTACAAACTCTCCTACAACCTCTCCTACAAACTCCTACAAACTCTCCTACAACCTCTCTTACAACTTCTCCTACAACCTCTCCTACAACCTCTCCTACAACCTCTCCTACAAACTCCTACAACCTCTCCTACAACCTCTCTTACAACTTCTCCTACAACCTCTCCTACAACCTCTCTTACAACTTCTCCTACAACCTCTCCTACAACCTCTCTTACAACTTCTCCTACAACCTCTCCTACAACCTCTCTTACAACTTCTCCTACAACCTCTCCTACAAACTCTCCTACAACTTCTCCTACAACCTCTCCTACAACTTCTCCTACAACTTCTCCTACAACTTCTCCTACAACCTCTCCTACAACCTCTCCTACAACCTCTCCTACAACCTCTCTTACAAACTCCTACAAACTCTCGTACAACCTCTCTTACAACTTCTCCTACAACCTCTCCTACAACTTCTCCTACAACTTCTCCTACAACCTCTCCTACAACCTCTCCTACAACTTCTCCTACAACCTCTCCTACAACCTCTCCTACAACCTCTCCTACAACCTCTCTTACAAACTCCTACAAACTCTCGTACAACCTCTCTTACAACTTCTCCTACAACCTCTCCTACAACTTCTCCTACAACCTCTCCTACAACCTCTCCTACAACCTCTCCTACAACCTCTCCTACAACCTCTCCTACAACCTCTCCTACAACCTCTCCTACAACCTCTCCTACAACTTCTCCTACAACCTCTCCTACAACCTCTCCTACCAACTCTCCTACCAACTCTCCTACAACCTCTCCTACCAACTCTCCTACCAACTCTCCTACCAACTCTCCTACCAACTCTCCTACCAACTCTCCTACCAACTCTCCTACCAACTCTCCTACCAACTCTCCTACCAACTCTCCTACAACCTCTCCTACAACCTCTCTTACAACTTCTCCTACAACCTCTCCTACAACCTCTCTTACAACTTCTCCTACAACCTCTCCTACAACCTCTCTTACAACTTCTCCTACAACCTCTCCTACAACCTCTCCTACAACTTATCCTACAACCTCTCCTACAACCTCAGACGGTGATGTAGCCGAGGTATAGCACAATAATAGTAGAATGCCACATAGTCATCCCTTGAATAATTATTCAAGGGATCATACACGAGTTGGGGATACCCCAGTGATTACAGGTATCCCTACTGTATACTGGGTTTACTAGTTACTTTGATTACAGCAACTGTGTTTGCATGCAAGTGGCATCAAGGAGGAACGTCATGTAGAAGTTAGGGTAGATGTAGGTCATGTAGAAGTTAGGGTAGATGTAGGTCATGTAGAAGTTAGGGCAGATGTAGGTCATGTAGAAGTTAGGGCAGATGTAGGTCATGTAGAAGTTAGGGTAGATGTAGGTCATGTAGAAGTTAGGGTAGATGTAGGTCATGTAGAAGTTAGGGCAGATGTAGGTCATGTAGAAGTTAGGGCAGATGTAGGTCATGTAGAAGTTAGGGCAGATGTAGGTCATGTAGAAGTTAGGGCAGATGTAGGTCATGTAGAAGTTAGGGTAGATGTAGGTCATGTAGAAGTTAGGGTAGATGTAGGTCATGTAGAAGTTAGGGCAGATGTAGGTCATGTAGAAGTTAGGGCAGATGTAGGTCATGTAGAAGTTAGGGCAGATGTAGGTCATGTAGAAGTTAGGGCAGATGTAGGTCATGTAGAAGTTAGGGCAGATGTAGGTCATGTAGAAGTTAGGGCAGATGTAGGTCATGTAGAAGTTAGGGCAGATGTAGGTCATGTAGAAGTTAGGGCAGATATTGGTCATGTAGAAGTTAGGGTAGATGTAGGTCATGTAGAAGTTAGGGTAGATGTAGGTCATGTAGAAGTTAGGGTAGATGTAGGTCATGTAGAAGTTAGGGCAGATATTGGTCATGTAGAAGTTAGGGCAGATATTGGTCATGTAGAAGTTAGGGCAGATATTGGTCATGTAGAAGTTAGGGCAGATATTGGTCATGTAGAAGTTAGGGCAGATATTGGTCATGTAGAAGTTAGGGCAGATATTGGTCATGTAGAAGTTAGGGCAGATATTGGTCATGTAGAAGTTAGGGCAGATATTGGTCATGTAGAAGTTAGGGCAGATATTGGTCATGTAGAAGTTAGGGCAGATATTGGTCATGTAGAAGTTAGGGCAGATATTGGTCATGTAGAAGTTAGGGCAGATATTGGTCATGTAGAAGTTAGGGTAGATATTGGTCATGTAGAAGTTAGGGCAGATATTGGTCATGTAGAAGTTAGGGCAGATATTGGTCATGTAGAAGTTAGGGCAGATGTAGGTCATGTAGAAGTTAGGGCAGATATTGGTCATGTAGAAGTTAGGGTAGATATTGGTCATGTAGAAGTTAGGGCAGATATTGGTCATGTAGAAGTTAGGGCAGATATTGGTCATGTAGAAGTTAGGGCAGATATTGGTCATGTAGAAGTTAGGGCAGATATTGGTCATGTAGAAGTTAGGGCAGATATTGGTCATGTAGAAGTTAGGGTAGATATTGGTCATGTAGAAGTTAGGGCAGATATTGGTCATGTAGAAGTTAGGGCAGATATTGGTCATGTAGAAGTTAGGGTAGATGTAGGTCATGTAGAAGTTAGGGTAGATGTAAGTCATGTAGAAGTTAGGGCAGATATTGGTCATGTAGAAGTTAGGGCAGATATTGGTCATGTAGAAGTTAGGGCAGATATTGGTCATGTAGAAGTTAGGGCAGATATTGGTCATGTAGAAGTTAGGGCAGATATTGGTCATGTAGAAGTTAGGGTAGATGTAGGTCATGTAGAAGTTAGGGTAGATGTAGGTCATGTAGAAGTTAGGGTAGATGTAGGTCATGTAGAAGTTAGGGTAGATGTAGGTCATGTAGAAGTTAGGGTAGATATAGGTCATGTAGAAGTTAGGGTAGATGTAGGTCATGTAGAAGTTAGGGTAGATGTAGGTCATGTAGAAGTTAGGGTAGATGTAGGTCATGTAGAAGTTAGGGCAGATATTGGTCATGTAGAAGTTAGGGTAGATGTAGGTCATGTAGAAGTTAGGGTAGATGTAGGTCATGTAGAAGTTAGGGTAGATGTAGGTCATGTAGAAGTTAGGGTAGATGTAGGTCATGTAGAAGTTAGGGTAGATGTAGGTCATGTAGAAGTTAGGGTAGATGTAGGTCATGTAGAAGTTAGGGTAGATGTAGGTCATGTAGAAGTTAGGGTAGATGTAAGTCATGTAGAAGTTAGGGTAGATGTAAGTCATGTAGAAGTTAGGGTAGATGTAAGTCATGTAGAAGTTAGGGTAGATGTAAGTCATGTAGAAGTTAGGGCAGATATTGGTCATGTAGAAGTTAGGGTAGATGTAAGTCATGTAGAAGTTAGGGTAGATGTAGGTCATGTAGAAGTTAGGGTAGATGTAGGTCATGTAGAAGTTAGGGTAGATGTAAGTCATGTAGAAGTTAGGGTAGATGTAGATCCCGACTAAAGTAATATCTCTTTCCACAGATCGTGGTGGTGTGTGAGTCTACGAGAGTTGGACCAGTCTCCAACACAATGGTGAGTGGTGGTGTTAGTGGTGGTGTGTGAGTCTACGAGAGTTGGACCAGTCTCCAACACAATGGTGAGTGGTGGTGTTAGTGGTGGTGTGTGAGTCTACGAGAGTTGGACCAGTCTCCAACACAATGGTGAGTGGTGGTGTTAGTGGTGGTGTGTGAGTCTACGAGAGTTGGACCAGTCTCCAACACAATGGTGAGTGGTGGTGTTAGTGGTGGTGTGTGAGTCTACGAGAGTTGGACCAGTCTCCAACACAATGGTGAGTGGTGGTGTTAGTGGTGGTGTGTGAGTCTACGAGAGTTGGACCAGTCTCCAACACAATGGTGAGTGGTGGTGTTAGTGGTGGTGTGTGAGTCTACGAGAGTTGGACCAGTCTCCAACACAATGGTGAGTGGTGGTGTTAGTGGTGGTGTGTGAGTCTACGAGAGTTGGACCAGTCTCCAACACAATGGTGAGTGGTGGTGTTAGTGGTGGTGTGTGAGTCTACGAGAGTTGGACCAGTCTCCAACACAATGGTGAGTGGTGGTGTTAGTGGTGGTGTGTGAGTCTACGAGAGTTGGACCAGTCTCCAACACAATGGTGAGTGGTGGTGTTAGTGGTGGTGTGTGAGTCTACGAGAGTTGGACCAGTCTCCAACACAATGGTGAGTGGTGGTGTTAGTGGTGGTGTGTGAGTCTACGAGAGTTGGACCAGTCTCCAACACAATGGTGAGTGGTGGTGTTAGTGGTGGTGTGTGAGTCTACGAGAGTTGGACCAGTCTCCAACACAATGGTGAGTGGTGGTGTTAGTGGTGGTGTGTGAGTCTACGAGAGTTGGACCAGTCTCCAACACAATGGTGAGTGGTGGTGTTAGTGGTGGTGTGTGAGTCTACGAGAGTTGGACCAGTCTCCAACACAATGGTGAGTGGTGGTGTTAGTGGTGGTGTGTGAGTCTACGAGAGTTGGACCAGTCTCCAACACAATGGTGAGTGGTGGTGTTAGTGGTGGTGTGTGAGTCTACGAGAGTTGGACCAGTCTCCAACACAATGGTGAGTGGTGGTGTTAGTGGTGGTGTGTGAGTCTACGAGAGTTGGACCAGTCTCCAACACAATGGTGAGTGGTGGTGTTAGTGGTGGTGTGTGAGTCTACGAGAGTTGGACCAGTCTCCAACACAATGGTGAGTGGTGGTGTTAGTGGTGGTGTGTGAGTCTACGAGAGTTGGACCAGTCTCCAACACAATGGTGAGTGGTGGTGTTAGTGGTGGTGTGTGAGTCTACGAGAGTTGGACCAGTCTCCAACACAATGGTGAGTGGTGGTGTTAGTGGTGGTGTGTGAGTCTACGAGAGTTGGACCAGTCTCCAACACAATGGTGAGTGGTGGTGTTAGTGGTGGTGTGTGAGTCTACGAGAGTTGGACCAGTCTCCAACACAATGGTGAGTGGTGGTGTTAGTGGTGGTGTGTGAGTCTACGAGAGTTGGACCAGTCTCCAACACAATGGTGAGTGGTGGTGTTAGTGGTGGTGTGTGAGTCTACGAGAGTTGGACCAGTCTCCAACACAATGGTGAGTGGTGGTGTTAGTGGTGGTGTGTGAGTCTACGAGAGTTGGACCAGTCTCCAACACAATGGTGAGTGGTGGTGTTAGTGGTGGTGTGTGAGTCTACGAGAGTTGGACCAGTCTCCAACACAATGGTGAGTGGTGGTGTTAGTGGTGGTGTGTGAGTCTACGAGAGTTGGACCAGTCTCCAACACAATGGTGAGTGGTGGTGTTAGTGGTGGTGTGTGAGTCTACGAGAGTTGGACCAGTCTCCAACACAATGGTGAGTGGTGGTGTTAGTGGTGGTGTGTGAGTCTACGAGAGTTGGACCAGTCTCCAACACAATGGTGAGTGGTGGTGTTAGTGGTGGTGTGTGAGTCTACGAGAGTTGGACCAGTCTCCAACACAATGGTGAGTGGTGGTGTTAGTGGTGGTGTGTGAGTCTACGAGAGTTGGACCAGTCTCCAACACAATGGTGAGTGGTGGTGTTAGTGGTGGTGTGTGAGTCTACGAGAGTTGGACCAGTCTCCAACACAATGGTGAGTGGTGGTGTTAGTGGTGGTGTGTGAGTCTACGAGAGTTGGACCAGTCTCCAACACAATGGTGAGTGGTGGTGTTAGTGGTGGTGTGTGAGTCTACGAGAGTTGGACCAGTCTCCAACACAATGGTGAGTGGTGGTGTTAGTGGTGGTGTGTGAGTCTACGAGAGTTGGACCAGTCTCCAACACAATGGTGAGTGGTGGTGTTAGTGGTGGTGTGTGAGTCTACGAGAGTTGGACCAGTCTCCAACACAATGGTGAGTGGTGGTGTTAGTGGTGGTGTGTGAGTCTACGAGAGTTGGACCAGTCTCCAACACAATGGTGAGTGGTGGTGTTAGTGGTGGTGTGTGAGTCTACGAGAGTTGGACCAGTCTCCAACACAATGGTGAGTGGTGGTGTTAGTGGTGGTGTGTGAGTCTACGAGAGTTGGACCAGTCTCCAACACAATGGTGAGTGGTGGTGTTAGTGGTGGTGTGTGAGTCTACGAGAGTTGGACCAGTCTCCAACACAATGGTGAGTGGTGGTGTTAGTGGTGGTGTGTGAGTCTACGAGAGTTGGACCAGTCTCCAACACAATGGTGAGTGGTGGTGTTAGTGGTGGTGTGTGAGTCTACGAGAGTTGGACCAGTCTCCAACACAATGGTGAGTGGTGGTGTTAGTGGTGGTGTGTGAGTCTACGAGAGTTGGACCAGTCTCCAACACAATGGTGAGTGGTGGTGTTAGTGGTGGTGTGTGAGTCTACGAGAGTTGGACCAGTCTCCAACACAATGGTGAGTGGTGGTGTTAGTGGTGGTGTGTGAGTCTACGAGAGTTGGACCAGTCTCCAACACAATGGTGAGTGGTGGTGTTAGTGGTGGTGTGTGAGTCTACGAGAGTTGGACCAGTCTCCAACACAATGGTGAGTGGTGGTGTTAGTGGTGGTGTGTGAGTCTACGAGAGTTGGACCAGTCTCCAACACAATGGTGAGTGGTGGTGTTAGTGGTGGTGTGTGAGTCTACGAGAGTTGGACCAGTCTCCAACACAATGGTGAGTGGTGGTGTTAGTGGTGGTGTGTGAGTCTACGAGAGTTGGACCAGTCTCCAACACAATGGTGAGTGGTGGTGTTAGTGGTGGTGTGTGAGTCTACGAGAGTTGGACCAGTCTCCAACACAATGGTGAGTGGTGGTGTTAGTGGTGGTGTGTGAGTCTACGAGAGTTGGACCAGTCTCCAACACAATGGTGAGTGGTGGTGTTAGTGGTGGTGTGTGAGTCTACGAGAGTTGGACCAGTCTCCAACACAATGGTGAGTGGTGGTGTTAGTGGTGGTGTGTGAGTCTACGAGAGTTGGACCAGTCTCCAACACAATGGTGAGTGGTGGTGTTAGTGGTGGTGTGTGAGTCTACGAGAGTTGGACCAGTCTCCAACACAATGGTGAGTGGTGGTGTTAGTGGTGGTGTGTGAGTCTACGAGAGTTGGACCAGTCTCCAACACAATGGTGAGTGGTGGTGTTAGTGGTGGTGTGTGAGTCTACGAGAGTTGGACCAGTCTCCAACACAATGGTGAGTGGTGGTGTTAGTGGTGGTGTGTGAGTCTACGAGAGTTGGACCAGTCTCCAACACAATGGTGAGTGGTGGTGTTAGTGGTGGTGTGTGAGTCTACGAGAGTTGGACCAGTCTCCAACACAATGGTGAGTGGTGGTGTTAGTGGTGGTGTGTGAGTCTACGAGAGTTGGACCAGTCTCCAACACAATGGTGAGTGGTGGTGTTAGTGGTGGTGTGTGAGTCTACGAGAGTTGGACCAGTCTCCAACACAATGGTGAGTGGTGGTGTTAGTGGTGGTGTGTGAGTCTACGAGAGTTGGACCAGTCTCCAACACAATGGTGAGTGGTGGTGTTAGTGGTGGTGTTAGTGGTGGTGTGTGAGTCTACGAGAGTTGGACCAGTCTCCAACACAATGGTGAGTGGTGGTGTTAGTGGTGGTGTGTGAGTCTACGAGAGTTGGACCAGTCTCCAACACAATGGTGAGTGGTGGTGTTAGTGGTGGTGTGTGAGTCTACGAGAGTTGGACCAGTCTCCAACACAATGGTGAGTGGTGGTGTTAGTGGTGGTGTGTGAGTCTACGAGAGTTGGACCAGTCTCCAACACAATGGTGAGTGGTGGTGTTAGTGGTGGTATGTGAGTCTACGAGAGTTGGACCAGTCTCCAACACAATGGTGAGTGGTGGTGTTAGTGGTGGTGTGTGAGTCTACGAGAGTTGGACCAGTCTCCAACACAATGGTGAGTGGTGGTGTTAGTGGTGGTGTGTGAGTCTACGAGAGTTGGACCAGTCTCCAACACAATGGTGAGTGGTGGTGTTAGTGGTGGTGTGTGAGTCTACGAGAGTTGGACCAGTCTCCAACACAATGGTGAGTGGTGGTGTTAGTGGTGGTGTTAGTGGTGGTGTGTGAGTCTACGAGAGTTGGACCAGTCTCCAACACAATGGTGAGTGGTGGTGTTAGTGGTGGTGTGTGAGTCTACGAGAGTTGGACCAGTCTCCAACACAATGGTGAGTGGTGGTGTTAGTGGTGGTGTGTGAGTCTACGAGAGTTGGACCAGTCTCCAACACAATGGTGAGTGGTGGTGTTAGTGATGGTGTGTGAGTCTACGAGAGTTGGACCAGTCTCCAACACAATGGTGAGTGGTGGTGTTAGTGGTGGTGTGTGAGTCTACGAGAGTTGGACCAGTCTCCAACACAATGGTGAGTGGTGGTGTTAGTGGTGGTGTGTGAGTCTACGAGAGTTGGACCAGTCTCCAACACAATGGTGAGTGGTGGTGTTAGTGGTGGTGTGTGAGTCTACGAGAGTTGGACCAGTCTCCAACACAATGGTGAGTGGTGGTGTTAGTGATGGTGTGTGAGTCTACGAGAGTTGGACCAGTCTCCAACACAATGGTGAGTGGTGGTGTTAGTGGTGGTGTGTGAGTCTACGAGAGTTGGACCAGTCTCCAACACAATGGTGAGTGGTGGTGTTAGTGGTGGTGTGTGAGTCTACGAGAGTTGGACCAGTCTCCAACACAATGGTGAGTGGTGGTGTTAGTGGTGGTGTGTGAGTCTACGAGAGTTGGACCAGTCTCCAACACAATGGTGAGTGGTGGTGTTAGTGGTGGTGTGTGAGTCTACGAGAGTTGGACCAGTCTCCAACACAATGGTGAGTGGTGGTGTTAGTGGTGGTGTGTGAGTCTACGAGAGTTGGACCAGTCTCCAACACAATGGTGAGTGGTGGTGTTAGTGGTGGTGTGTGAGTCTACGAGAGTTGGACCAGTCTCCAACACAATGGTGAGTGGTGGTGTTAGTGGTGGTGTGTGAGTCTACGAGAGTTGGACCAGTCTCCAACACAATGGTGAGTGGTGGTGTTAGTGGTGGTGTGTGAGTCTACGAGAGTTGGACCAGTCTCCAACACAATGGTGAGTGGTGGTGTTAGTGGTGGTGTTAGTAGTGGTGTCAGTGGTGGTATTAGTAGCGTTAGTGGTGGTGTGTGAGTCTACGAGAGTTGGACCAGTCTCCAACACAATGGTGAGTGGTGGTGTTAGTGGTGGTGAGTCTACGAGAGTTGGACCAGTCTCCAACACAATGGTGAGTGGTGGTGTTAGTGGTGGTGTTAGTGGTGGTGTCAGTGGTGGTGTTAGTGGTGGTGTGTGAGTCTACGAGAGTTGGACCAGTCTCCAACACAATGGTGAGTGGTGGTGTTAGCAGTGTTAGTGGTGGTGTTAGTAGTGGTGTTAGTGGTGGTGTTAGTGGTGGTGTCAGTCGTGGTGTCAGTGGTGGTGTTAGTGGCGGTGTTAGTGGTGGTGTGTGAGTCTACGAGAGTTGGACCAGTCTCCAACACAATGGTGAGTGGTGGTGTCAGTGGTGGTGTTAGTGGTGGTGTCAGTGGTGGTGTGAGTCTACGAGAGTTGTACCAGTCTCAAACACAATGGTTAGTGGTGGTGTTAGCAGTGTTAGTGGTGGTGTTAGTAGTGGTGTCAGTGGTGGTATTAGTAGCGTTAGTGGTGGTGTGTGAGTCTACGAGAGTTGGACCAGTCTCCAACACAATGGTGAGTGGTGGTGTTAGTGGTGGTGTGTGAGTCTACGAGAGTTGGACCAGTCTCCAACACAATGGTGAGTGGTGGTGTTAGTGGTGGTGTGTGAGTCTACGAGAGTTGGACCAGTCTCCAACACAATGGTGAGTGGTGGTGTTAGTGGTGGTGTGTGAGTCTACGAGAGTTGGACCAGTCTCCAACACATTGGTGAGTGGTGGTGTTAGTGGTGGTGTTAGTAGTGTTAGTGGTGGTGTTAGTAGTGTTAGTGGTGGTGTTAGTAGTGTTAGTGGTGGTGTTAGTAGTGTTAGTGGTGGTGTTAGTAGTGTTAGTGGTGGTGTTAGTAGTGTTAGTGGTGGTGTTAGTAGTGTTAGTGGTGGTGGTGTTAGTAGTGGTAGTGTTAGTGGTGGTGGTGGTGTTAGTAGTGGTAGTGTTAGTGGTGGTGGTGGTGTTAGTAGTGGTGGTGGTGGTGTTAGTAGTGGTAGTGTTGGTGGTGGTGGTGTTAGTAGTGGTAGTGTTAGTATTGTTGGTGGTGTTAGTAGTGGTAGTGTGAGTGGTGGTGGCGGTGTTAGTAGTGATAGTGTTAGTGGTGGTGGTGTTAGTGGTGGTGGTGTTAGTAGTGTTAGTGGTGGTGGTGGTGGTGGTGGTGTTAGTAGTGGTAGTGTTAGTGGTGGTGTTAGTAGTGGTAGTGTAACTGGTGGTGGTGTTATTGTTAGTGGGTGTGATGGTGGTGGTGGCAGTGTTAGTAGTGTTGGTAGTTGTGGTGTTTTATTTGTAAGGAAAGATGACAGGAGTTTTCCTGACACTGGTTTTAGTCAGAGGATCTCCTACTTGCTGAAGCTTGGTTGTATAACCTAACACATCTACCCAGGGTCTTAGACATTACCCGTAGGTCCTAGACACCTGGCCCAGGGTCCTAGACTTTACCCCAGGGTCCTAGACATCTACTCAGGGTCCTAGACATCTACTCAGGGTCCTAGACATTACCGCAGGGTTCTAGACATTTAATCCGGGGTCCTAGACATTTAATCCAGGGTCCTAGACATTTAATCCAGGGTCCTAGACATCTACTCAGGGTCCTAGACATTTAATCCGGGGTCCTAGACATCTACCCAGGGTCCTCGACATCTACCCCAGGGTCCTAGACATCTACCCAGGGTCCTAGACATCTACCCAGGGTCCTAGACATCTACCCAGTATCCTAGACATCTGCCCAGGGTCCTAGACATCTACCCAGTGTCCTAGACATCTACCCAGGGTCCTAGACATCTACCCAGGGTCCTAGACATTACCCAGGGTCCTAGACATCTAGCCTAGGGTCCTAGACATCTAGCCCAGGGTCCTAGACATCTAGCCCAGGGTCCTAGACATCTACCCAGGGTCCTAGACATCTTCCCAGGGTCCTAGACATCTACCCAGGGTCCTAGACATCTACCCAGGGTCCTAAACATCTACCCAGTATCCTAGACATCTATCCAGTGTCCTAGACATCTACCCAGGGTCCTAGACATCTACCCAGGGTCCTAGACATCTAGCCTAGGGTCCTAGACATCTAGCCCAGGGTCCTAGACATCTAGCCCAGGGTCCTAGACATCTACCCAGGGTCCTAGACATCTACCCAGCGTCCTAGACATCTACCCAGGGTCCTAGACATCTACCTAGTGTCCTAGACATCTACCCAGGGTCCTAGACATCTACTCAGGGTCCTAGACATCTACTCAGGGTCCTAGACATCTACCCAGGGTCCTAGACATCTAGCCCAGGGTCCTAGACATCTAGCCTAGGGTCCTAGACATCTAGCCCAGGGTCCTAGACATCTAGCCCAGGGTCCTAGACATCTAGCCCAGGGTCCTAGACATCTAGCCCAGGGTCCTAGACATCTAGCCCAGGGTCTTGGACATCTTCCCCAGGGCCCTAGACATCTAAATATCTACCCTGGACACTAGACATCTACGCAGCGTGATGTAAATCTACTCGTAGACGCAAAAATCTGCCCTGGACTCTAGAAATCTACTCCAGGATTTAGACATGTACCCCTGGACTCCCCAGAGCGTCTATTGTAGGAGTGAGTCAGTGTGAGTCATGTAGACGGGTGTGGTAGACATCGATCCGTCTACCTGCTCCTCTACCAGCCCGCCCTACCCTAGTAGATGTAGATAGACGCCCCCACACCCCAGTAGATATAGATGTCCTCGAAAAAATTATATATATGTATATATATATATATATATATATATATATATATATATATATATATATATATATATATATATATATATATATATATATATATATATATATATATATATATATATATATATATGTGTGTGTGTGTGTGTGTGTGTACTCACCTATTTGTGGTTGCAGGGGTCGATTCATAGCTCCTGGCCCCGCCTCTTCACTGATTGCTACTAGGTCCTCTCTCTCCCTGCTCCCTGTGTGTGTGTGTGTATTATTGTAACCACGAACGAGTGGTATTTAATCAGTAATAACACTGCGACTAGCCGTGTGATCGAACCCGCATTGTTTTAACTCGCCTGCCTTTCAGTGGTGACATTGTAAATGATTCCAATCTAACCGAAACGTCGTGGTAAGCTCCCCCCCTCCTATGTGTGGGTTATCTGTGCATAACTCTGTCTCCTAGTGAGGTATGGTCAACGAGGGATAAGACGAAGCTGTTAACAGCATTTCTCTGTCTACTGTTAAGGAAGGAACAGCGAAGGCACCAGCACCATCTCTTGGGGCACCGAACTGGCTTAATTAACAGAATATCACGACTACAACACTTAGAATCAACCACAGTTTAACCAACAGATAGTGGCTGCAGCGTTGTATGGTTGATCCATAATTTGGCCAGATTTCAGAGGATGTTTGGGTCCGTCCTTGGTCATTATCGACACATAGGAGTGGGCGAAACGTGCGTCTAAATTATCCTCTGTATACAATGCGAGTCTGAAATGCGTTAGACCGTCTAACACCTTTTAAATTGTATAGACAAACTGGTCGTGGACCGGGCCGCTGGAGCGCTGACCCCTGGAATACTCTCTAGGTATACTCTCCCAGGTGTACTCTCCAAGTATACTCTCCCAAGTGTACTCTCCCAAGTGTACTCTCCAAGTACACCCTCCCAAGTGTACTCTCCAAGTATACCCTCTCAAGTGTACTCTCCAGGTATACCCTCCCAAGTGTACTCTCCAGGTATACCCTCCCAAGTGTACTCTCCAGGTATACCCTCCCAAGTGTACTCTCCAGGTATACCCTCCCAAGTGTACTCCAGGCATACCCTCCCAAGTGTACTCTCCAGGTATACCCTCCCAAGTGCACTCTCCAAGTATACCCTCCCAAGTGTACTCTCCAAGTATACCCTCCCAAGTGCACTCTCCAGGTATACCCTCCCAAGTGTACTCTCCAAGTATACCCTCCCAAGTGTACTCTCCAAGTATACCCTCCCAAGTGTACTCTCCAAGTATACCCTCCCAAGTGTACTCTCCAGGTATACCCTCCCAAGTGTACTCTCCAGGTATACCCTCCCAAGTGTACTCTCCAGGTATACCCTCCCAAGTGTACTCTCCAGGTATACCCTCCCAAGTGTACTCTCCAGGTATACCCTCCCAAGTGCACTCTCCAGGTATACCCTCCCAAGTGTACTCTCCAAGTATACCCTCCCAAGTGTACTCCAGGTATACCCTCCCAAGTGCACTCTCCAGGTATACCCTCCCAAGTGTACTCTCCAGGTATACCCTCCCAAGTGTACTCTCCAAGTATACCCTTCCAAGTGTACTCTCCAGGTATACCCTCCCAAGTGTACTCTCCAGGTATATCCTCCCAAGTGTACTCCAGGTATACCCTTCCAAGTGTACTCTCCAGGTATACCCTCCCAAGTGCACTCCCCAAGTATACCCTCCCAAGTGCACTCTCCAGGTATACCCTCCCAAGTGCACTCTCCAGTTATACCCTCCCAAGTGCCCTCTCCAAGTATACCCTCCCAAGTGCACTCTCCAGGTATACCCTCCCAAGTGTACTCTCCAAGTATACTCTCCCAAGTGCACTCTCCAAGTATACCCTCCCAAGTATACCCTCCCAAGTGTACTCTCCAGGTATACCCTCCCAAGTGTACTCTCCAGGTATACCCTCCCAAGTGTACTCCAGGTATACCCTCCCAAGTGTACTTTCCAGGTATACCCTTCCAAGTATACCCTCCCAAGTGTACTCTCCAAGTATACCCTCCCAAGTGTACTCTCCAAGTATACCCTCCCAAGTGTACTCTCCAAGTATACCCTCTCAAGTGTACTCCAGGTATACCCTCCCAAGTGTACTCTCCAAGTATACCCTCCCAAGTGTACTCTCCAAGTATACCCTCCCAAGTGTACTCTCCAAGTATACCCTCCCAAGTGTACTTTATACCCTCCCAGTGTACTCTCCAGGTATACCCCCAAGTGTACTCTCCAAGTATACTCTCCCAAGTGTACTCTCCAAGTATACCCTCCCAAGTGTACTCTCCACGTATACCCTCCCAAGTGTACTCTCCAAGTATACCCTCCCAAGTGTACTCTCCAGGTATACCCTCCCAAGTGTACTCTCCAGGAATACCCTCCCAAGTGTACTCTCCAGGTATACCCTCCCAAGTGTACTCTCCAGGAATACCCTCCCAAGTGTACTCTCCAGATATACCCTCCCAAGTGTACTCTCCAAGTATACCCTCCCAAGTGTACTCTCCAAGTATACCCTCCCAAGTGTACTCTCCAGGTATACCCTCCCAAATGTACTCTCCAAGTATACCCTCTCAAGTGTACTCTCCAGGTATACCCTCCCAAGTGTACTCTCCAAGTATACCCTCCCAAGTGTACTCTCCAGGTATACCCTCCCAAGTGTACTCTTCAGGTATACCATCCCAAGTGCACTCTCCAAGTATACCCTCCCAAGTGCACTCTCCAGGTATACCCTCCCAAGTGTACTCTCCAAGTATACCCTCCCAAGTGTACTCCAGGTATACCCTCCAAAGTGTACTCTCCAGGTATACCCTCCCAAGTGTACTCTCCAGGTATACCCTCCCAAGTGTACTCTCCAGGTATACCCTCCCAAGTGTACTCTCCAGATATACCCTTCCAAGTGCACTCTCCCTCCCAAGTATAGGTATACACTACCAAGTGTACTTCAATACCATCCCAAGTGTACTCTCCAGGTATACCCTCCCAGTGTATACCCTCCCAAGTGTACTCCAGGTCCCATCCCAAGTGTACGCTCCAGGTATACCCTCCCAAGTGTACTCTCCAAGTATACCCTCTCAAGTGTACTCTCCAGGTATACCCTCCCAAGTGTACTCTCCAGGTATACCCTCCCAAGTGTACTCTCCAGGTATACCCTCCCAAGTGTACTCTCCAGGTATACCCTCCCAAGTGTACTCCAGGTATACCCTCCCAAGTGTACTCTCCAGGTATACCCTCCCAAGTGTACTCTCCAGGTATACCCTCCCAAGTGTACTCTCCAGGTATACCCTCCCAAGTGTACTCTCCAGGTATACCCTCCCAAGTATACCCTCCCAAGTGTACTCTCCAAGTAAACCCTCCCAAGTGTACTCTCCAAGTATACCCTCCCAAGTGTACTCTCCAGGTATACCCTCCCAAGTGTACTCTCCAGGTATACCCTCTCAAGTGTACTCTCCAGGTATACCCTCCCAAGTGTACTCTCCAGGTATACCCTCCCAAGTGTACTCTCCAGATATACCCTTCCAAGTGTACTCCCCAAGTATACCTTCCCAAGTGTACTCCAGGTATACACTCCCAAGTGTACTCCAGGTATACCCTCCCAAGTGTACTCTCCAGGTATACCCTCCCAAGTATACTCTCCAGATATACCCTTCCAAGTGTACTCCCCAAGTATACCCTCCCAGGTGTACTCCAGGTATACACTCCCAAGTGTACTTCAGGTATACCATCCCAAGTGTACTCTCCAGGTATACCCTCCCAAGTGTACTCTCCAGATATACCCTTCCAAGTGTACTCCCCAAGTATACCCTCCCAAGTGTACTCCAGGTATACACTCCCAAGTGTACTCCAGGTATACCATCCCAAGTGTACTCTCCAGGTATACCCTCCCAAGTGTACTCTCCAGGTATGCCCTCCAGGTATACGTGTGGACTTGTCCAGCGAGAGAGTAGTGAAGTCTGGCGGCCGCTTACCGTAGATTTCTCCGCCCTTCTTACCTGGAGACCTGGAGAGAGTTCCGGGGATCAACGGCCCCGCGGCCCGGTCTGTGACCAGGCCTCCTGGTGGATCAGAGCCTGATCAACCTGGCTGTTACCTTTGATATTACTCAGGTGGGATTTAATAAAGTACGTATAAGGTATACATACATAGCTGACGTCAGTGACATACTATATAGAAAGTCCCTGGTTATGTAGAGCATTTCCTGAAGCTTAGGTTAATTTTGTCCCCAGGATGCGACCCACACCAGTCGAGTAACACCCAGGTACCTACTTACTGCTAGGTGAACAGTGACAGCAGGTGTAAGGTAACTAACACCCAGGTACCTACTTACTGCTAGGTGAACAATGACAGCAGGTGTAAGGTGACTAACACCCAGGTACCTACTTACTGCTAGGTGAACAATGACAGCAGGTGTAAGGTGACTAACACCCAGGTACCTACTTACTGCAAGGTAAACAGTGACAACAGGTGTAAGGTGACTAACACCCAGGTACCTACTTACTGCTAGGTGAACAGTGACAGCAGGTGTAAGGTAACTAACACCCAGGTACCTACTTAATGCTATGTGAACAGTGACAGCAGGTGTAAGGTAACTAACACCCAGGTACCTACTTACTGCTAGGTGAACAGTGACAGCAGGTGTAAGGTGACTAACACCCAGGTACCTACTTACTGCTAGGTGAACAATGACAGCAGGTGTAAGGTGACTAACACCCAGGTACCTACTTACTGCTAGGTGAACAATGACAGCAGGTGTAAGGTGACTAACACCCAGGTACCTACTTACTGCAAGGTAAACAATGACAGCAGGTGTAAGGTGACTAACACCCAGGTACCTACTTACTGCAAGGTAAACAGTGACAGCAAGAATTTTAAGGAAGCACGTCCTAATGTTACCACCCGTACTGGGGATCGAACCACAGACTTCACCATGTGAGGTGAGTGCGCTACCAACCCAGCTATAGACAAACTATTCCCTCCCATTCCCCCCCCCCCCATCCCGAGGCTCTGTATGACTCCCTTACAGGTTTAGCGACTCCCCCGTGAATATAACATTAAATTTCTTGAATTTGACAGATTCAGGTGTCATATGTTAGTGGTTCACGGTTTATACACATTCTGAAAGGAAACGTTCATCTATCACGACGTTTCGTCACATTGTTTCGCTCAAAGGACAGCTTTCTGAAGACTTGGAATTTTAGTAAACGTTCTCCTGGTTGCGAAATGTTGTTCTGTATTTGTCAGAGGTACTTGCCGATAGATACTTGGCCCTTGTTTTGTGTGTACTCACCTAGTTGTACTCACCTAGTTGAGGTTGCGGGGGTCGAGTCCGAGCTCCTGGCCCCGCCTCTTCACTGATCGCTACTAGGTCACTCTCCCTGAGCCGTGAGCTTTATCATACCTCTGCTTAAAGCTATGTATGGATCCTGCCTCCACTACATCGCTTCCCAAACTATTCCACTTACTGACTACTCTGTGGCTGAAGAAATACTTCCTAACATCCCTGTGATTCATCTGTGTCTTTAGCTTCCAACTGTGTCCCCTTGTTACTGTGTCCAATCTCTGTGTGTGTGTGTGTGTGTGTGTGTGTGTGTGTGTGTGTGTGTGTGTGTGTGTGTATGTGTATGTGTATGTGTGTGTGTGTGTGTGTGTGTGTGTGTGTGTGTGTGTGTGTGTGTCTGTCTCCGTGAAATACCATAAATATTTGTCAATACAAATAGGGAAAAAACATATAAAAAGAAAGTAATGAGAGAAGTTCTGTATATTTCTAGCTCCATCTGCTGATCCTCTGAAGAGGACCTCACTCGGAGGTCGAAATATGCAGATCTTCCATCATGTTTGCATGTTTCTATCTGTATGTTATTCCCTCCATTGTCTACCTGTCTTCATGCTTGTCTACAGCACGTCCCTCACCCAGTTTTTAGACACTGCCTTGTATGGGCCAGTAGGCCTTCTGCAGTGTTCCTCCATTTTTATGTACGTGTCCCCTCAAAGAAGGTTCCTTGACACTAGTGAAGGGTTCTTGATCTAGGGAACTGGATCTGTGCTCCAGTTCCCTGAATTAAGCCTGAATACCTTCCACATCCCCCCACAGGTGCTGTATAATCCTACGGGTTTAGCGCTTTCCCCTTGATTATAATAATAATAATTATGTGTGTGTGTGACAGGTGGTGTCGGACAGTACTGAGTGCGAGGGACGGGGGAGCTGACGGCCCCTGGAGGCTGTAGAAGGAGCAGCAGCAGGAGAAGCAGCAGCAGCAGTAGCAGTAGCAGCAGAGAACGAGAGAGGAGCCATGGAGTCCATCCGTGTAGTAACTCCCCACAAACTTTCACGTCTAGTTAAAAGTGACAAGGTGAGATTTTTTATTATGTTTTGCCAGGTTATGTAACGAAGTGCTAAGAGTATCTAACCAAGGTTAGGTTTGTCAGGAAACAGGACAAGTGTTTCCTGAAGCGGGTCTTATATGATGACCCACAGCTGGAGCTTATGGTCACCTGACTGAGGCCTTGACAAGACTCCTCCTGCTTTGACTCACCTGACTACAGTATATAAGCCACTTTTCTGGCCCTATGTTGTACTTTCTACAGGAGTGATGGATTGAACACATCGATTCCAGGCTGAGGGACTGATTACCTCAAACTCCTCCTCTCCTACCTTTCTGCTTTGTATTGGACTGATGAAGCCACTGTGTGGTGAAACATTTCTTCAGTAAAGATTCCCATATGTTGCATAAGTGTCTCAATCTTCAACTTGTCTGTTTTCAAAATTATTTATCCCAGAAATGGTGTACAATACCGACAGGTTTGTAAGTAAGTCGTATGTGTAACATTTACGTAAAAATAAAGATACCTAACAGTTGCACATGTGTCTTATCAAGACAGAACTCGTAACAGTGGGTTTACGTTCTAAAAATTTGGGTTTAGAAAGGATATAGGAAAGCACTGGTTTGGCAGTAGAGTTGTGGATGAGTGGAACAAACTCCTAAGCACCGCCATTGAAGCTAAAACGTTGTATAAGTGTAAAAGTAGGTTAGACAAATACATGAGTGGGTATGAGTTGAACCTGACCGGTTTGGGCCAGTAGGCCTGCAGCATTGCTAATTCTTTCTTGTGTTCTTATGTATATGTATTGTGGTGGTAATACGTATAATGGTTGTAGGGGGAGGGTGAGAGTTGGACCTGCCTAACATAGGCCAGTAGGCCTGCTGTAGTGCTCCTTTCTTATGTTATTTTCTTTTAACGATGCTGAGAAATTTTATTTCATAGCCAAGTCTTGAATAATCAAATACACTTATACTTGTATATACATGGTATGTGTATATACAGGTGTGGATATTCATGTGTATAGAGCAAGAGGTGTATATCAGTGTATATACACTCAGAAGTGCATATCTGTGAATTTATACTTAGATTTAGCGTATCTTTTGGTGTAAATACAACAGGATATATACATCGAGATGTGTATTTCTCTCAGTTTATATGCTAGTATGCTATGTTTATACTTGAATCCCCACTTTAAATATTAAAATATTCATGTCTGGTGGTGTAAAGGTTACAAGCAGCCTTAATAACCCCTCGTATAGTCTATAGTCTTTTGGAAATAAATGGTATAAAATACCAACACAGTGGAAAAATAAACACATAAGAAGTTAATGTGATCCTTTATTGACAACGTTTCTGTTTGTGACTTGATAAAGTCCACTGTGTGGGCAAAACATTGTTAATAAAGGAACACATTATACTACTTATGTGTTTAATTTTCTATATCTTTTAACCCTCCATTAATCACTCGGTGTATATTATGTGTATATAAAGTGATAATACCTTAAATCCTTTAGGGCTAACAATAAAAATATGGTATTTTTTATCCCCACAGGCACTGATTATAGACAGTCGGACGTTTTGTGAGTTCAACACATCACACATCCTTAATTCTATCAATGTCTGGTCCTCTAAGATTAGGAAGAAACGACTCCAACAAGATTCTGTAAGTTGATGGCCATGAGTGGTATTCTGGCCCACTATAAATGACTTGGTAGCATTAATACAAAGCTACAACAAACCTGATACTAAACCCATGGAAAAAATACTCAGTAAATAACTCCAGGATGGTTGGAATAAATTGAGCATCTGAAGGGATAGATGAATGATGGAATTTAATGTAGACAGAAATACAAAGGTGATGGAAGGAAGCCAAATCAGTCCTCTTGAATGTGTGTTAGTCAGGAAAATATTCAGCGTGTTAGGTGAGTGGATAACCTCGTGGAGCACCCTGTTTTACTCACACTGGGGCGTCATTAAGACCCTTCTTGGGCGAAATGTTGTCATTAAAGAAGGTATTCGCTTTATCTTAAGTTTAGAGACTTTGCTTTTGTGTGTGTGTGTGTGTGTGTGTGAGAGAGAGAGAGAGAGACTGGGAGAGAGAGAGAGAGAGAGAGAGAGAGAGAGAGAGAGAGAGAGAGAGAGAGAGAGAGAGAGAGAGAGAGCCTGAGAGAGAGAGAAAGAGACTGAGAGAGAGAGAGAGAGACTGAGAGAGAGAGAGAGAGAGAGAGAGAGAGAGAGAGAGAGAGACTGAGAGAGAGAGAGAGAGAGAGACTGAGAGAGAGAGAGAGAGAGACTGAGAGAGAGAGAGAGAGAGAGACTGAGAGAGAGAGAGAGAGAGACTGTGAGAGAGAGAGAGAGAGAGAGAGAGAGAGAGAGAGAGAGAGAGAGAGAGAGAGAGAGAGAGAGACTGAGAGAGAGAGAGAGAGAGAGAGAGAGACTGAATAATATATCATGGTACAATACCATGTGTGTCACAAAACAGCCAGGTTCATCAAGGAAGTCTGACCTCAGGTTGACGTACACTATTCTATATCTGTGTCATGGGTATAGAATAGTGTACTAAAAAAAAACAGTTTTGAGGGGACAACATTTTGGTCTGTGTAGAGCTTTATCATGTCTTGGCAAAGCTCTACACAGTAAAAAATTGCCACAGTAATGCTAGGTCAGGTCAGGTCAGGTCAGAGATCAGGTCAGTTTAGGTTAAGTTAGGTTAGGTTGGTAGTTTAAGTTAGATTAAGTCAGGCTAAATTAACCTAAGTTGGGTTATGTCAGGTTAGGCTAGGTCAAGTTATGGTACTTTAAGTTATGCTAAGTTAAACTAGGTTAGGTCAGGTTAAGGTAGACTAAATTACCCTAAGTAAGGATAGACATATATCTCATGTGCTGTTTACAGTGCATTACGTAAATCCTAACTCACGAATCCAAATTTTTTTTGACAAAATTGTGAGAGTTCTTGTTGTGCTTCTACAGATCTCAGTGCACGACTACCTACAGCAGGCGTGCCAGGTGTGTGAACTACACGAGGGACTCCACATTATTGTCTATGACCAGAATGCTGCCACCCTCTCCTCCATACCCCAGGATTCCTTCTTACACGTCCTTCTTAACAAACTGGGACGTGCCTTTCCCTGTGTCTACCTGCTGGCTGGTGAGTGTGAGGGAGGGTGAGTTTAGAGGGTGTTATATTCACCAGTACACCTGCTGACTGGTGAGTGAGGCAGGAAGGTCTGGTATTCACCAGTATGCCTGCTGAGGTGAGTGAGGCAGGAAGGTCTGGTATTCACCAGTACACCTGCTGACTGGTGAGTGAAGCAGGAAGGTCTGGTATTCACCAGTACACCTGCTGACTTGTGAGTGAGGCAGGAAGGTCTGGTATTCTACACCTGCTGAGTGAGTGAAGCAGGAAGGTCTGGTATTCACCAGTACACCTGCTGACTGGTGAGTGAGGCAGGAAGGTCTGGTATTCACCAGTACATCTGCTGACTGGTGAGTGAGGCAGGAAGGTCTGGTATTCATCAGTACACCTGCTGACTGGTGAATGAGGCAGGACGGTCTGGTATTCACCAGTACACCTGCTGACTGGTGAGCGAGGCAGGAAGGTCTGGTATTCACCAGTACACCTGCTGACTGGTGAATGAGGCAGGAAGGTCTGGTATTCACCAGTACACCTGCTGACTGGTGAGTGAGGCAGGAAGGTCTGCTATTCACCAGTACACCTGCTGACTGGTGAGTGAGGCAGGAAGGTCTGGTATTCACCAGTACACCTGCTGACTGGTGAGTGAGGCAGGAAGGTCTGGTATTCACCAGTACACCTGCTGACTGGTGAGTGAGGCAGGAAGGTCTGGTATTCACAGTAACACCTGCTGACTGGTGAGTGAGGCAGGAAGGTCTGGTATTCACCAGTACACCTACTGACTGGTGAGTGAGGCAGGAAGGTCTGGTATTCACCAGTACACCTACTGACTGGTGAGTGAGGCAGGAAGGTCTGGTATTCACCAGTACACCTGCTGACTGGTGAGTGCAGCAGGAAGGTCTGGTATTCACCAGTACACCTGCTGACTGGTGAGTGAGGCAGGAAGGTCTGGTATTCACCAGTACACCTGCTGACTGGTGAGTGCAGCAGGAAGGTCTGGTATTCACCAGTACACCTGCTGACTGGTGAGTGAGGCAGGAAGGTCTGGTATTCACCAGTACACCTGCTGACTGGTGAGTGAGGCAGGAAGGTCTGGTATTCACCAGTACACCTGCTGACTGGTGAATGAGGCAGGAAGGTCTGGTATTCACCAGTAACACCTGCTGACTGGTGAGTGAGGCAGGAAGGTCTGGTATTCACCAGTACACCTGCTGACTGGTGAGTGAGGCAGGAAGGTCTGGTATTCACCAGTACACCTGCTGACTGGTGAGTGAGGCAGGAAGGTCTGGTATTCACCAGTACACCTGCTGACTGGTGAGTGAGGCAGGAAGGTCTGGTATTCACCAGTACACCTGCTGACTGGTGAGTGAGGCAGGAAGGTCTGGTATTCACCAGTACACCTGCTGACTGGTGAGTGAGGCAGGAAGGTCTGGTATTCACCAGTACACCTGCTGACTGGTGAATGAGGCAGGAAGGTCTGGTATTCACCAGTACACCTGCTGACTGGTGAGTGAGGCAGGAAGGTCTGGTATTCACCAGTAACACCTACTGACAGGAAGGTCTGGTGAGTGAGGCAGGAAGGTCTGGTATTCACCAGTACACCTGCTGACTGGTGAGTGAGGCAGGAAGGTCTGGTATTCACCAGTACACCTGCTGACTGGTGAGTGAGGCAGGAAGGTCTGGTATTCACCAGTACACCTGCTGACTGGTGAGTGAGGCAGGAAGGTCTGGTATTCACCAGTACACCTGCTGACTGGTGAGTGAGGCAGGAAGGTCTGGTATTCACCAGTACATCTGCTGACTGGTGAGTGAGGCAGGAAGGTCTGGTATTCACCAGTACACCTACTGACTGGTGAGTGAGGCAGGAAGGTCTGGTATTCACCAGTACACCTGCTGACTGGTGAGTGAGGCAGGAAGGTCTGGTATTCACCAGTAACACCTACTGACTGGTGAGTGAGGCAGGAAGGTCTGGTATTCACCAGTACACCTACTGACTGGTGAGTGAGGCAGGAAGGTCTGGTATTCACCAGTAACACCTACTGACTGGTGAGTGAGGCAGGAAGGTCTGGTATTCACCAGTACACCTACTGACTGGTGAGTGAGGCAGGAAGGTCTGGTATTCACCAGTACACCTGCTGACTGGTGAGTGAGGCAGGAAGGTCTGGTATTCACCAGTACACCTGCTGACTGGTGAGTGAGGCAGGAAGGTCTGGTATTCACCAGTAACACCTACTGACTGGTGAGTGAGGCAGGAAGGTCTGGTATTCACCAGTAACACCTACTGACTGGTGAGTGAGGCAGGAAGGTCTGGTATTCACCAGTAACACCTACTGACTGGTGAGTGAGGCAGGAAGGTCTGGTATTCACCAGTAACACCTACTGACTGGTGAGTGAGGCAGGAAGGTCTGGTACTCACCAGTACACCTGCTGACTGGTGAGTGAGGCAGGAAGGTCTGGTATTCACCAGTAACACCTACTGACTGGTGAGTGAGGCAGGAAGGTCTGGTACTCACCAGTAACACCTACTGACTGGTGAGTGAGGCAGGAAGGTCTGGTACTCACCAGTACACCTGCTGACTGGTGAGTGAGGCAGGAAGGTCTGGTATTCACCAGTACACCTACTGACTGGTGAGTGAGGCAGGAAGGTCTGGTATTCACCAGTAACACCTACTGACTGGTGAGTGAGACAGGAAGGTCTGGTATTCACCAGTAACACCTACTGACTGGTGAGTGAGGCAGGAAGGTCTGGTACTCACCAGTAACACCTACTGACTGGTGAGTGAGGCAGGAAGGTCTGGTATTCACCAGTAACACCTACTGACTGGTGAGTGAGGCAGGAAGGTCTGGTATTCACCAGTAACACCTACTGACTGGTGAGTGAGGCAGGAAGGTCTGGTACTCACCAGTAACACCTACTGACTGGTGAGTGAGGCAGGAAGGTCTGGTACTCACCAGTACACCTACTGACTGGTGAGTGAGGCAGGAAGGTCTGGTATTCACCAGTAACACCTACTGACTGGTGAGTGAGGCAGGAAGGTCTGGTACTCACCAGTACACCTACTGACTGGTGAGTGAGGCAGGAAGGTCTGGTACTCACCAGTACACCTACTGACTGGTGAGTGAGGCAGGAAGGTCTGGTATTCACCAGTAACACCTACTGACTGGTGAGTGAGGCAGGAAGGTCTGGTACTCACCAGTAACACCTACTGACTGGTGAGTGAGGCAGGAAGGTCTGGTATTCACCAGTAACACCTACTGACTGGTGAGTGAGGCAGGAAGGTCTGGTATTCACCAGTACACCTACTGACTGGTGAGTGAGGCAGGAAGGTCTGGTATTCACCAGTAACACCTACTGACTGGTGAGTGAGGCAGGAAGGTCTGGTACTCACCAGTAACACCTACTGACTGGTGAGTGAGGCAGGAAGGTCTGGTACTCACCAGTACACCTGCTGACTGGTGAGTGAGGCAGGAAGGTCTGGTATTCACCAGTACACCTACTGACTGGTGAGTGAGGCAGGAAGGTCTGGTATTCACCAGTAACACCTACTGACTGGTGAGTGAGGCAGGAAGGTCTGGTATTCACCAGTAACACCTACTGACTGGTGAGTGAGGCAGGAAGGTCTGGTATTCACCAGTAACACCTACTGACTGGTGAGTGAGGCAGGAAGGTCTGGTATTCACCAGTAACACCTACTGACTGGTGAGTGAGGCAGGAAGGTCTGGTACTCACCAGTACACCTACTGACTGGTGAGTGAGGCAGGAAGGTCTGGTATTCACCAGTACACCTACTGACTGGTGAGTGAGGCAGGAAGGTCTGGTATTCACCAGTAACACCTACTGACTGGTGAGTGAGGCAGGAAGGTCTGGTACTCACCAGTAACACCTACTGACTGGTGAGTGAGGCAGGAAGGTCTGGTATTCACCAGTACACCTACTGACTGGTGAGTGAGGCAGGAAGGTCTGGTACTCACCAGTACACCTACTGACTGGTGAGTGAGGCAGGAAGGTCTGGTATTCACCAGTAACACCTACTGACTGGTGAGTGAGGCAGGAAGGTCTGGTATTCACCAGTAACACCTACTGACTGGTGAGTGAGGCAGGAAGGTCTGGTATTCACCAGTACACCTACTGACTGGTGAGTGAGGCAGGAAGGTCTGGTATTCACCAGTAACACCTACTGACTGGTGAGTGAGGCAGGAAGGTCTGGTACTCACCAGTAACACCTACTGACTGGTGAGTGAGGCAGGAAGGTCTGGTATTCACCAGTAACACCTACTGACTGGTGAGTGAGGCAGGAAGGTCTGGTATTCACCAGTACACCTACTGACTGGTGAGTGAGGCAGGAAGGTCTGGTATTCACCAGTAACACCTACTGACTGGTGAGTGAGGCAGGAAGGTCTGGTATTCACCAGTAACACCTACTGACTGGTGAGTGAGGCAGGAAGGTCTGGTATTCACCAGTAACACCTACTGACTGGTGAGTGAGGCAGGAAGGTCTGGTATTCACCAGTACACCTGCTGACTGGTGAGTGAGGCAGGAAGGTCTGGTATTCACCAGTAACACCTACTGACTGGTGAGTGAGGCAGGAAGGTCTGGTATTCACCACTATGCTGGTACTCTACAAAGTTTGTCTTACATTCAATAATCACCACTATTTAAAAACACAGGAAAGGCTGTTTTCAATTTGTCATATACAGTGGACCCCCGGTTAACGATATTTTTTCACTCCAGAAGTATGTTCAGGTGCCAGTACTGACCGATTTTTTTCCCATAAGGAATATTGTGAAGTAGATTAGTCCATTTCAGACCCCCAAACATACACGTACAAATGCACTTACATAAATACACTTACATAATTGGTCGCATTCGGAGGTAATCATTATGCGGGGGTCCACTGTATTTCCTAGTACATATTTAATATGAGAATATTCAAATGCCTTCAGGAAGAAATCCAAATATTCTTCGTCAAAGCCTTTTTGTCCACTTCTCTGAGGCTATGGGACCCCTAAACAATTGTATATATAAAAAAAATCACAATCTCCGCCAAAATTGGTTATTATAACACAAGAAATTGAGGAAGTTGAAATAAATATTTTTGTATCCAAAATCTTTCAAGAGAGAAATAATGCAATAGATTAATAAAAAATCTATCAAGAGAAATAGAAATCTATCAAGATTTAAATAATGCAATAGATTGAGAGGAAGTTATATTGTAACCTCCGAGGTTCTGAAGAGGTTGGAACATAGAGGTGAAAGTCCTATTATTACATTTTATTATGTGATCCTTAATGTTTCTCTCTTTACTACTTTATGCAGCGCTGAATGACCCTTATGGTTTAGCACTTAATTATAATAATAGTAATTTGCTGTTTTACACTGTGGACCAGAAAGCCCACAGAAGGCTTCCTCCCTCATCTACATCAGCACAAATTTTTATATTTCTCATGACAGGTACGGGCATGCCTCGTTAATACAGCGCTTCACTTTACAACACTTCACTAATACACTGCTTTTCAGAATTACATGTACAGTGGACCCCCGGTTAACGAACTTTTTTCATTCCAGTAGTATGTTCAGGTGCCAGTACTGACCGAATTTTTTCCCATAAGGAATATTGTGAAGTAGATTAGTCCATTTCAGACCCCCAAACATACACATACAAACGCACTTACATAAATACACTTACATAATTGGTCGCATTTGGAGGTGATCGTTAAGCGGGGGTCCACTGTATATGTATATTCACGTTCATTATTTTCAGTACTTGCCTTGCTCTTAAGATGGGTTTTGGCAATTTAAAATTTTTTTAATTGATTTTTGTTACTTTTGCATCATTTTTTTTAGGCCTAGTGTTATTGCACACTTAATAAATGAGTGTGAAATTTTTTTAGGCTTTTATATGCACTGGCAAGTGAAAAAACTGTGATTCACAATGTCATTTGAAATGCACCGCATGTTAATGGCTTTCATTTGTCCCTAACAATATTTTATTACCTGTACACTGTAGAAAAATATTATTACGTTATTATTAACCCATAACGGTCCAAACGTATATATATGTTTTTTCAACATTTGAAAGTATGAAAAAAAAAGTAGATCTTTTTGTTTTTTTACATTTGAAAATGTGTAAAAAAACTTTGATTTACTTTTTTTTTGTTATATTTGAAAATATGTAAAAAAAAAAGTTGATCTACTTTTGTAGCGCTACACATGTGAACGTAGATCTGCTTGGACCGTTTACGGGTTAAGGCAATATTCACTTTTCGGCAGCAGACTGAAACCTAACCCACTGTATTAGCAAGGTCGGCCTATACTAGTGCCGTAAGCACATACAGGCCTCTCTTGTTTTATTTGTCTCTATGTGGTTTTTGGATTATGTTAATTAAGTGTTTATGACATTCCAGTCATCATTTGTACAGTTGTATTTAATATTAATATAACTTAGTATTGTTATTAATTACATATTGTTTTTCTTTCCTGCTTCATTTCTGCGATGATTCTCTCCTGGTAACGTGACATCAACCTTGTGAACATCTTCCCGACATTTGTGAACACCATAACTTCTGGCACCATCCTTGGCACCATCCCTGTGGTCTTGGCACCATCCTTGTACTGTCAACAACACTCCTTTGACCACTGCACTTTGTTATGTGGACTTTTTACCATCCTTGTGGTCTTTGACCTTGGGGTCTGGGTGGTGGTGGCCAGGAGGGTTTCTGGAGTTCCAGGCAAGGTTTCCAGAGCTGTGTGAGGATTCCAGCAAGAAATGTACACCTCTCACCAGTCAGTCGCAGCCCTGCCTTCCTGTCTCCACCGTGGGACCTACACGGATTCTTCCCTTCCTCTACCTGGGCTCCCAGCACGATGCCAACAATAAACAGCTCCTCTCTGTGAGTACCTGGACAGTCATATTGCCATTGTATACCTGGAGAGGGTTTCAGGGGTCAACGTCCCCATGGCCCGGTCTGTGACCAGGCCTCACAGTGGATTAGGGACTGATCATGTGGTCTTAAGTTAGACCTAAGTTTTCCCGAAATGCTTTAGTTGTGCATGGACTTTACGCATGCACAACTAAATGTCCTCTATCTCTGTGCAAATATTGTATCATGCTGAATTAAACTTATTCTTTCTTTCAACAAACTAGCTGTAACCCACTGAGACAGAGTGACCCAAAAAAGAAAGTCGAAAGATTTTCTCTTTACATTTAGTAATTTATGCAGAAGGGATCACTAGCCCCTTGCTCCCAGCATTTTAGTCACCTCTTACGACATGCATGACTTAAGTAAGTATATTCAGGTACAGGTATACATAAATACAGTTACATAAATTATTATACATTGCAGCATACCTATGTAGATTACCCAGGGTAACCCAAGAAAGTCAGACGAAGTGACTTGTTTCCATTGGGGTCTTTGGAGAAATAGGTGCAGAGCTAGGCTTAAATTTAGTAATTCATACCGAAGGGGGTTTCTAGCCCCTTGTGTGTGATTGTGTAGATTTTTACTTGTGGCCAAGGTGAGTAAATGTTATCTTGTAAGTGCTGAGTACAGTGGACCCCCGGTTAACGATATTTTTTCATTCCAGAAGTATGTTCAGGTGCCAGTACTGACCGAATTTGTTCCCATAAGGAATATTGTGAAGTAGATTAGTCCATTTCAGACCCCCAAACATACACGTACAAACGCACTTACATAAATACACTTACATAATTGGTCGCATTGGGAGGTGATCGTTATGCGGGGGTCCACTGTATTTAGCAAGTGTTAATCTTCATACTGTAATGAGTACTGAGTACCTTTTTAAACCCGGCACTGTGTAAATTCTTAGCACCTCCTTCACAGTGTCTCTTTAAAGTACTAAATTTGGAAGAATCTTAAAACCTGCGCACAAATGCAGAAATAGCATAATTTATAATAAGTTTGAGGAGGGGAGGCAGTGTGTGCACCTGTGGCTGGGGTGAGTCAGCCAGCACACCTGTGGTGCTGATCACATGCACTTGTGTATATGTCCTCGTGTATCTGTCCCTCTATATGTCAGACTTCTTGAACTGGGAGGTGCTAATTTTTTTTTTTCATCTTTCTCCTTGATGTCCATGACTGACCTCAAGCAGTTATTGGTGGAGAGAGGCTTTAGCAGAGTCTGGGACTCCACCAATCATTGATGGAGAAAGTCCTTAGCAACAGTCTAGGGACCACCAGTCATTGATGGAGGAAATTTTGGCAGCAGTCTGGGGACTCCACATAAGTTTAGGTGGAGTCAGAGTCGTCTGAAGATTGCATCAATGCCTGGCCAGACCAGCCCAGTCGTACCTTTGTTTATTTTTTAACTGATTAGGTTATTTTAGCCTCTTATTGTAGTGTATTTGTGCATTTGTTCATTGCAGTGAGTTTTATTTTGGTTACACTTTACTGGGTGTTCTTATGTAGGCTTGTCTTTGTCTCATAGCTGGGTTGGTAGCGCACTCAGCTCACACACTGAGGTCCGTAGTTCAATCCCCAGTATGGGTGGAAGCATTAGGCCTGTTTCCTTAAGACACTTGCTGTCCCTGTTCACCTAGCAGTAAGCAGTTACCTGGATGTTAGTCACCTTACACCTGTCCCTGTTCATCTGTCAGTAAGTAGGTATACCTGGGTTAGCAGACTGGTGTGGGGTTGCATCCTTGGGACAGAATTAACCTAAGTTGCCAGAAATGCTCTTCATAATCAGGGACTTTCTATATAGTATGTCACTGATGTCAGCTGTGGTGTGTATAATTTGTATCATGTACCTGTAGGAATAAAGATTATTATTACTTAAAGCCAAGAGTGCTGAGTGGTCTCGTGGGGCCCGGAGCTGTTTATATCTTTCAATTTTCTTACTTATTTTGTTTGCTTTCACCTGTCATTTTTTAAATAGTTCAGGGGATCATCACCCTTGTGGCCTGGTCCCAGACCAGAGCTTCCTCTCAATGGTCTGATCTATCAAGCTATTGGTGTTTGTCGCATAAGAGTAAGATTTCAAAGTTTGGCTGGTTAGAAATTTCTTTGAGAAACTTTTCAGGGTCCTGCTTGAAGGTAGTTACAAGTTGTTTGGTAATTCCAATTATATTTAGAAGGAAGGACTTCAAAGCATCTTATTGTGCCCTTCATTGTCATTAGCGGTATTGTATCTAAGATTTACATTGGGGTATTGTATATTTGATTTTTATTGTGGTATTGTCCTCCTGATTTTTGTTGTATTGTCCTGATTTTTGTGGTATTGTCCTCCTGATTATTGTTGTGGCATTGTCCTGATTTTTATTGTGGTATTGCCCTGATATTCATTGTGGTATCATCCTCCTGATTTTCATGGTGGTATCATCCTCCTGATTTTCATGGTGGTATTGTCCTCCTGATTTTCACTGTAGTATTGTCCCCTAATTTTCATTGGGAATATTTTGTGCCCAATACCCCGAACAATTGTTGACTTCCACTGAATTGAATTAATGTACAGTGCCTACCCTTCTCGCTTTTATCCAGCTAATTTTATAACCTGTCAAACTTAAGATGCTTTACAACTTAACTTGCTAAGTCTAAACTACTTGACTTAGATCATTACAATACTCATCCATGTCTAAAAGGTATAGGGCTTAGTCAATGAATTTTACACGTGACAGTTCATTTTAATTCCTAAATCCACATTTAAGCCTATTTTTGAGATTTGATCTTTTCTGGCATTATGTGCAGGTCTACCTTAATGACCCTTATTTAGTCAGTAGGCTTTAAACCTTGTAAATTAAATACAGCGTCTCCTCACTCAGCGACGTACTCGTTTACCAACGACTCAGACTTACGACAGACTTTCTGACCAGTATGAATACCTGAATAATGTATATTAGAGCTGATTTCCTTTATTCTGTTGATTGCAATATACAGTACACTACTGTATAAACATTAAAAATACACTAAAAATGTTATAAATGGTTCAAAGGTGACATTAAAACAATATCAAAGATGTTAGGTAAGACACATATGCAACAGTTAGGTATCTTTATTTCGAAACGTTTCGCCTACACAGTAGGCTTCTTCAGTCGAGTACAGAAAAGTTGATAGAAGCAGAAGAGACTTGAAGACGATGTAATTAGTCCATCACCCTTAAAGTTTTGAGGTGGTCAGTCCCTCAGTCTGGAGAAGAGCATTGTTCCATAGGTGAAACGTTTCGAAATAAAGATACCTAACTGTTGCATATGTGTCTTACCTAACAACCTGTCGGCATTTTATACCATTTCAATGTTCAATATCAAAGATGGTTGACACAAACCCACTACCATTATAGTATGCTCCTCACTTAGTGACGAATTTGTTTACTGACGTGGTCTAAGGAACGGAACTCTGTCTTTAAGTGAGGAGAGGCTGTATTGAGGATAACTGTGGTTAGTTAAACCACTGAGATGAGTCTGTGGTAATGTAGTCCCTCACCGTATGTGGTAGACATATTGCTGGCCTATAGAAATTAGAGTCATGCGGTGTAAATAGTTTAGAAAACTGACAAGTTGAAGAATACCGTATACCTTTGAAGAGTTTTGAGAGTTTATCTACTCTCTGAGCCCGGCCATGGGCCAGGCTCGTCTGGTGCTTGCCTGGTCAACCAGGTTGTTGATGCTGGAGGCCCGCTGCCCCACATACCCATCACAGCCTGGTTGATCTGGAACCTGGTGAATATACTTATCCAGTTTCCTCTTGAAGGCTTCAACACTTGTTCCAGTTGTGTTTCTGATATCTTCTGGTAAGGTGTTGAAAAGTCTGAGACCCCAGATGTTGATACAATGTTCCCTTATTGTCCCCACCGCATGAGACACTTATGGCTTCTTCAGTCCAATACAGAGAAGAACTGTGGAAGAGGAGGTTGAGGTAAAAAGTCCCTCACCCCTCAGGCTGAAGGGGTTACTAGCGCCTTGATCCCAACATTTTAGTCGCCTCTTACATCACGCATGACTTACGGAAGAAAGAAAATGTGTGGGTGTTAGTAGACTAGTGTAGGTCACATCCTAGGGAAGGATCCCAGTAGAAATAAGACAGTACCTCAGTATTTAACTCTGTTGGGTTATTCTAGATTAAACAAGTCATTAAATATATCATTCCATTAAAAGGGCCTAGTAAGAAACTAGGATACGAGGGCAATGATCCTTGTGTATATAAAGTTTTGAAAGAGGGAAGATATCAAGGTGTTAATTAATCATGAAGTGTGTGTCTTCATGTGATTGCAAGAGAATATACACTAAGGCTTTATGTAATTGCAAAAAAATATACACTAACACTTTATGTGATTGGAAGAAAATATACACTAGGGGGTAAAGCTGATTGCTATAGCTAATATTAGATCAAGCAGAGGCACTGAGGAGGAGGAGGTGGCGGCTGCTGCGATGGCAGCTGTGGCAGCAACTGCCGCCACAGCCGCCACCACAAATGCTCATACTTTGGCCAAGTCTTTTGCATCTCTATGGACAAGTAACATAAAGTGGTGATTTGTTTTCCATGTTTATTCTCTCTCTCTCTCTCCTGGCAATTCCTTTTACACTTTGGCTAAGCCTTTTGCACCTCTATGGACAAGTAACATAAGCTGGTGATTTCTCTTCCTCAATCACTCTCTCTCTGCTTTCTGGCAATTCCCTTTACTCAGACTATTACTTATATTTATGGTTGAGTTTGGCTGGGCTGTGTGACTGGTGGGTGGAACAGCATCCTGTTTTAATATTGGCTGTTGATTCGGCGTGCTAAATTTGGATCAAGGGCCCCCTACCGCACTCGTTTCTCAGGCAAACACCTAAGCTTGGCCAGGCGCAGTGGGAAGGTGATGTTAGTAAGTTTATTTAGGTACACATACACATAAATACAGTTTCACAAGTTATTGTATATACATACTAACATACAGTGGTACCTTGGGATATGAACAACTCACAATGCGAACAGTTATGTAAGTGTATTTTTGTAAGTGCTTTTGTAAGTGTATTTTTGGGGGTCTGAAATGGATTAATCTAATCTACATTATTCCATATGAGAACAAATTCGTTCGGTATCAGCACTCGAACGGCCTTCTGGAACGAAATAAGCTCATATCCTGAGATACCACTGTATGTGTAAATTTCCTAGGATAACCAAAAAATAAGTCAAAATGACTTGCTTCCATTGGGCTGGTGTGTATTTAATAAGTTTTGTCTGTGGGCTGGAGACTAGCTTTCCTTTTCAATTACCAGTGCTGCTTACTGTCTTGGCTTGACTTACGATATTTCAACTTTACGATGGCGCGGTAGCGAAGCGTATGCAGTACAGTACATTTATTGATTGGATAAACCTGTATTTATTTATTTACTTTTCAATACTGATATTTAGTTACAGTAATTATTTGTTTATTTAGTGATTCAGCGACAGTAGTTATTTATTTATTTATCATATCACATTCATGTTCAACTTACGATATTTTCAACTTAAGACGGGTTCCTCAGAACTTAACTCCATTGTAAGTTGAGGAGCATTTGTACTTCCATTGTGTCTTATTTTGTCAAGATTGATGGACTGAACACATCAACTCCAGGCTGAGGGACTGATTTCTTCAAACTTCTCATCTTCCACCATTCTTCTCTGTAATAGACTGAAGAAGTCACTGGCTGGCAAAACATTTCCAAATGTTGCACAAACGTCTCATTCTTCAAATTTCAGTTTTTTAAACCACTTGCATCATATCCAATTTTGCATTATAAATATGAAAAAAATACTAGTGAATAACCTAGCATTAGGAACACCTGAGCATTTCCATGTATAGTATCTACATATATACACACACACATTTTCCCTAGGTAGTAGGTTGGTAGACAGCAACCACCCAGGGAGGTACTACCATCCTGTGGTAGTAGGTTGGTAGACAACAACCACCCAGGGAGGTACTACCATCCTGTGGTAGTAGGTTGGTAGACAACAACCACCCAGGGAGGTACTACCATCCTGTGGTAGTAGGTTGGTAGACAGCAACCACCCAGGGAGGTACTACCATCCTGTGGTAGTAGGTTGGTAGACAGCAACCACCCAGGGAGGTACTACCATCCTGTGGTAGTAGGTTGGTAGACAACAACCACCCAGGGAGGTACTACCGTCCTGTGGTAGTAGGTTGGTAGACAACAACCACCCAGGGAGGTACTACCGTCCTGTGGTAGTAGGTTGGTAGACAACAACCACCCAGGGAGGTACTACCATCCTGTGGTAGTAGGTTGGTAGACAGCAACCACCCAGGGAGGTACTACCATCCTGTGGTAGTAGGTTGGTAGACAGCAACCACCCAGGGAGGTACTACCGTCCTGCCAAGTGAGTGTAAAACAAAAGCCTGTAATTGTTTTACATGAAGGTAGGATTGCTGGTGTCCTTTTTTTCTGTCTCATGAACATGCTAGATTTCAGGTATGTCTTGCTACTTCTACTTACACTTAGGTCACACTACGCATACATGTACAAGCACATATATACACACCCCTCTGGGTTTTATTTTATATTCTTTCTAGTTCTTATTCTTGTTTATTTCCTCTTATCTCCATGGGGAAGTGGAACAGAATTCTTCCTCCGTAAGCCATGCGTGTTGTAAGAGGCGACTAAAATGCCGGGAGCAAGGGGCTAGTAACCTCTTCTCCTGTATATATTACTAAATGTAAAAGGAGAAACTTTAGTTTTTCCTTTGGGGCCACCCCGCCTTGGTGGGATACGGCCGGTGTGTTGAAAGAAGAAAGATATTTATTTTCTCCAAAGATGTGTACAGCAGTCTCCTCATAATAATAATAATAATATTCTTTTTCTACAAGTACATAATGCAACTTATACAGACCATAGCTAACATGAGTGACATAATACTACAGGTGCCATCCAACTTACGACTCACGTCCATTTCGACTCACAACCAACCGGTCGTAAGTCGAAATGGACGTAAGTCGAACTTTACTACTGAATACCAACATCACATTTTTGTAATTATTTTATTTTATTGTTTTATTTTGGTATTTCATTCTTTACTTTACTTTTTATGCTGTTAAAAAGTAAAGTATTTTATACTGTAAGGTTTAGGATAAACACTGTGTACAACACAAACAGTTGTTTATTTCCCAGAAATTTGGCATTCAAAACATGGTCGTAAGTCGAGTGGTCATATGTCGAGCAGGTTGTAAGTCGGATGGTAGGTGTATATGGAAAGTCCTTTGTTATGCAAAATATTTCAGCCAAATTAGGTTACTTTTGTCCCAGGATGCGACCCACACCAGTCCACTAACATCCAGGTACGTACTTATTTTACTGCTAGGTGAACATGGACAGCAACTTTCCTAAGGAAACATGTCCTAATGTTTCCACCCGAACTGGGGATTGACCCTCGAACCTCAGTGTGTGAACTACGAGGATATCCATTCCAAGATCTACCGTGGATGCTTGAAACCGTGGATAGTAGCAAACCCTGTACGGTCTCTCCTCACTTAACAATGGAGTTCCATTCCTAAAACCACGTCGGTAAACGAACTCATCGTTAAGTGAGGAGTATACTATAATGGTAGTGGGTTTGTGTCAACCATCTTTGATATTGTTTTAATGTCAACTTTGTACCATTTATAACGTATATGGTATATTTTTAAATGTTTATACAGTAGTGTACTCTATATTGTAATAAACAGAATAGAGGAAATCAGCTCTAATATACATTATTTAGGTATGCATACTGGTCAGAGAGTCTGGCGTAAGTCCAAGTCGTTGGTAAACGAGTATGTCATTAAGTGAGGAGTGGCTGTATATAGTAAGTTTATTTAGACGCAGGTATACATAAGTACAGTTATCAACTCTTGGTTACATATGAATAGAATTCCCTGAATTCTTCTTATCTACTTCTCTGAATCACAAAATTGTAACAGCACGATTGCATGTAAATTACGGAATGGGTGGAGTTTGAACTCATGGCTTGTGAGTCCTGAAACTCGCAGACCAGTGTTGGTCAAGTGGTTAATACACTGACCCATGAGTCTCAAGACTCACTTGCCATGGGTTTAATCCCATTCATTTGGTGGTTTATTTACTTCACTGAGGCTGTGGGTTCCCACATGTACATGTTCTGTATTTCATCTTATGTAATTTTCAGGACTACAACATCCTGTATGAGCTGAACGTGAGTGTGTCGTGTCCAAAGCCCGACTTCGTTCAAGATTCTCACTTCATGAGAATTCCCGTCAACGACAACTTCAGTGAGAAACTCCTCCCTTACTTTAACGATGCCTTTAATTTTATTGGTGAGTATTAATTGGTTTTGTAATTGTTGCCTTTTCAAGCAGGGCGGCTTGTTGCTGGTGAAGGGATCTTGATCTAAGGGATTGGTAGGTAGGTATAATTTTTGTCAGGAAACAGGACAAATGTTTCTTGACGTGGGTCTTAATCACATGATGACCTGCTGCTGGAGCTTTTGGTCATCTGACCGAAGCCTTTCCCTGTCTTACCCCTCCACCTCTTTAAAAAATCATGGTTATGACTACAACCATTAGGCATGTCCTAGTGATCCAAGGGATTGAAGCTACCCTCCTCTTTTATGGATCAGATCTCCTATTCCCCAGGCACTATATTATCCTTATGGGTTTACTGCACTTATAATATATGTAATTGATGTTGGTTATTTGAACTTACTGTGACAATCGGTGAAAAATTCACAGTTGTAGAGATGAATTTTATTGAACTCTGTTGTATTTTTGTCACTTGTTTTAATATAATATATTTTTGTTGTGTGATTGTTGGTTTGAATGATCTTTTGTTTTATTGTTTTGGTTTGTAGGTTTTAGTATGCACAGTTGTATATAAAGAATAAAAAGTCAAAATGCCGTGACTGGAACGGTACACAGATAACCCGCACGTGGGAAAAACAAAGTTACCGCAACGTTTTGGTCCCACTTGGATCATTAACTAGTCCAAGTCAGACCAAAATGTTGTCATAAATTTCTTTCTCCTATGTGAGGGTTATTGGCGCTGTTGTATATAACTTTTTTTTTTAATAAATCAGTTGTCTCCCACCAAGGCAGGGTGATCAAAAAAGAAAAGTTTATCTTTTTACATTTAGTAATGTATACAGGAGAGAGGGGTTATTAGCCCCTTGCTCCTGACATTTATACAGAAGGGGTTATTAGCCCCTTGCTCCTGACATTTATACAGAAGGGGTTATTAGCCCCTTGCTCCTGACATTTATGCAGAAGGGGTTATTAGCCCCTTGCTCCTGACATTTATACAGAAGGGGTTATTAGCCCCTTGCTCCTGACATTTATACAGAAGGGGTTATTAGCCCCTTGCTCCTGACATTTATACAGAAGGGGTTATTAGCCCCTTGCTCCTGACATTTATACAGAAGGGGTTATTAGCCCCTTGATCCTGACATTTATACAGAAGGGGTTATTAGCCCCTTCCTCCTGACATTTATACAGAAGGGGTTATTAGCCCCTTGCTCCTGGCATTTACTGGCATTTATGCAGAAGGGGTTATTAGCCCCTTGCTCCTGGCATTTATGCAGAAGGGGTTATTAGCCCCTTGCTCCTGGCATTTATGCAGAAGGGGTTATTAGCCCCTTGCTCCTGGCATTTATGCAGAAGGGGTTATTAGCCCCTTGCTCCTGGCATTTATGCAGAAGGGGTTATTAGCCCCTTGCTCCTGGCATTTATGCAGAAGGGGTTATTAGCCCCTTGCTCCTGGCATTTATGCAGAAGGGGTTATTAGCCCCTTGCTCCTGGCATTTATGCAGAAGGGGTTATTAGCCCCTTGCTCCTGACATTTATGCAGAAGGGGTTATTAGCCCCTTGCTCCTGGCATTTATGCAGAAGGGGTTATTAGCCCCTTGCTCCTGACATTTATGCAGAAGGGGTTATTAGCCCCTTGCTCCTGGCATTTATGCAGAAGGGGTTATTAGCCCCTTGCTCCTGGCATTTATGCAGAAGGGGTTATTAGCCCCTTGCTCCTGGCATTTATGCAGAAGGGGTTATTAGCCCCTTGCTCCTGGCATTTATGCAGAAGGGGTTATTAGCCCCTTGCTCCTGGCATTTATGCAGAAGGGGTTATTAGCCCCTTGCTCCTGGCATTTATGCAGAAGGGGTTATTAGCCCCTTGCTCCTGACATTTATGCAGAAGGGGTTATTAGCCCCTTGCTCCTGGCATTTATGCAGAAGGGGTTATTAGCCCCTTGCTCCTGACATTTATGCAGAAGGGGTTATTAGCCCCTTGCTCCTGACATTTATGCAGAAGGGGTTATTAGCCCCTTGCTCCTGGCATTTATGCAGAAGGGGTTATTAGCCCCTTGTTCCTGACATTTATACAGAAGGGGTTATTAGCCCCTTGCTCCTGGCATTTATACAGAAGGGGTTATTAGCCCCTCGCTCCTGACATTTATGCAGAAGGGGTTATTAGCCCCTTGCTCCTGGCATTTATGCAGAAGGGGTTATTAGCCCCTTGCTCCTGACATTTATACAGAAGGGGTTATTAGCAGAAGGGGTTATTAGCCCCTTGCTCCTAGCATTTATACAGAAGGGGTTATTAGCCCCTTGCTCCTGACATTTATGCAGAAGGGGTTATTAGCCCCTTGCTCCTGGCATTTATGCAGAAGGGGTTATTAGCCCCTTGCTCCTGACATTTATACAGAAGGGGTTATTAGCCCCTTGCTCCTGGCATTTATACAGAAGGGGTTATTAGCCCCTTGCTCCTGACATTTATACAGAAGGGGTTATTAGCCCCTTGCTCCTGACATTTATACAGAAGGGGTTATTAGCCCCTTGCTCCTGGCATTTATACAGAAGGGGTTATTAGCCCCTTGCTCCTGACATTTATGCAGAAGGGGTTATTAGCCCCTTGCTCCTGACATTTATACAGAAGGGGTTATTAGCCCCTTGCTCCTGGCATTTATACAGAAGGGGTTATTAGCCCCTTGATCCTGACATTTATACAGAAGGGGTTATTAGCCCCTTTCTCCTGGCATTTATACAGAAGGGGTTATTAGCCCCTTGCTCCTGACATTTATACAGAAGGGGTTATTAGCCCCTTGCTCCTGGCATTTATACAGAAGGGGTTATTAGCCCCTTGCTCCTGGCATTTATACAGAAGGGGTTATTAGCCCCTTGCTCCTGACATTTATACAGAAGGGGTTATTAGCCCCTTGCTCCTGGCATTTATACAGAAGGGGTTATTAGCCCCTTGCTCCTGACATTTATACAGAAGGGGTTATTAGCCCCTTGCTCCTGACATTTATACAGAAGGGGTTATTAGCCCCTTGCTCCTGACATTTATACAGAAGGGGTTATTAGCCCCTTGCTCCTGACATTTATACAGAAGGGGTGTGGGTTGCATCCTTGGGAACAAAATTAACCCAAGTTGCAGAAAATTCTCTGCACAACCAGGGACTTTATATATAGTATGTCACTGAGGTCAGTAATTGTCTTTATAAGTTATATCATGTACTTGTAGAAATAAAGATTATTATTATTATTATTTTTATTATTATTATTATTATTATTATTATTATTATTATTATTATTATTATTATTATTATTATTATTATTATTATGACCTGCTCACTGGCTCATTCAGAACATCTTAAAACCTGCATCTATGCTTAAATAGTTGTCGTGCACTCATGTTCATAAATTTAGTGAGTGTGGTTGTGCACTTGGCTGTGTTCACCCCTGGATACAGTGTCACACTGCTGGCACTGCTAAAGAAGAGACATTGATGTAGAACAAGCATTTGTTGTTACAGTGTTTTGCTCGGTGTGGTGACCAACCAGTCTGGAGAAATACCCTGATTTTCCACAATGTAAATATCACATAGCCACTCAAACTTTTTTTTGTGTGTGTGAGACCTAATTCGTGTCTGCACAAATAACTCATTACGATTGTAACCAGATATAAACGTGTAAACTGTTCGTTACCACTGTAACTTGTTTAGCTATCAGACTCTTGCAGCCCAATCACTGGATCCATTATGTGCCTCTGTAATACTGTACTTTATTTTTGTTTATTATATTGATGGCTATTTCTATCATTCTATTATATTTCTGGTCATCTCCAGCTAGATACTCTCAAATGTATATTGGCCTAGATGTTAGAGGACTCATTTTTGATACTTCAGCCATCTCTCACCGAGACAAAGTGACCTAAAATGAAAAATATAATTTTTTTCTTTATACATGTAGTAATTATAGGATTTCAGTCTACTATTTATTTATTTATTTATTTATTTAGTAATTTAAGCATACATACAGAGGTACAAAAAATATTATAATATTATTGGTACTATTATTAATACTGCTATTAATATTAATATGATATTACGATAATAATTATTCCTTTTATGTGAAGAACAACAAGGTACAATACCAGGACTGGAACAATACATTTATAATCCACATATAGGAGAAAAAATATGACTATGCTTGGGTCCAACTTAGGCCATTAACTAGTCACACAATTAACTAGTCACTGTGTGGCTAGTTAATGGGCCAAGTCAGACCGAAATGTCGCCATAAATTTCTTTTTCCTATGTGTGGGTTATTTGTATACTTCTGTGTAGTTATTATCACTGCTCACTTTCCAGAAGTACATGTTACAACATTTTATTAACATGGGAAAGTGGAGCAGAATTCTTCCTCCGTAAGCCAAGCCTGTTGTAAGAGACGACTACAATGCCGAGAGCAAGGGGCTAGTAACCCCTTCTCCTGTATAAATTACTAAATTTAAAAAGAAAATCTTTAATTTTTCCTTTTAGGTCACCCTTTCTTGTTGGGATATGGCCAGTTTATTGAAAAAAAAAAATTGAGGGTCCATTGTTATGCAGATCATTTTTGGGTTGATTTATAGTTGTGGTGTTAATGTGTGTTCTCTGCAACAGATAAGGTTCGTGAGTCAGGCGGCTGTGTGCTGGTGCACTGTCTGGCGGGCATCTCCCGGTCTGCAACTGTTGCAATTGCTTACGTTATGAAGCATCTCTCTCTTCCTTTTGATGAGGCTTATATGTATGTATCTTCAGCAATACAATATGGTTTTATTGCTTATTAAAATATGTATCAATATTTGAAATAAAAATGTTCCATGATATTATATCTCTGAGACAAATTTATCTGAGATGAAGGGTAATATATGTACTATACAGTGGACCCCCGACTAACGATGAGCTCCCAACTCGACCAATTACGTAAGTGTATTTTTGTAAGTGCTTTTGTAGGTGTATTTTTGGGGGTCTGAAATGGACTAATCTAATTCACAATATTCCTTAAGGAAACAAATTCTGTCTTTAACAGCACCCGAACAGACTTCTGGATTGAAATAATATCGTTAGTCGGGGGTCCACTGTATATTATGCTCAGTAATAACACACATGGAGACAGACACTCTGGAGATTAATTGATCTGCATATTTTGATCCCCTTCAGGGATCCTCTTATTGAGCATTCAGTTATCCACTGTATATTATACAGTTCTTTAAATCAAAATATTTTTCTTGTGTTTTGCAGGTATGTAAAAACACGAAGACCAACGATCTCTCCTAATATTAATTTTGTGGGTCAGTTAGCAGAGTTAGACCGGCAACTGAAGCGGGATGTAGGGCAGCGTGATCCTTCCTCGGCCCCAATTCTGTTTCGCAATCAAGAGTCTCATCACACTCTTGGCTTGTCCACCTCAGTCTCCACCTCATCAACTGCCTTCGCATCCAGTTTCCTTGAGAGACATGCCTGTGCTGGCCTACAAACAAATGTGCCTAAATCTCTCAGTCTTAACCTTCGGTCAACTCTAGATGCTGTACCAGCATCTCCGTCCTCCACACCTCACACCCCAGACATGTCCCCTTCTACTGCGCTTGCGCGTCTCAGTTTCGCCTCGGCATTGGATGAGCTTCGTGATGATGGCATGCCTCTCACGCTCAAGTGTTCATCCCCGGTAACGCCGCTCTCAAGTCTACCTCCGTCGTCTCCGAAAACGGCAGTCATAAGGGAAACTTCAAGTTCTCCGATTTTCAGGTTCAGGAAAACTTCCGAGTCGTCTTCTCCTTCCTCTCCTGCTTTCAGCTCCTTTTACAAGAGTAAAGAGATGTCTAGTCGAACTAGCAGTGACTTCAAAACTGAGGCTAAGATTACGTCCCTAAAAGAAAGCTTTACGTGTAGTGATAGCATTAAGAGTACAAGTGGGTCAACCAGCAACTTTTATAGTAGTGCCACTTTTAATGTTGGCAGTGCTGAAGAGAGGAAAGAAAAGGTTGAAGAAAGAGCGAGTGGTATTGTTAAGAGTGGCAGAATAAGAGTAGAGGAAAGAACAAGTGGATTGCTTGAGACAGGAAGAACTAGAGTTGAAGGAAAAGATAAACATTCAGAGGCTGGATCAGGGAGATTAGAGGAAAAAGAATTAGGACGATTAGAGGAAAAAGAGAGAAATGAGAAGACAGTGAGGCCATCTACATCCACAATGTCATTCACACGGCGGGGCAGTGATAGAGAAAGTCGGCAGGTGTCGGTGTGTGTTATTGATGTGAAAAGAGAAGCGTCACCTGTCAGCTATGTTCGTAGTGAGCCAATAATTGTACGAGAAACTCAGGTAATTGCCACACCATGTCATGCACTCCCTGAAGTTAGGTCAGTGCTGGAAGTTCAAATAGAAGATGGCCAACAAAAAGAGGAATATATTACAATACCAAGTGAGTCAAGAAAGTTGGTAGGTAACACAAAGGGTTCGAGAGATAATGTATGGAGTCCTAATGATGAAAAATGCCAAGAGAATGAAGAATCTAGAATAAAAATTGAGAAGTGCCAGCAGCAACCCAAACATGTACTACGCCCCCGAGAGGTGATTGTGCCTATTCAATTAGCAGGGCCTAGAGAGGAACGTCCTCGAGTGTTAGAGTTGAGTGTTGCTTCAAGCCATCAAAAGCAACCTCAGCCAGTCACAGCTACTGCAGCATGCACTGCTACTGAACCTACCAGTGGTATTTGGTTACCAGCGAGTCCTCAGGAGGCAGCTGTAGCTGGGCCACCTGCAGCCACTCCTAATTCTCCTAACTCTCCCAGTTCTCCGGGTGTACAACAAAGTGATTCAGGTATCATAATAGAGGAGAGAACAGAACTGCCTCCAAGTCCTCAGCGCCTGCCTAGATGTTATTCCTCCAGTGAGACTCACCTGAACACCAGACGACTGCTGGAACATCGTAACCCAGACTTTACCACAAGAAAGTGTTCCAGCTATGATGAGGTCGGAAGAGCGTGGCCTCACAATCTGGGGCCACATCACCAGCAACATCAACAAGGAGTGGGTCGGGAAGGCACCACTTGGCTGTGTCCGTGGGAACTAGCACGGAGCGACAGCGTCTCAACCAGCGGCTTCGGCTCGGAGATATCCGACACTGATTTTCTTCACGATGATGCTCACTCGACCACAACCCAGGATGATGCTCTTGGACCCTATGATGCTGTGTTTGCTGATGTGTTTCCTGGAGAACAGCAGCAGCAGCAACGACAAGTGACCACTCCCAAAACTCCTCGACCAGCAAGCCTTCCTGGGGTCACTGGGGCCTATTTCTCACAATTTGAGGTTAGAGAATGATCAATTAGAGTCCTGTATGTTTCATTTATATTTAGCATAAAAGCACAGATACTCCCCTACTTATGAACAGATTTGGTTCCAAGTGGTCGTTCATAAGTCCACTTGTTTGGAAGTTGAACATACATACACATACAGTAGTACAGTATATGTATGTATGTATGAACATTGAGCAACCTAGAAAAGTACAGAGTTTAAACATAAATGTGAACAAAGGGAAAATACATACTGTACACTAGTAAGCAAAACATGTGTTATAACTGAAATAATATTTATAATGTTTATAATAAATTTTCAACTTCAAGGCAAATTGCTCGTATTATCGAAAGTTCACAATACATATGTTCGTAAGGTCATCTTTTCTTCCAAGTTATGTTCCTTGTTTATTGTCATGTTAGGATTCAGAAATCTATGTCAAAATAATGTCAATGATTTCATGTGTCGAACCCCTTAAAGATTAACATCCTCGTGTGCATACAGAATTCATTTCACCTGTACCAGTATGGGTACGAATATTCATGGGGAGAAATATTCATGGGGAAGACTATTCATGGGGAAAAATATTAAGGGAAAATGCTAAACTTGTAAAGGTTATACAGTACCTGGGAAGGTGGAGATGATCAGCTTTGACTTGAGGAAGGGGAAAATAGCTTTACTTCCTTTGCCCAAGAGCTTTTCACAGGCAGCAAGCCACTGCTCCACTTTGGAGAGTTTCACCAGTACCTTGCTTTTAAATTATTATTTTTTTTAACATGCTGGCCATCTCCCACTGAGGTAGGGTAACCTGTAAAATAAATACTTTCACCATCATTCACACTATCACTATCTTACCAGAGGCACATAGATATGACAGTTGAGATACCCCTCCGAACAGCCAATATCCCAAACCCCTCCTTTAAAGTGCAGGCATTGTACTTCCCACTTCCAGGACTCAAATCTAGATAACCGGTTTCCCTTAATCCCTTCACAAATTTTACCTGCTAACAGTCCTCGATGACGCACTGACTTTCTTGGGTTATCCTGGGTGACTAACCCTCCAGGGTTAAAAATCCGAATGAAATCTTATCTTGTCAAGAGCTAAAAAAAATATTTAATTACTCTTCTTTTGCCAAACTGGCCTTATTCCACTGAGGCAGTGTGGCCCAAAAAGAAAAGAGAAAGTTTCTCTTTTTAAATTTAGTAATATATACAGGAGAAGGGGTTACTGGCCCCTTGTTCCCGGCATTTTAGTCGCCTCTTATGACACATGTGGCTTCTGGAGGAAGAATTTCGTTCCACTTCCCCATGGAAGTGGAACAGAATTACATACTATTAGGTTAATTATTACTGGCTCTCGCCTCACTCTTAATGTGGTTTGTGGCGGTGATGCTCACATCAGCTGAATCAAGCATTGTTATTACAAAAACACTAATTGGGTTTTACATTTAGTAATACATACAGGAGAAGAGGTTACTAGCCCCTTGCTCCCGGCATTTTAGTCGCCTCTTACAACACGCATGGCTTACGGAGGAAGAATTCTGTTCCACTTTCCCATGGAGGTAAGAGGAAATAAACAAGAACAAGAACTAGAAAGAAAATAGAAGAAAACCCAGAGGGGTGTGTATATATATGTTTGTATATGTATGTATGTGTCATCCTCGAAAGGGTTGGAGAGAGGGGGTAAAGGAGGTTTTGTGGGCGAGGGGCTTGGACTTCCAGCAAGCGTGCGTGAGCGTGTTAGATAGGAGTGAATGGAGACGAATGGTACTTGGGACCTGACGATCTGTTGGAGTGTGAGCAGGGTAATATTTAGTGAAGGGATTCAGGGAAACCGGTTATTTTCATATAGTCGGACTTGAGTCCTGGAAATGGGAAGTACAATGCCTGCACTTTAAAGGAGGGGTTCGGGATATTGGCAGTTTGGAGGGATATGTTGTGTATCTTTATACGTATATGCTTCTAAACTGTTGTATTCTGAGCGCCTCTGCAAAAACAGTGATAATGTGTGAGTGTGGTGAAAGTATTGAATGATGATGAAAGTATTTTTTGGGGGGATTTTCTTTCTTTTTTGGGTCACCCTGCCTCGGTGGGAGACGGCCGACTTGTTGAAAAAAAAAAAAAATGTATGTGTAGTGTGACCTAAGTGTAAGTAGAAGTAGCAAGACGTACCTGAAATCTTGCATGTTTATGAGACAGAAAAAAGGACACCAGCAATCCTACCATCATGTAAAACAATTACAGGTTTCTGTTTTACATTCACTTGGCAGGACGGTAGTACCTCCCTGGGTGGTTGCTGTCTACCAACCTACTACCTAGGAGTGCACACATTACTTACCTTAAAATATTTTCGTCCTCAGCTTATAGTGAGTGGTGAATATGTTTATTGTACGAAGTCTGAATAAATGAAGAATGACTATAATTGAAAACTGCTGTATTAGTGAAACACTATAAACACAAGTGCTGTAAAGTGGGGCCTGAGACCCTTTTTTTTTTTTTTTCTTTTTTCACTGTGCATATAATAAATCATTGTTAACCACAAAATAAAGTCACTAGTATGCAATAAAATTTTGGGCAGTATTATGGCTTTTTTCATCTACAGGTGCTTTAAAAATCCCAATATAAGTGATTAGTTTGCCCAAAATGCACTGCATCCTAGTGACTCTCTTTTGTGTTTAACATGATACTTTTCACCTAGCAGTAAAATAGGTACCTGGGTGTTAGTCACTTTACACCTACTGTTCCTGTTCACCTAGCAGTAAGTAGGTACCTGGGTGTTAGTCACCTTACACCTGGTGTTCTTGTTCATCTAGCAGTAAAATAGGTACCTGGGTGTTAGTCAACTGGTGTGCGTCGCATCCTGGGACAGAATTCACCCAATTTGCAGGAAATGCTCTGCATAAAAAGGGGCTTTCTATATAGCAGTATGTCATTGATGTCAGCTATGGTCTGTATTAGTTGTATCATGTATTTGTAGAAATAAAGATTATTATTATTATTATTATTATTATTATTATTATTACTGCATCAAAGAAATAAAAATGTGAATTTGAATGCATTGAACTATTTACACAGGATGCCAACAGTGACCCAGGGCTGGACATGGGTGTGGACATGGGCACCGGCAGTGTGGAGCTGCGACACGGGGGAAGAGGTCGCATGGGTATGGAGAAGAAGGACTCGGGTTACTATTCCTTCATCAGCGAACATCCGCCAGTAAGCCCGCGCACCATGGGGGAGAGTGTGCGTCATACGACCAGTAAGTTAGTTTCTTCTTTTCTACCAGACATAGTTTCTGCAATGTCTTGTATACTGCTTTGTTTGTGTGTGTGTGTGTGCACATGTGTGTTTCTGTATGTATGTGTATGTGTGTGCATGCGTGTTTATGTATGTCTGTGTGCATATGTGTTTCTGAATGTATGTGTGTGTGCATGTATGTGTCTGTATGTGTGTGTGTGTGTGTGTGTGTGTGTGTGTGTGTGTGTGTGTGTGTGTGTGTGTGTGTGTGTGTGTGTGTGTGTGTGTGTGTGTGCATGTGTGTGTGTTTACATGTGTGTTTGTATGTTTTTATTCATTCGTTCATTCATTCGTGTGTATTCGTTTGTATGCTAGTGTGTGCATTTGTGTGTATGCACGTGCTTGTTCATGTGCATGTACTCACATATACGTGGTTGCAGGGGTTGAGTTTCAGCTCCTGGCTCTGCTTATTTGCTGGCCGCTACTGGGGTCACGGTCTCCTGGCTTCAAGAGCCTTATCATACCTCCTCTTAAAGCTATGTATGGATCTTGCCTGTACCACTCTTCTGTCTAGGTTGTTCCGCTTCCTCACTACTCTGAGGCTGAAGAAATACTTCTTAACATCCCTGTGACTCATCTGTGGATTCAACTCCCTACCCTTGTGTTCCTATTTCTTACCTCAAAAAAATCTAGCACATTAATTACTCTCAGTATTTTGTACATCATTATCATATCTCCCCAAGTCCTTCTGTCTTCTTATAATATCATAGATCATGTGTTGGTTCCATACTGGTTCTGCTTACTCCAATATAGGCCTGATATATACTGCAGCAGATATTCAGTTAATGTGAGCCTCAGGTGATGTGCTTAGGCTGCCAGTAGTAACAGCCTGGATGACCAGGCAAGCACCAGTTAAGCCTGGGCCATGGCTGGGCTCCAGGAGTAGGAAAAGCTCTCAAAATTCATCAGAGGTACATCAAAGGTAAAGGTATATCAGTAGTCACACCAAGGTCCTTCTCCTTGAGTGAAGTTTGCAGCCCGGTACCCCAAGAGCCTGTATCCACTTGCAGTCGTCTTTGCCTGTCCCCAGTCTTTATAATTTTGTATTTTCTGGGGTTAAACTCTGATAGCCACTTGTCAGACCTGCAGCCTGTCGAGGTCTATTTGTCATCTTTCCTGGTCTTCCCCTGTTTGTATTCCTCATTATTTTATGTGATCTCTGAATAGGGATACCTCTGATTCTTCTGGTATGTTATTCAAGTATACTCAAAATAACACAATTGAAAACAAACCAAAACTGTAGACCAGTGTGTAAACCACTGGGTCAGCTGGTTATATTAAGATTCATCCAACTAGGTATATTTGTACACCATAGGAAGGTTAGCATGGGCCACCACTGTGGCCATTCAAGTATGTGCAAGAAATAGTATTAGTACTGGTCCTTACGGAGCCCCACTCATCACATGTACTCATTCCAACACCTTCGACAATCCCTCTTTTCCTCCATATTCCTTTATCCAAAGTAGTGCCTTTCCTATTGTTCCTGATTGCTAGTTTTTGGATCAATTTCTCGAGTGTCCATATGCATAAACATACATCTAATTATGCTAAATTTAACAAATTAGAGTTAACACGTAATGACAATACTCGTGTATGTATATAATTTTATAAATCACAAAATAAGTGTACAGTGGACCCCCGCATAACGATTACCTCCGAATGCGACCAATTATGTAAGTGTATTTATGTAAGTGCGTTTGTACGTGTATGTTTGGGGGTCTGAAATGGACTAATCTACTTCACAATATTCCTTATGGGAACAAATTCGGTCAGTACTGGCACCTGAACATACTTCTGGAGTGAAAAAAGTTCGTTAACCGGGGGTCCACTATATATAATTATTAACTCTGTCTCTTATGACTATTGTTTATTGATGTATTTTAGTTAACCCTTAACCTGTACAAACAGATCTATGTTTACACGCGTAGTGCTCCAAAAGTAGATTACGTTTTTTTACATATTTTCAAATATAACAAAAAAAGATAGATCAAAGTTTTTTTTTACACGTTTTCAAACGTAAAAACAGAAGAAGAAGCTCTACGTATTTTTACATACTTTCAAATGTTGAAATAATGTAGATCTACGTTTGGACAGTTTAGCCCGTAAACGGTCCAAACGTATATATAGTGGACCCCCGGTTAACGATATTTTTTCACTCCAGAAGTATGTTCAGGTGCCAGTACTGACCGAATTTGTTCCCATAAGGAATATTGTGAAGTAGATTAGTCCATTTCAGACCCCCAAACATACACGTACAAACGCACTTACATAAATACACTTACATAATTGATCGCATTCGGAGGTAATCGTTAAGCGGGGGTCCACTGTATACGTTTTTTCAACATTTGAAAGTATGTAAAAAAATGTAGATCTTTTTTGTTTACATGTGAAAACGTGTAAAAAAAACTTTTATCTACATTTTTTTTTGTTATATTTGAAAATATGTAAAATAAAGTAGATCTACTTTTGTAGCTACGAATTTGAACGTCGATCTGTTTGGACCGTTTAAGGGTTAATAGAAAGACACATGTATACAGTGGTACCCTGAGTTTTGAACTTATTTCATTCCAGAAGGCTGTTTGAGTGCCAATACTGAATGAATTTGTTCCCATAAGGAATAATATAAATTAGATTAATCTATTTCAGACCCCCAAAAATACACTTAGAAGCGCACTTACACAAATTTTTTTTTTTTTTTTTTTTTCAACAAGTCGGCCGTCTCCCACCGAGGCAGGGTGACCCATAAAAGAAAGAAAATCCCCAAAAAGAAAATACTTTCATCATCATTCAACACTTTCACCACACTCGCACATTATCACTGTTTTTGCAGAGGTGCTCAGAATACAACAGTTTAGAAGCATATACGTATAAAGATACACAACATATCCCTCCAAACTGCCAATATCCCAAACCCCTCCTTTAAAGTGCAGGCATTGTACTTCCCATTTCCAGGACTCAAGTCCGACTATATGAAAATAACCGTTTCCCTAAATCCCTTCACTAAATATTACCCTGCTCACACTCCAACAGATCGTCAGGTCCCAAGTACCATTCGTCTCCATTCACTCCTATCTAACACGCTCACGCACGCTTGCTGGAAGTCCAAGCCCCTTACCCACAAAACCTCCTTTACCCCCTCTCTCCAACCCTTTCGAGGATGACCCCTACCCCGCCTTCCTTCCCCTATAGATTTATATGCTTTCCATGTCATTCTACTTTGATCCATTCTCTCTAAATGACCAAACCACCTCAACAACCCCTCTTCTGCCCTCTGACTAATACTTTTATTAACTCCACACCTTCTCCTAATTTCCACACTCCGAATTTTCTGCATAATATTTACACCACACATTGCCCTTAAACAGGACATCTCCACTGCCTCCAACCGTCTCCTCGCTGCTGCATTTACCACCCAAGCTTCACACCCATATAAGAGTGTTGGTACTACTATACTTTCATACATTCCCTTCTTTGCCTCCATAGATAACGTTTTTTGACTCCACATATACCTCAACGCACCACTCACCTTTTTTCCCTCATCAATTCTATGATTAACCTCATCCTTCATAAATCCATCCGCTGACACGTCAACTCCCAAGTATCTGAAAACATTCACTTCTTCCATACTCCTCCTCCCCAATTTGATATCCAATTTTTCTTTATCTAAATCATTTGACACCCTCATCACCTTACTCTTTTCTATGTTCACTTTCAACTTTCTACCTTTACACACATTCCCAAACTCATCCACTAACCTTTGCAATTTTTCTTTAGAATCTCCCATAAGCACAGTATCATCAGCAAAAAGTAACTGTGTCAATTCCCATTTTGAATTTGATTCCCCATAATTTAATCCCACCCCTCTCCCAAACACCCTAGCATTTACTTCCTTTACAACCCCATCTATAAATATATTAAACAACCATGGTGACATTACACATCCCTGTCTAAGACCTACTTTTACCGGGAAGTAGTCTCCCTCTCTTCTACACACCCTAACCTGAGCCTCACTATCCTCATAAAAACTCTTTACAGCATTTAATAACTTACCACCTATTCCATATACTTGCAACATCTGCCACAAATATGCTTACATAATTGTTCGAGTTGAGAGCAGTTCCAAACTTGGGGTACCACTGTACTTACCTGTTTCTAACTTTTAAATATAAATAATAATTATCACAAGGACCCCAATGGAAATAAGTCGACTTTTTTTGGGTTTTTCCAGGTTCCTACACATATGTTGCTATGTATGATAATCTATGTAACTGTATTTGTGTATACCTGAATAAACTTACTTGTATACAACCTATGAGAAATTTTGAATATGAAGTGTGTCCTACTAAAAGTTTCTCATTAGTTACGTATGTCTTCTTGTGTATTTGTTGGTATTAGTTTTACCTCGTATGTCTGTATTATTACGTATAATTGTTAAAGTGTTTTTTAACCCTTAAATGGTCTAAACGTATATATACGTTCTCTCGCATAGCGCCCCGAATTTTTTGAGAGAAAAAAATAATTTTTTATTAATAGGAAAAAAGAGCATATGGTACCCAGGCATCCCCAATTTTTTTCATATGGCACACAGTGAGTGCGCACACCCATTCTCTCATGTCTAGGCAACTCAGGCTTATCATGCCAACGTTGAATGAATGACAAAGAAAACGTATATATACGTTTTGACCGTTTAAGGGTTAAGTGTTTCTCGGATGCATTTATCAGATTTTGTCAGCCTTAGCTATACTTTATTTACTCAGTCCTGTATTGGATATTGGTGTATTCTGGAATACACTATTGTAGTATGCAGAATTTTCTCAAAATACTTATCAGTTTACTTTTTTCTCTGTTTTTTGTTTGCCTTAATGAAAAATATTTCTTGGCTCCCAAGAAAACTTTTATTGTTTAGTAATTTGAAAAAAAAAATTCCTGAGAATTTTTTGTTGAGAATTATACGCTAAATCAAAATTAATGTAAATTAGAAATGAAGGCAGCATCACTAATAAATCACTTTCACTATAGTTCCAATATAATATCCTTAATTAGAATAAAGGCAACATGCTCATTTCGACGATTCAGAGAGGTTTGAAGCGTTTTCTGACATAACTCATTTTTTAGCTAAAATATTTAAATTATCACAATCATTAATGCTGCTACAATTTAATCACTTTCACTATGGTCCAATATAATATCCCTAATTAGAAATGAAAGCCTATTAAAGGCCTGTTAAATCACTTTCACTATGGTTCCGATAATGAGACTTGGTGCTGCTTTCATCTAGCACTGCGCTTGCAGACAAGTCTTTCAAAACATCGGCCAAGAGGGCTAAATAACGTAAAGGTAGGGTAAGGGGCCAACACAAACGGGAGCAAATATTGTACATAAAAACACTGTAGAAATGAGATGTCCGTTGATAGCAAGGGCAAACTCATGTGATATATGCTAGTGCTTAAAAACAATATTTAGCAAGTATTAATAATAAAAACAATGGTTTTTTTATTTTAAAATTGTTTAGGTTTGTCTTTTTACATAGCGTATAATGGGGCAGTTGTGTTTTAACCAAAAAGTGTCTGTTATGTGAGTAGTTTCCAAGATACTGTATGTATGGTACTACTTATACAAATGTACTTTGTAGATGTATGGTTCAGAGAATTGGCAATATGATGATTGAGACACTAGTGCAACACAATAAAGATACCCATGTATTACACAAGTTTCTCAGTCATTGGAAATATATCCATTTGGAATCCATTTACTAGTCAGTATTCCACATTTACCTTAAATATACATAGTTTGGAAACTACAGTTGATCCTTGACTTATTGTGGGGTTACGTTCTGACAAACCCATCATAAGTTGAATATGAATATGATACACTAAATTAATAAATAAATAATTACTCTCACTGAATAAATGAAAAAATAATTACTGTAACTAAATAGCAGTATTGAACAGCAAATATATAAATGTTGTCACCTTCATGCTGGGCAATTATTTTAAGTTTCATCTCCAAAGTACAGTGGACCCCCGGTTAACGATATTTTTTCATCACTCCATAAGTATGTTCAGGTGCCAGTACTGACTGAATTTATTCCCATAAGGAATAGTGTGAAGTAGATTAGTCCATTTCAGACCCCCAAACATACACGTACAAACGCACTTACATAAATACACTTACATAATTGGTCGCATTCGGAGGTAATCGTTAAGCGGGGGTCCACTGTACAGTGGTACCTCGGGATACGAACTTAATTCGTTCCAGAAGGCTGTTCGAGTGCTAATACTGAACAAATTTGTTCCCATAAGGAATTATTTAAATTAGATTAATCCTTTTCAGACCCCCAAAAATACACTTGCAAAATCGCTTACATAAATACACTTACATAATTGCTCGTGTTTTGAGCTGTTCGTATCCCGAGGTACCACTGTAATTGCTTTTGCATCATCGTAAAGTCAAAATATCGCAAATTTAACCATCTTAAGTCGAGGAGCACCCATACTGAGATAATGAACACTTATGTTGATACACAGCTGCCTCTCACATGGTACAGTTGTTCCATTATATGGTACGAGTACAAAAAAAAAATGTATTGATTCAAGTTTCTTTTACCATAGTATGTTGAGGAGGCCACTACTATCAGCAGTAACTCGTATATTCTTAATTATCGTTACTTTCTCTGGTGGTGAAGCCCGAGACAATGGCTAAATACCCTAGATGACGTAGTACTTATTTAGAACCTCAAGTTTTATGTTACAGTGCATTTATTATATAAATCTACATTCGCAAATACAAAGATTATGTACGTATACAGCCTCTCCTCACTTAACGACGGAGTTCTGCTCCTAAGACCACATCGGTAAATGAATTTGTTACTAAGTGAGGCGCATACTATAATGGTAGTGGGTTTGTTTCAACCATCTTTAATGTCACCTTTGCACCATTTATAACATTTCTGGTATACATATTTTTAAATGTTTATGCAGCAGTGTATTATATATATTGTAATAAACAGAATAGAGGAAATCAGCTCTAATATACATTATTTAGGTATGCATACTGGTCAGAGAGCCCATAGTAAGTCCGAGTCATTGGTAAACGAGTACGTTGCTAAGTGAGGAAGGCTGCATATACACACCCACACACACACATACACAGCATATGTATACAGTATTTGTATATGGTCTGGGCAGCTCCAGGAAGGTATACAACACGCTGGCTAGGAAACGTCCTGTGTCTGAGTTGGTACCATGAGGATGGAGCCTCCTTGTTCCAACACTAAACCAACAAGAAGGTATCTGCTAAGACAACGGGTATGTAGAAGAACAGCTGGAGACTGCCAGACACAACGGTATAATTAATTAGCAACTAACTCATAATAGTTTACTGCTTAAGTCAGCCCTCCTACATAGTATCAAATGCTCAGGAATTCTGACAGAAAGAAAATAAAGGCAGTGACAGTGTTGTTATTTTGTTCACTCAGGATGGCCACAAACAAGATAAGTGCCAAGTACCCACATTAACAAAAAGTTTGCATATGTAACCTTAAGTTCTTAGGGGGTTCTGAATAATATTGTATTTATCTTAGTTTAAATGGTAAAAGGATACATACTGCAAAAGGCCTTTGTTAGTACATTTCACCTCCATGAGGCTTTATCTTGTATACCTTTGATATACCTTTGATGAGTTCTGAGTTTTTCTACTCTCAGAGCCCGGCCACAGGCCAGGCTCATCTGATGAAGCTTCATGTGCGTGAAGCTTCATACTAATAAACGTCTCCTTCATGACTCACGAAATTGTACTAACTCAATTGCAAAGAAATCAAGGAAAGGATGGGATTTGAACCCATGGCAAATGAGTCTTGAAACTCATTGGCCATGGTGTCAAACCCTGCCCGTTTCCTGATTTAGGTTCCAACCCCACCTGTACCCTGATTTAGGAGATTCCAACCCCATCCATACCCTGATTTAGAAGGTTCAATCCCCACCTGTACTCTGATATAGAAGGATCCAACCCCACCCATACCCTGATTTAGAAGGATCCAACCCCACCCATACCCTGATTTAGAAGGATCCAACCCCACCCATACCCTATTTAGAAAATCCCAACTGCACCTCTTCCCTGATTTAAAAGGTCCCCTTTAGTATGTTTCTTTTCACCATTTACCTGCCACAACATACTTCAGTCAGTTAGAAACACACGTTACCTGGAAATGTTAAGAGTTATAAAATTATAATGTAAAATTATATATCTGGAAGCCTTCATTTGAGTTCTGTTGTATTTAAGGGAGTTCAAGTAACAACAACTAGGAAAACTAGTCACAACACTGTGTTTGGAGGACAAACTAAAACATTATCTAAAATTGCTTCTCCAGATTGTGGATCAATAGTGAATCACAGAAACTAAGCCTAGTGGTGTCAGAAGTGGCTAATTCCTAATACAGCCTCTCCTCACTTAATGACCGGGTTCCATTCCTAAGAGTAGGTCGGTAATCAGATTGGTCATTAAGCGAGGAGTATACTATACTGGTAGTGGGTTTGTGTCAGCCATCTTTACATATTTTTTTAATGTCACCATTGCACCATTTATACTTTTCTGATATATTTTTAAATGTTTATACAGTAGTTTACTGGATACTGTAATAAACAGATGAGAGGAAATCAGCTCTGATATACATTATTTAGAGGTGCATACTGGTTGAAGAGCTGGTTGTAAGTCCGAGTGGTCGGTAAACAAGTGTATCGCTGTAAAGTAAAAGGACACAAGTGCAACTAATGTGACATTTTATTGTGGCAACGTTTCACTCTCCAGGAGCTTTATCAAGCCATTACAAATGTTTCACTCCTGGAGAGCGAAACGTTGCCACAATAGTCACATTAGTTGCACTCATGTCCTTTTACTTTACATATTGTCAGTAATTCTACCAACTTTATTACAAGTATATCGGTAAGTAAGGAGAGGCTGTATAATATCAGTTTTATACTCTGCTTGGCTAATCTGCCTCATATATGTATCACTATATTTAGAAGGTCTTGCCTAACACATTAATAATACCGGTGTAATAATAGCTGTGAAGTTTTTATATATTATGGGAGTATTTTGTCACACAAGAAACAACACTGTCCTTGACATGATCTTGCAATGACTCACTTAGTGGTTACCGGAAAATATCTGCTGTTGTAGCTGACCTGGGTTGTCCACCCCATCTGAGGAACAAGCATCACCATATAATGTCCCAGGAAATGCAGTCTCTAAAGAATACAGTACAATTTACTAATGCACTCTGGGATTATCAAGAAATGTACACGAATACAGTAAAAAAATTTTAATACACGCTGGAGTCATCAGGAAATGTTCCTAATGAATACAGTACAGTGGAACCTTGGTACTCGGACAGCCCCCTACCCGAACAAAGCTCAGCACTCAACCAAACAAACACAACCTGCCAGAACTTTTCTGTAAGCTATTTTCTGTTTCTTTGCATTTTTTGGAGTTGTTTTTATATTATTTGTATAAATGAGTGTATAACGAAAACCTGTAATTGTTTTACATGATGGTAGGATTGCTGGTGTCTTTTGTCTGTCTCATAAACATGCAAGATTTCAGGTATGTCTTGCTACTTCTACTTACACTTAGTTCACACTACACGTACATGTACAAGCATATATATACACACACACCCCTCTGGGTATTCTTCTATTTTCTTTCTAGTTCTTGTTCTTGTTTATTTCCTCTTAACTCCATGGGGAAGTGGAGCAGAATTCTTCCTCCGTAAGTGTGAAGGTTTACTCAGCCCTGTAACAACTTCAGACAGTATTACCAAGGCTGGCTCCTCCTCATGAAAATTAGTGAATAGAAAAAGAAATAATAACAGACAAACATAAACACTTTATTATATAGAAAATATAAAACACTTAAATATGAAATATTAATCCTACATTAAAGAAAATGAAAAACGAAAAATATAAATGATAACTGAATTCAACGCTAATATATATAGGGGTGTCTGGTGTTGGTGACACTGAGTGTTGTTGAAATCGTAGCAGCTGCTGATGATGGGGGAGGGGGTCTCAGGTGTTGGTTACAACCCACCGGTTCGTTCTTCACAGTATAGCCTTGAGTATTATATACCGATGACAGGAAAGCAGGTTCTTTACCACTGCAATGAGGGGTTACGCCCTGCAATTTCATACAGGTAATTAAATCCAAAAAGGGGAAGTCTCAGGACATTAGTCCATCTCCATCCGTTCTGCTCGTTGATTGGCAGGTGACCCTCTCTATCATCCAAGCTGGAAAGATAGACAGGTTACCCACTGCTTAAGAAATCACTCTCCATGATAAGTACAATACCTAAAAGATGTGGTGATTATTACAACAGTCAACCTAAAGCAAAACTGAAAGGACTAAGTTTATTATTGGTCAAAAGTGAAGCTTTTAACCAATAAATCCACTAGAATACAAGGCAGGAATGTACTTACAGTAGTGCTGAGAGCTGTGAGTCTAGTGATTACTGTTTGGACTAGAGCCCCACATGTCACCTTTTTTTGGGGGGGGAGAAGGAGGGGAAGGGATAGCGGGAGCTAGACTGACCCTACCTTAACAAGCAGCCGGCAGTCAAACTAACACTTTCGGGGTGGGGGAAAAAAGGCGGGAGCTTGACTTACCCTACCTTAACAGGTAGCCGGCAATGAAACTATCACTTTCGGGGAGGGGAAAAAAGGTGGGAATAGCGGGAGCTTGACTTACCCTACCTTAACAGGTAGCCGGCAATGAAACTATTGTTACTATATACTCCCTCTCTACTCCTATCTATTGAACTTTTCCCTCACAGTAAGCCATGCGTGTTGTAAGAGGCGACTAAAATGCCGGGAGCAAGGGGCTAGTAACCCCTTCTCCCATATAAGTTACTAAATTTAAAAGAGAAACTTTGTTTTTCTTTTTGGGTCACCCTGCCTTGGTGGGATAAGGCCTGTGTGTTGAAAGAAAGAAAATAAGTCACCATGGGGCCTACAGAAATTAGTGATAACAGCCAACCAAAAACAAAAATTGGTTAGGAAGAATTTGTTCAATACTCAAACGGATAAGCACTCAAACAGTCTTCTGGAATAAATTTAGTTTGAGTACCTAGGTTCCACTGTACATTGTAGTAATACCCTTTAATCTCATTGCTTCAGAGAAAACTAAATTCTTGGTGAATGAAGTGGTATCACTGTATCATGCACTTGTGAGCAAGATATTGTCTAGAAGATTCATGGTAGTCAGTAAGCTAGATTTAACTTATGAAGCAAGTAGTACAGGGCTGGCACTCATAAGATTGGGCGGGGATGTTGCAATTTGAGGCAGCCGTTGACTGAGTGATGGTGAATGTATTTCCTTCTTTGGGTCTAAAAAAAATTCAAGCATGATTTTTGGATTTTTTTCCTTATTGTCTCCATGTATGACATACAAGTGTTGATGGTGAGGTTCATTTCTCGATAATGTAAATAAACCTTTCTAAGAGAGGAGGAAAACTCAGCATCTTGAATTTGAAAAAAAAAAAATGCCCTAATTTGAATTTGAAAATAATGTAAGGTTTATGCATGTAAAAGAAAAAAATAATAAAAACTTTAAAAAGGTAAAAAAAAAAAAAAAAAAAAAATTTTCAATTCACTGGCTGTCCCACACTGAGGCAGAGTGACCCAAAAAGAGGACATGCTTCTACGATCACTCAACCAATCACTGTTTTGCTAAAAGTATTCCAGCATCACAGTTCAGTTATTTCTATCATAAACTGTGCTAAAGACAGTTTGGGAGCCTCCAGGTGTTGAGGTTACCATCAATATTAGCAACACCTGATCTGTGCTGCATGGTCGAAACCAAAATAAAAGCCACCTGGCTGAAGTGCAAGGTGCAGAAAGGCCTCACTTTACATCGCTTCACTCTACAGGATTTTGCTAATACAGTGGACCCCCGCTTAACGATCACCTCCAAATGCGACCAATTATGTAAGTGTATTTATGTAAGTGCGTTTGTACGTGTATGTTTGGGGGTCTGAAATGGACTAATCTACTTCACAATATTCCTTATGGGAAAAAAATCGGTCAGTACTGGTACCTGAACATAGTACTGGAATGAAAAAAGTTCGTTAACCGGGGGTCCACTGTACAGCAGTTTTTAATTATACCCATTTTTCATTTATTCAGACTTTCTACAGTAAATACAGTCACCACTCACTCTAAGCTGAGGATGAAAATATTTTAAGGTTAGAAATGTGTGTATTATATGTGCATTTTTTGGGTCTAACTCTGTTTCTCACTTAAAATATGATAGTGTAAACATGTTGTCAGATTTTTATATGTATTTAAAAGTGAAAAAGAGGCTATGATTCACTTTACAGCTGCCAGTTTATAGCAGTAGCCTGGAACCTAACCTGCTGTATAAGTGGGGCCCTACAGTAGCCTGGAACCTAACCTGCTGTATAAGTGGGGCCCTACAGTAGCCTGGAACCTAACCTGCTGTATAAGTGGGGCCCTACAGTAGCCTGGAACCTAACCTGCTGTATAAGTGGGGCCCTACAGTAGCCTGGAACCTAACCTGCTGTATAAGTGGGGCCCTACAGTAGCCTGGAACCTAACCTGCTGTATAAGTGGGGCCCTACAGTAGCCTGGAACCTAACCTGCTGTATAAGTGGGGCCCTACAGTAGCCTGGAACCTAACCTGCTGTATAAGTGGGGCTCTACAGTAGCCTGGAACCTAACCTGCTGTATAAGTGGGGCCCTACAGTAGCCTGGAACCTAACCTGCTGTATAAGTGGGGCCCTACAGTAGCCTGGAACCTAACCTGCTGTATAAGTGGGGCCCTACAGTAGCCTGGAACCTAACCTGCTGTATAAGTGGGGCCCTACAGTAGCCTGGAACCTAACCTGCTGTATAAGCAGGGCTCTACAGTAGCCTGGAACCTAACCTGCTGTAAAAGTGGGGCCCTACAGTAGCCTGGAACCTAACCTGCTGTAAAAGTGGGGCCCTACAGTAGCCTGGAACCTAACCTGCTGTAAAAGTGGGGCCCTACAGTAGCCTGGAACCTAACCTGTTGTATAAATGGGACTCTACAGTAGCCTGGAACCTAACCTGCTGTATAAGCAGGGCCCTACAGTAGTCTGGAACCTAATCTCGTGTATAAGCAGGGCCCTACAGTAGCCTGGAACCTAACCTACTGTATAAGTGGGGCCCTACAGTAGCCTGGAACCTAACCTACTGTATAAGTGGGGCCCTACAATAGCCCGGAACCTAACCTGCTGTATAAGCGGGGCCCTACAGTAGCCTGGAACCTAACCTGCTGTATAAGTGGGGCCCTACAATAGCCCGGAACCTAACCTGCTGTATAACCGGGGCTCTACAGTAGCCTGGAACCTAACCTGCTATATAAGTGGGGCCCTACAATAGCCCGGAACCTAACCTGCTGTATAAGCGGGGCTCTACAGTAGCCTGGAACCTAACCTGCTATATAAGTGGGGCCCTACAATAGCCCGGAACCTAACCTGCTGTATAAGCGGGGCTCTACAGTAGCCTGGAACCTAACCTGCTATATAAGTGGGGCCCTACAATAGCCCGGAACCTAACCTGCTGTATAAGCGGGGCTCTACAATAGCCCGGAACCTAACCTGCTGTATAAGCGGGGCTCTACAGTAGCCTGGAACCTAACCTGCTATATAAGTGGGGCCCTAAAATAGCCCAGAACCTAACCTGCTGTATAAACGGGGCTCTACAGTAGCCTGGGCCCTAACCTGCTATATAAGTGGGGCCCTACAATAGCCCGGAACCTAACCTGCTGTATAAGCGGGGCTCTACAGTAGCCTGGAACCTAACCTGCTGTATAAGTGGGGCCCTACAATAGCCTGGAACCTAACCTGCTGTATAAGCGGGGCTCTCCTGTATGATTGTCATTCCATTGTGACTGACTGGCACTTCACCTGCTCTAATATCTCCCTCGGCCAGAAATATTCAGTATTTTCTCAGTCCTGTTAAACTTATGCATTATTTTACAACTGAAGAACTGTGAATATGACAATGGTATACAATACCAACAAGTTGTCAAGTAAAACACTTGTGCAACAATTAGGCATCTGAATTGTAAAATGTTCTGCCTACATAGTAGGCTTCTCCAGTCAAGCACAGAGGCAGTAGAGACGATGTAATTGTTCTATCAAACTTGAAGACATAGTTTTGAGGTGGTCAGTCCCTCAACCTGGAGAAGAGTTCAGTTCCATGACCTGGAACAAGGTGGTCAGTCCCTGAGCCTGGAGAAGAGTTTAGCTCCATGGTCTGGAACAAGGTGGTCAGTCCCTCAGCCTGGAGAAGAGTTCAGCACCATGGTCTGGAACAAGGTGGTCAGTCCCTCAGCCTGGAGAAGAGTTCAGCACCATGATCTGGAACAAGGTGGTCAGTCCCTCAGCCTGGAGAAGAGTTCACCACCATGATCTGGAACAAGGTGGTCAGTCCCTCAGCCTGGAGAAGAGTTCAGCACCATGGTCTGGAACAAGATGGTCAGTCCCTCAGCCTGGAGAAGAGTTCTGCTCCATAGTCTAGAACAGTGTTCCAGATTGAGGGACTGACCACCTCAAACTATGTCTTTGAGGGTGATGGACTGATTACATTGTCTTCACATTTCCACTGCTGCTGCTGCCACCCACATATTCAACTGAAGAAGTCTACTGTTTAGGTGAAACATTTCACACTGTTGCACATTATTTTTGTTTTTATTAACACATCGGCCATTTCCCACCAAGGCAGGGTGGCCCAAAAAAAGAAAAACGTTCATCATCATTCACTCCATCACTGTCTTGTCAGAGGGGTGAGAGGGGTGCTTTACACTACAGTTATAAAACTGCAACATTAACACTCCTCCTTCAGAGTGCAGGCACTGTACCTCCCTCCTTCAGAGTGCAGGCACTGTGCCTCCCTCCTTCAGAGTGCAGGCACTGTACCTCCCTCCTTCAGAGTGCAGGCACTGTACCTCCCTCCTTCAGAGTGCAGGCACTGTACCTCCCTCCTTCAGAGTGCAGACACTGTACTTCCCTCCTTCAGAGTGCAGGCACTGTACCTCCCTCCTTCAGAGTGCAGGCACTGTACCTCCCTCCTTCAGAGTGCAGGCACTGTACCTCCCTCCTTCAGAGTGCAGACACTGTACTTCCCTCCTTCAGAGTGCAGACACTGTACCTCCCTCCTTCAGAGTGCAGGCACTGTACCTCCCTCCTTCAGAGTGCAGACACTGTACTTCCCTCCTTCAGAGTGCAGGCACTGTACCTCCCTCCTTCAGAGTGCAGGCACTGTACCTCCCTCCTTCAGAGTGCAGGCACTGTACCTCCCTCCTTCAGAGTGCAGGCACTGTACCTCCCTCCTTCAGAGTGCAGACACTGTACCTCCCTCCTTCAGAGTGCAGACACTGTACTTCCCTCCTTCAGAGTGCAGGCACTGTACCTCCCTCCTTCAGAGTGCAGGCACTGTACCTCCCTCCTTCAGAGTGCAGGCACTGTACCTCCCTCCTTCAGAGTGCAGGCACTGTACCTCCCTCCTTCAGAGTGCAGACACTGTACCTCCCTCCTTCAGAGTGCAGACACTGTACTTCCCTCCTTCAGAGTACAGGCACTGTACCTCCCTCCTTCAGAGTGCAGGCACTGTACCTCCCTCCTTCAGAGTGCAGGCACTGTACCTCCCTCCTTCAGAGTGCAGACACTGTACCTCCCTCCTTCAGAGTGCAGGCACTGTACCTCCTTCCTTCAGAGTGCAGACACTGTACCTCCCTCCTTCAGAGTGCAGGCACTGTACCTCCCTCCTTCAGAGTGCAGACACTGTACCTCCCTCCTTCAGAGTGCAGGCACTGTACCTCCCTCCTTCAGAGTGCAGACACTGTACCTCCCTCCTTCAGAGTGCAGGCACTGTACCTCCTTCCTTCAGAGTGCAGACACTGTACCTCCCTCCTTCAGAGTGCAGACACTGTACCTCCCTCCTTCAGAGTGCAGGCACTGTACCTCCCTCCTTCAGAGTGCAGACACTGTACTTCCCTCCTTCAGAGTGCAGGCACTGTACCTCCCTCCTTCAGAGTGCAGGCACTGTACCTCCCTCCTTCAGAGTGCAGGCACTGTACCTCCCTCCTTCAGAGTGCAGGCACTGTACCTCCCTCCTTCAGAGTGCAGGCACTGTACCTCCCTCCTTCAGAGTGCAGACACTGTACTTCCCTCCTTCAGAGTGCAGGCACTGTACCTCCCTCCTTCAGAGTGCAGGCACTGTACCTCCCTCCTTCAGAGTGCAGGCACTGTACCTCCCTCCTTCAGAGTGCAGGCACTGTACCTCCCTCCTTCAGAGTGCAGGCACTGTACCTCCCTCCTTCAGAGTGCAGGCACTGTACCTCCCTCCTTCAGAGTGCAGACACTGTACCTCCCTCCTTCAGAGTGCAGACACTGTACCTCCCTCCTTCAGAGTGCAGACACTGTACCTCCCTCCTTCAGAGTGCAGGCACTGTACCTCCTTCCTTCAGAGTGCAGACACTGTACCTCCCTCCTTCAGAGTGCAGGCACTGTACCTCCTTCCTTCAGAGTGCAGACACTGTACCTCCCTCCTTCAGAGTGCAGGCACTGTACCTCCCTCCTTCAGAGTGCAGACACTGTACTTCCCTCCTTCAGAGTGCAGGCACTGTACCTCCCTCCTTCAGAGTGCAGGCACTGTACCTCCCTCCTTCAGAGTGCAGGCACTGTACCTCCCTCCTTCAGAGTGCAGGCACTGTACCTCCCTCCTTCAGAGTGCAGGCACTGTACCTCCCTCCTTCAGAGTGCAGGCACTGTACCTCCCTCCTTCAGAGTGCAGGCACTGTACCTCCCTCCTTCAGAGTGCAGGCACTGTACCTCCCTCCTTCAGAGTGCAGACACTGTACCTCCCTCCTTCAGAGTGCAGACACTGTACCTCCCTCCTTCAGAGTGCAGACACTGTACCTCCCTCCTTCAGAGTGCAGGCACTGTACCTCCCTCCTTCAGAGTGCAGGCACTGTACCTCCCTCCTTCAGAGTGCAGGCACTGTACCTCCCTCCTTCAGAGTGCAGGCACTGTACCTCCCTCCTTCAGAGTGCAGGCACTGTACCTCCCTCCTTCAGAGTGCAGGCACTGTACCTCCCTCCTTCAGAGTGCAGGCACTGTACCTCCCTCCGTCAGAGTGCAGGCACTGTACCTCCCTCCGTCAGAGTGTAAACACACTGAAGGAATTGTTTTGTTGATTGAATTATAAAAGAAACACTTCACTTGAAACCGTATCCTCGCTAACAGAATCGTGATGAACTTCAAGAGTGACAAGCCACAAGGACTGAATTTCTATGCAAGTAGCATATTACTAACACTTTAACTGCTGAGGACTGAGACACAGTTGTAAGAGGGAGGATCAGACCTCCACCATTTCTTGTGCTGAATGATCCATAATGGTTTAGCTCATCACAAAATACACAAATGACCCTCACATAGGAAGGAGAAGCTTATGACAATGTTTCAATCCGACCGATCTGATTGATGGACTGAAACGTTTCAAGTTTCTGTCTATGTGTGGGTTATTTGTGTATTGTCCCAGTCACGGTATTGTGCCTTTTTGTTTTTCACAATATACAATACAGTCTCAAAGTGGCGTATATGACTGAGAGCTACTGGAAGATAAATGTCTGATCTTTGGTGGTAACTATTTAGTAATAGTACAGTGGTTCCCCCATATCCACGGTGGATGTGTTCCAAGACCTACCATGGATGCTCAACACTACGGATAGTGGCGAACACTATATATGTCGTTTTTTGTTTATATACCTATGATAAAGTTTAATTGATGAACTGATAATTCTCCACTAAATACTGTATTTCGCAGCTTATTAGACACATTTTTTTTTTCCATAAAATGTCTCCAAAAAGCAGCCTGTGTCCTATAAACTGAAGGGTCAGTGATGGGAGCTATAAGTTAGGGCTGTAACTCTCCCAGTTACATCCGATGCCGAGCCATTGAAACTAAAACAAGTCTTATGAGCTGCATCTTGTAAGCCGTGAAATACAGTAAGTGGAGAATTATCACTTTTTCACTGATAGGAAGAACTTCACAACTGTGGCTTTGAAGAACTGACAGTGTCACTTTTGCACTTTGTGGTTATTAGTAGTAAAAATTAAGGGTTATTTTAAGGCCACGATAAGTCACGGATAACTGAAACTGCGGAAACCGAACCTGCTGATGTGGGGGTTCTGCTGTATAGGGAATGATTTGTATTGTCTTCAGTTATCATTATGATTTGTTTTTCTTTTCTTTTAAGCATTTGTTAGTTAAATTTAAGGACGGAAATGTTAGAAGTGCTGTGAGGTGAAAGGAATCACTGACGAGAATAAGGATATGAAACTTATGCTGTAGGAGAGCTGAAGATGTATGATAGTGATGCTGGAGGTGCAAGATACAGAGACATGTCTTGCAAGACGCTGGTGGATGCAGTGAGGAGGTGCAAGATACAGAGACGTGTCTTGCAAGACGCTGGTGGATGCAGTGAGGAGGTGCAAGATACAGAGACGTGTCTTGCAAGACACTGGTGGATGCAGTGAGGAGGTGCAAGATACAGAGACGTGTCTTGCAAGACACTGGTGGATGCAGTGAGGAGGTGCAAGATACAGAGACATGTCTTGCAAGACACTGGTGGATGCAGTGAGGAGGTGCAAGATACAGAGACATGTCTTGCAAGACACTGGTGGATGCAGTGAGGAGGTGCAAGATACAGAGACATGTCTTGCAAGACACTGGTGGATGCAGTGAGGAGGTGCAAGATACAGAGACATGTCTTGCAAGACACTGGTGGATGCAGTGAGGAGGTGCAAGATACAGAGACATGTCTTGCAAGACACTGGTGGATGCAGTGAGGAGGTGCAAGATACAGAGACATGTCTTGCAAGACGCTGGTGGATGCAGTGAGGAGGTGCAAGATACAGAGACATGTCTTGCAAGACACTGGTGGATGCAGTGAGGAGGTGCAAGATACAGAGACATGTCTTGCAAGACGCTGGTGGATGCAGTGAATGAGTTCTTGTAAGAAACATGTTTTACACAAGGTATTGTTTGGAGTATTTTTGATAGCATGAGAAGCATTTGTTTTTTTTTACACAGTGTGTTACAAGGTTAGGTTTAGGTTGCTAACTTTATTTACAAGCTAAGAGCTCTTACCTACATCAGCTCATTTGAAAGCATTTTTATTGTTATGAGACACAAATAGGGAATGAGATGAAGTTTTGAGCTCCCACTTTATACATTGACTTTTGAGGAACTGCTGTAATGTTTTTGTCAACTTGCTATGAGTTAACGATACAATTAAATGGGACCCAAGGCTACAGTGTATCCAATTTATGCTGCTGAGGTGAATTTTGGGGTCATTTAGGATGGTCTTGGAAACTTTTACAGTTATTAACAGACAGAAATGGTAGTAAAGATACTAGATAAATACAAGGTAGAACAATACACAGATAACCCTCACATAGGAGAAAAAACACATGACCACATTTCAGTCCGACTTGGACCAGTGACTAGTCAGACCAATGGTTATTTCTATATTGTTCCAGTCACGGTATTGCGACTTATTATTCTTGACAAGATAGAACTCATCTTCATGTTAAACAAAATGCTGCCTTGCGTACTATTCCTAGACGAGCAGTCGTGAATGTCAGCTGGTGTGTTGCCGTGAATCCTAAACACCACTGTTACCATATACAAGTGCCACTTAACTTACAAAGGGATTACATTCTGATGAACTTGTCACAAGTCAAAAATATCCTAAGTCGAATATGAATATGATATGCTAAATAAATAAGTAAATAAATAACTACAGGTGCTCCTTGACTTAGTGGTGTTACGTTCCAACGAACCCATTGTAAGTTGAAGTTATCGTAAACCAAATATGAACATAATATACTAAATAAATAAATAACTATTGTAACTGAATAAGTAAACAAATAATTACTGTAACTAAATACTGTACCGGTATTGAAAATAAATAATTGAATGCAAGTTACAGACTTGCCGCCTTTGTGCTGGGTAATTATCTCGAGTTTCATCTCCACGGTACTTGCTTTTGCACCAACGTAAAGTTGAAATATTGTAAGTTGAGGAGCACCTGTCTGTGATTGGGAAATACCCTTACTTCACTTGGCTCTTGTAGTTACCATGGAGGTGGAGGCTGCAACAGCTGTGTTGTGTGGATGTAACAGTTGCATGTAGGTGCACATCCCTTTATTGGAAACCCTTGGCCCTCTATTGTTTTGAATTTCAGACTTTCGAATTTCAGAATGATTCTCAATGCTACCATGTGGCAGCGTAACCCAGCACAGAGATGACTGACGCTCCACACATTGTGAAAAAACTACGGTTTTCGGAACTTTTCGAATTTCAGAATTTCTGATAAAGGGATGTGGACCTGTATTTACTATGTTGTTAGAAGAATGTTGCTTCATTTGTGGCTAGAATTAGTTGGTGATATTAATCTTTTGCATTCTTTTACTGGAAAGAATAATAGGATTTGTTATACACATGCATTTTCTTGTAAAAAATCTATTAGATACACTCATATAACTGACGTCTTCATGTAACTGATATCTTTTATGCTATTTTAAAAGAAAGATGCAATATTCCTTATTATATTTTTTAATATACAGTATCCCAATTTGAAGAGACATGTTAAGTAGGTTTTTCTTCTATTTACATTTAGTAATTTATACAGGAGGAGGGGTTACTAGCTCCTTGCTCCCCGCACTGTTGTATTTAAAAAAATAATTAAATAGGGCATCATTTTGGGATTTTCCATTCACATTATGCACCCCAGTTATTGATAGAATTACTCATCATAAATTGTTCGTCTTCAGGTGTGCCTTGGCCCAAGGAACGACCGAGAGATCTGCGACTACAAATAACCAACATTGTCCGGTCGCCTACCCATGATTCCCCAAAGACAACCACTGCACTTCCTCATATAATATCTCACACTTCAACTATGGAGTCTAGATCGTCACCCGAAAAACGCATGACTCCGGAGAAGAGAAAAAGTCGTGGCAGTAGCACCGAGGAGAACGAGGAGAAGAGGAGGAGTTGTGAGGCAGACACCCAGTGGATGCCACCCAGACAGTCGATCAGTATAGGCTCAGGTGAGACACCAATGGGAGTAGAGGCATTTACCTATTGGGCCATCCTAAGAAGAACACGTTACCAGCAATATCCAGTACAGGTGGTCCTTGACTTACGATGAGGTTACATTTTGACAAACCCATCAAAAGTTGAAAATATTGTAATCGAATATGATATGCTAAATAAATAAGCAAATAAATAACTACTGTAACTAAATACAGTATTGAAAAATAAGTAAATGAATACAAGTTACGAACTTGCCGCCTTCATGTTGGATAATTATCTTACGTTTCATCTCAGAAGTAATTGCTCTTGCATCATCATAAAGTCAAATCATCGTAAGTTGAAGAGCACCTGTACAGGGGTCCCCAGCTAACAGACGAGTGGTTTTTCCTGTCGTCCAAACATAGAAACGAGTTGTTTGTCATGCAGAATCCTCTTCCCTGTAGTTAACAATAGCATCGAGGATGGTTGTGCATCACAGCACTTTCCTAAATGTGGCTCAGTATTCATAAACAAATGTTTGTTTTATTTCTTAAGAGTCTTGTTCATAATTGGGAATAAAGTTTTTCTTGTTATGTTTAACCCTTAATCTGTCCAAACGTAGATCTACGTTTTTTTTTACATAATGTAAAATCGAATGTAGATCTACGTTTAGACAGTTTAAGGGTTAATGGGGAGATTCGCAGTTTGGACATCTCCACTGCCTCCAATCATCTCCTTCCTGCAACATTGACCACCCATATTTCACACCCATATAAGAGTGTTGGTACCACTACTCTCATACATTCCCCTTTTACTTTCCATGGATAATGTTCTGTCTCTGTAGATGCTTCAATGCCCCACCCATGAAACATGCTCAGTAAGTCACTTTCATGATTACGTTTGCCCGAAATACGCTGCATAACCATAGGCTTTCTGCATGCACAACCAAATGTCACCCATCCCTGTACAAACATTGTATCATGTCCTGTAGCTCAGTTGCTAGTGCACTCAGCTCACACCCTGAGGTACATGGTTTGATCCCTCGTACAGGTGGAAACATTAGGATGTGTTCTTAAAAGACCTGCTGTCCATGTTCACCTAGCAGTAAAATAGGTACCTGGGTGTTAGTGGACTGGTGTGGGTTGTATCCTGGGAACAAAATTGACCTAATTTGCCTGAAATGTATAGTAGTAAGTCATTGATGTCAGCTATGGTCTCTATAAGTTGTATCATGTACTTGTAGAAATAAAGATATTATTATTATTATTATTATTATTATTTTTATTATTATTCTTATTCTTGACTACACTTTAATGGCAATGAATATTTGAATGGATGTTCTGTTTTCAGTTCTTTAATTTTGAGAAAAGAAATAATGTAATTAGTGTAGAAGTGTCTTGAATATGAGTGAAATTAGAAACACCTCAGATAGTCTCCCAAAAAAAAAATATTTGGTAAGTTTGTTGATAATAGTGCTATATTTATTTATTATAATAGTAATTTGTAAGTACTCAGTTGTTCACATCTAATGAGATATGTCATAGTATAATCACTCCTGCATTCAATAACTAATGTACTTGTAAAGATATACTATATCGGCAGATACAGGACAAGGCGATGGCTTATTTTAAAATATTATAGTCTCAAAAAATAATATTTTTTAAGACTTCTCAGGCAAGCAAGCAGTGGAAATTAAAAAGCATCCTAGCACAAGTTTAAGAGACATGAGTCATGAGTACAAGCAAATTCACTGACTGATTATATTATTGTATGTATGGGGGAAGCTTTAAACCCACAGGGAGGGGTTATACCTGAGGAATGGGTGGTATAACCCACACACAGGAGGAAGAAACTTACGACGATGTTTGGGTCTGACTTGGGCCCTTAACACAGTTAATGGTCCAAGTCGGACCCAAACATCGTCATGAGTTTGTTTCCTCTATGTGCGGGTTATTTGTGTATTTTTACAGTCACGGTATTGTGACATTTTATTCTTAAATGGGAGTTAATAAGGTTTTATCCAGAGATTTTTATCCAGAAGGTTTTATCCGGAAGGTTTTATCCAGAGGTTTTATCCAGTGGGCACACAAGAAGTGTTGCAAAGTGAATTTCATCCTGCAACAGATGTCATCTTTATGAGACTAAAATGGACATCATTTATAGACCGAAATATACAGGCCTATGTTTTACCTTCTGTTTATTTTCTCCAAGTGAATATCTCTTTCAGGAAGGGAAACCTTGATACTGCTGAAAGGTTATTGATCTTGGAAGTTGAAGGTACTCTTTTCTTCCTGGGATCAAACCTGGTTGCCTCTACGGCATTTTCCGGCATATATGATGCACGAGCATGTAGGACAGTGTTTCCGAGCAGTTGTAACATAACGTTAGTAAACAACTGCTAAAGCGTAACCTGAAACCTATTCTTGACCCTGACCTTGAGTATTTAAGGCCCAGGGTGATTTTCCAAGACTTTTTTGTGGGAAAAAGTGAATCTTATATGCCAGAAAATGCAGTAATTTTCCATGTATATAATCCCTATGGGTTTAACACTTTCCCATGAATATAATAAGATCAGTGGGTTTACCTACACCATTAATTTTGTCATGACATGGGTAAATGCCATTAATGCAATGGCTGTAGTAAATGTCTGTGGCTTGGCCATTTACATCACTCTTAGAACATTAGAGCCCAGCCTTCCCATCTCCCAGTCCTGGACCTGTTACTAGCTGTGTTCAGTCGGCATAACCCTCAAGTCTTCTTCCTGTTGGTGCTGGCATAGGTCTAGTGTCCCTGGAGCGTGGAAAAAGGGATCAGCCTCGAACCCACAGGTAGGCCAGTTGGTCTTGCTAAAGGCTGAGGCTTCAGTAAGGCAGACTCACTTCAAGGTAGCAGAGGCCCTTGTGGCATATACCGTATCTTACTGCAAAAGAGATGCTGCAGTGTCGAGGACGTCGCCCCTGTTCAGATTGGCTAAATTTTGGAAATAAAAGATATACAATACTATGGCCTCCAAGACACTAGGTAAATTTTTGAGACTTATTTTGGAAGAAAAATGGCATTTTCAATGCCGTAAAATACGGTATTTGCGCTCCTTATGTTTGGCTTCTACACTGATATATTTGTCTTGAAAATATCAGTCAAGTTTAAAGTATATTGTTTTTTAACTGAGTAATGTACATAAAGTAACGAGTGAAAAAGTCAGTTTAATGAACCTCAGTTTAATGGACTTTGGAAATGTGGGACAGAATCCACGGGGTCAGTTGACTGAGAAAGAGCAAACAAAGTCCGTTGGTCACAGAATTGCCCATTCTTGTTACAGTCACAACAAAATAATCTCGCCTCTGTTCACCATAGTTGTCAAAACTGGACCGACCCCTCTCCCCCTCTATTAGTCCATTAAATCGGGAGTTTACTGTATATAATTGCTTCATTTTGCAATATCCACTTACGTGGTAACACTTCTGGACTGCCATTGACATATTAAGTTGAATTCACCACATAAGTCAAATTTGAGTTGGTATTCACTGCATAAGTCAAATTTGAGTTGATATTCACCTCATAAGTCAAGTCGAAGGAGGAAGTGACTCTGCCTTGCACGAGCAGTGGCACGTAGTTTCAAGCACAGGTACACAGCAGCATCACTGACGGGATATACTGTCTCCTCCACTCTCTTGGTTTGGTCTTTGCATACTTGTAGCTCACTTCTTGGTTAACTAAATGACTGGTTGGTTAATTGGGCCTGAAGCCCATTGGCTACTCAACAGGTCATTAGGGCTGCATGTCACCTGTTCACCACCAGTCAAGACTACTTGAATACCTTAAAAAGGGAGTAAAGGAAATTCTCAGTGTATATACACTGAGGGATAGACACATCTTAGTGTATATTCCTTCACTTCAATGTATATACACTGAGGGATAGGCACCTCAACATGTATATACCTTCACTTCAGTGTATATACACTGAGGGATAGGCACCTCAACATGTATATACCTTCACTTCAATATACGTATATACACTTCACTTTTGTGCGAAGTTATTCACATGCTAGTTAATTCACTAGTATTACAGGTGGAATTCAAGTGAACTATTTTTAATTATACTCTTTAAGGCATTTTTTGTTACTGCATTATTATCAATTATTATTATTATTATTACCAATTATTATTATTATTATTATCAGTTATTATTATTATCAATTATTGTCATTATTATTATTGTTATTATTATTATTGTTATTGTTAGTATATTATTATTATCTGGTTATCTAGGTAACCAGTTAGAAAAATTTTTGTATCTTAAGTATAATAACAAAATTTATTTGCTGTAGAACTCATTACAATAAGTCAACTTAATTATCAAAAATCGTACTTATCAAAGTGAGTGAACATTTACCTTTCTACTAAAAAAGTAAAATAGTCTCAGCTTAAAAAAAACAATAAAAAGCGAAAGATGACCAAAAAAATACTTGAAAGGCCTCTGGAAAAGACATCGGTTTCTTACTTCGAAGGCTTTTTGTTTTCTTCCTTAAAGTTGTCAGTCCCAGCACCACTAGGGGTCATATCTCTATGTACAGCACATAACATCACGTTATTTTGTCTTGGCGAGTCTTCTCTATCGGCCATAGTTATCTTTACAGGTATTTTGAGGTATAATGTCTGCCCCAAACCAAAATGGACTCTCTAGCATTGTTGAAATATGGTATAAAATACAGCCTCTCCTCACTTAACGACGGAGTTCCGTTCCCAAGACCAAGTCATTAAACGAGTATGTCACTAAGTGAGGAGAGGCTGTATTGACAAGTTGATGAGTAAGATACATACAGCAGTTGGAGATATTGATGAACTGATAGACTGATAGCATCATCCTTTCTCATCACTACTGCTGCCTACAGTACATACTCCTCTGTATTTGACTGACGAAGCCTATTGCATAGGCAAAACATTTCACCAATAAATATACCCAACTGTTCCCCACGTGTCTTACCCTGTACAGCACAGGTGCGCCTTGACTTAAGATATTTCGACTACGATGGTGCAAAAGCAGTTACTTTGGAGGTGAAACTTGAGATAATTACCCAGCCTGAAGGCAGCAGGTCTCTGACTTATATACATTTATTGTATTTCGCAGCTTATGAAAGGTGACTTATAAGACTCGTTTAGTTTCAATGGCTCGGCATTCGACGTAACTGGGAGGGCTACAGCCCACCCCACACCCCAGATTTATAACTCCCATCACCGACCTTCAGAGTATAGGACGCAGGCTGGTTTTTGGAGACATTTTATGGAAAAAATGCGTCTAATGTGCTGTGAAATACAGTATTTACCATTCAATTCTGGTATTTAGTTACAGTAATTATTTGTTTATCTGCTTATACAGTGATGGTAGTTATTTATTTGCTTATTATTTATATTCGACTTACAATATTTTTGTCTCATGACGGGTTTCTTAGAACGTAACCCCATCATAAGTCAAAAAACACTTGTATATATACAGTATCTGTAGTTACTTTTTCAAAACTGATCCAAGGCTTTTATAACTTCTGTGTGAATACAGTATCTAATAAAATAATCTTTTATTTTAAGGCATAGTTGGTTACCTTATTTAGTTTGCATTATTTAATATCAGTACAATTTTTTTTTTTATGCTTGATCTGGTTTTTATATTATTGCAACATTGCATTTCTTTGGTGAAACAATTGTAACTTTAGTGCAATAATATCTAAGAGATATGATACTTTGACTTCACATTAATGGGTTTTTAAACTAAATATTTTGATTTTAGCGAAACCAGGAATCCAAAAAATCTTGAATTATAAGCATTTTCGATTAAAAGTGTGCTAATCAACATACAGTGGACCCCCGCATAACGATTACCTCCAAATGCGACCAATTATGTAAGTGTATTTATGTAAGTGCGTTTGTACGTGTATGTTTGGGGGTCTGAAATGGACTAATCTACTTCACAATATTCCTTATGGGAATAAATTCGGTCAGTACTGGCACCTGAACATACTTCTGGAGTGAAAAAATATCGTTAACCGGGGGTCCACTGTATTTTAGATAAAATAAAAAAAATGGTATCTATATTAATTTCTTGTAACACATTTCCATGGGGTAGTTTTTTGTAAATGCGATTGACGAAGTAAATTAAAATTGAATAGCAAGCGGAAGGGTCTTTGTATTGTGTGATATTCAATTTTGAATGGACTTTTCAGTTTTCCTTACAAGGATGACACTGTAGAGGAGAGTTATAAGAGAGGTGACTGTATTTTTGGTTTTCTAAAGGCACTTCTCAATTAACATCTACTTAAGAAAGTTTGTGACGAGTTGGAAGCTCTGGAGATTAACACGAGCTGGAAGGTAAGTAGGTGCCTGGGACTGGTGTGGGTCGCATCCTGGGTGTTAGTGGACTGGTGTGGGTCGCATCCTGGGTGTTAGTGGACTGGTGTGGGTCACATCCTGGGTGTTAGTGGACTGGTGTGGGTCGCATCCTGGGTGTTAGTGGACTGGTGTGGGTCGCATCCTGGGTGTTAGTGGACTGGTGTGGGTTGCATCCTAGGTGTTAGTGGACTTGTGTGGGTCACATCCTGGGTGTTAGTGGACTGGTGTGGGTCGCATCCTGGGTGTTAGTGGACTGGTGTGGGTCTCATCCTGGGTGTTAGTGGACTGGTGTGGGTCACATCCTGGGTGTTAGTGGACTGGTGTGGGTCACATCCTGGGTGTTAGTGGAATGGTGTGGGTCACATCCTGGGTGTTGATGGACTGGTGTGGGTGGTATCCTGGGTGTTAGTGGACTGGTGTATATCACATCCTGGGTGTTAGTGGACTGGTGTGGGTCACATCCAGGGTGTTAGTGGACTGGTGTGGGTCACATCCTGGGTGTTAGTGGACTGGTATGGGTCACATCCTGGGTGTTAGTGGACTGGTGTGGATCACATCCTGGGTGTTAGTGCACTGGTGTGGGTCACATCCTGTGTACTCACCTAGTTGTACTCACCTAGTTGAGGTTGCGGGGGTCGAGTCCGAGCTCCTGGCCCCGCCTCTTCACTGATCGCTACTAGGTCACTCTCCCTGAGCCGTGAGCTTTATCATACCTCTGCTTAAAGCTATGTATGGATCCTGCCTCCACTACATCGCAAACTATTCCACTTACTGACTACTCTGTGGCTGAAGAAATACTTCCTAACATCCCTGTGATTCATCTGTGTCTTCAGCTTCCAACTGTGTCCTCTTGTTACTGTGTCCAATCTCTGGAACATCCTGTCTTTGTCCACCTTGTCAATTCCTCTCAGTATTTTGTATGTCGTTATCATGTCCCCCCTATCTCTCCTGTGTGTTGGTGGACTGGTGTGGGTGGTATCCTGGGTGTTAGTGGGCTGGTGTGGGTGGCATCCTGGGTGTTAGTGGACTGGTGTGGGTGGCATCCTGGGTGTTAGTAGACTGGTGTGGGTCACATCCTGGGTGTTAGTGGACTGGTGTGGGTGGCATCCTGGGTGCTAGTGGACTGGTGTGGGTCACATCCTGGGTGTTAGTGGACTGGGGTGGGTCACATCCTGGGTGTTAATGGACTGGTGTGGGTCACATCCTGGGTGTTAGTGGACTGGTGTGGGCCACATCCTGGGTGTTAGTGGACTGGTGTGGGCTGCATCCTGGGTGTTAGTGGTCTGGTGTGGGTCACATTCTGGGTGTTAGTGGACTGGTGTGGGTCACATCCTGGGTGTTAGTGGACTGGTGTGGGTGGCATCCTGGGTGTTAGTGAACTGATGTGGGTCACATCCTGGGTGTTAGTGGACTGGTGTGGGTCACATCCTGGGTGTTAGTGGACTGGTGTGGGTCACATCCTGGGTGTTAGTAGACTGGTGTGGGTCACATCCTGGGTGTTAGTAGACTGGTGTGGGTCACATCCTGGGTGTGAGTGGACTGGTGTGGGTCACATCCTGGGTGTTAGTGGACTGGTGTGGGTCACATCCTGGGTGTTAGTGGACTGGTGTGGGTCACATCCTGGGTGTTAGTGGACTGGTGTGGGTCGCATCCTGGGTGTTAGTGGACTGTTGTGGGTCACATCCTGGGTGTTAGTGGACTGGTGTGGGTCACATCCTGGGTGTTAGTGGACTGGTGTGGGTCGCATCCTGGGTGTTAGTGGACTGGTGTGGGTCACATCCTGGGTGTTAGTGGACTGGTGTGGGTCACATCCTGGGTGTTAGTGGACTGGTGTGGGTCGCATCCTGGGTGTTAGTGGACTGGTGTGGGACGCATCCTGGGTGTTAGTGGACTGGTGTGGGTCACATCCTGGGTGTTAGTGGACTGGTGTGGGTCACATCCTGGGTGTTAGTGGACTGGTGTGGGTCACATCCTGGGTGTTAGTGGACTGGTGTGGGTCACATCCTGGGTGTTAGTGGACTGGTGTGGGTCGCATCCTGGGTGTTAGTGGACTGGTGTGGGTCACATCCTGGGTGTTAGTGGACTGTTGTGGGTCACCTCCTGGGTGTTCGTGGACTGGTGTGGGTCACATCCTGGGTGTTAGTGGACTGGTGTGGGTCACATCCTGGGTGTTAGTGGACTGGTGTGGGTCACATCCTGGGTGTTAGTGGACTGGTGTGGGTCACATCCTGGGTGTTAGTGGACTGGTGTGGGTCACATCCTGGGTGTTAGTGGACTGGTGTGGGTCGCATCCTGGGTGTTAGTGGACTGGTGTGGGTCACATCCTGGGTGTTAGTGGACTGGTGTGGGTGGCATCCTGGATGTTAGTGGACTGGTGTGGGTCGCATCCTGGGTGTTAGTGGACTGGTGTGGGTCACATCCTGGGTGTTAGTGGAGTGGTGTGGGTCACATCCTGGGTGTTAGTGGACTGGTGTGGGTCACATCCTGGGTGTTAGTGGACTGGTGTGGGTGGCATCCTGGGTGTTAGTGGACTGGTGTGGGCCACATCCTGGGTGTTGGTGGACTGGTGTGGGTGGTATCCTGGGTGTTGGTGGACTGGTGTGGGTGGTATCCTATGTGTTGGTGGACTGGTGTGGGTGGCATCCTGGGTGTTAGTGGACTGGTGTGGGTGGCATCCTGGGTGTTAGTGGACTGGTGTGGGTGGCATGCTCGGTGTTAGTGGACTGGTGTGGGTCACATCCTGGGTGTTAGTGGACTGGTGTGGGTCACATCCTGGGTGTTAATGGACTGGTGTGGGTCACATCCTGGGTGTTAGTGGACTGGTGTGGGTCGCATCCTGGGTATTAGTGGACTGGTGTGGGTGGCATCCTGGGTGTTAGTGGGCTGGTGTGGGTGGCATCCTGGGTGTTAGTGGACTGGTGTGGGTCACATCCTGGGTATTAGTGGACTGGTGTGGGAGGTATCCTGGGTGTTAGTGGGCTGGTGTGGGTGGCATCCTGGGTGTTAGTGGACTGGGGTGGGTCACATCCTGGGTGTTAGTGGACTGGTGTGGGTGGCATCCTGGGTGTTAGTGGGCTGGTGTGGGTGGCATCCTGGGTGTTAGTGGGCTGATGTGGGTCACATCCTGGGTGTTAGTGGACTGTTGTGGGTCACATCCTGGGTGTTAATGGACTGGTGTGGGTCACATCCTGGGTGTTAGTTGACTGGTGTGGGTGGCATCCTGGGTGTTAGTGGTCTGGTGTGGGTCACATCCTGGGTGTTAGTGGACTGGTATAGGTGGCATCCTGGGTGTTAGTGGACTGGTGTGGGTCACATCCTGGGTGTTAGTGGACTGGTGTATGTCACATCCTGGGTGTTAGTGGACTGGTGTGGGTCACATCCTGGGTGTTAGTGGACTGGTGTGGGTCACATCCTGGGTGTTAGTGGACTGGTGTGGGTCACATCCTGGGTGTTAGTGGACTGGTGTGGGTCGCATCCTGGGTGTTAGTGGTCTGGTGTGGGTCACATCCTGGGTGTTAGTGGACTGGTGTGGGTCACATCCTGGGTGTTAGTGGACTGGTGTGGGTCACATCCTGGGTGTTAGTGGATTGGTGTGGGTGGCATCCTGGGTGTTAGTGGACTGGTGTGGGTCACATCCTGGGTGTTAGTGGACTGGTGTGGGTCACATCCTGGGTGTTAGTGGACTGGTGTGGGTGGCATCCTGGGTGTTAGTGGGCTGGTGTGGGTGGCATCCTGCGTGTTAGTGGGCTGGTGTGGGTCACATCCTGGGTGTTAGTGGACTGTTGTGGGTCACATCCTGGGTGTTAATGGACTGGTGTGGGTCACATCCTGGGTGTTAGTTGACTGGTGTGGGTGGCATCCTGGGTGTTAGTGGTCTGGTGTGGGTCACGTCCTGGGTGTTAGTGGACTTGTGTGGGTGGCATCCTGGGTGTTAGTGGACTGGTGTGGGTCACATCCTGGGTGTTAGTGGACTGGTGTATGTCACATCCTGGGTGTTAGTGGACTGGTGTGGGTCACATCCTGGGTGTTAGTGGACTGGTGTGGGTCACATCCTGGGTGTTAGTGGACTGGTGTGGGTCACATCCTGGGTTTTAGTGGTCTGGTGTGGGTCACATCCTGGGTGTTAGTGGACTGGTGTGGGTCACATCCTGGGTGTTAGTGGACTGGTGTGGGTCACATCCTGGGTGTTAGTGGATTGGTGTGGGTGGCATCCTGGGTGTTAGTGGACTGGTGTGGGTCACATCCTGGGTGTTAGTGGACTGGTGTGGGTCACATCCTGGGTGTTAGTGGACTGGTGTGGGTGGCATCCTGGGGGACAAGATTAAAGGACCACAATGGAAATAAGACAATCCTTGATGATGCACTGACTTTCTTGGGTTAATCCTGGGTGGCTAACACTCCCTACCCTGGGTTATCCTGGGTGGCTAACACTCCCTACCCTGGGTTATCCTGGGTGGCTAACACTCCCTACCCTGGGTTATCCTGGGTGGCTAACACTCCCTACCCTGGGTTATCCTGGGTGGCTAACACTCCCTACCCTGGGTTATCCTGGGTGGCTAACACTCCCTACCCTGGGTTATCCTGGGTGGCTAACACTCCCTACCCTGGGTTATCCTGGGTGGCTAACACTCCCTACCCTGGGTTATCCTGGGTGGATAACACTCCCTACCCTGGGTTATCCTGGGTGGCTAACACTCCCTACCCTGGGTTATCCTGGGTGGCTAACACTCCCTACCCTGGGTTATCCTGGGTGGCTGACACTCCCTACCCTGGGTTATCCTGGATGGCTAACACTCCCTACTCTGGGTTATCCTGGGTGGCTAACACTCCCTACCCTGGGTTATCCTGGATGGCTAACACTCCCTACTCTGGGTTATCCTGGATGGCTAACCCTCCCTACCCTGGGTTATCCTGGCATGCCAACCCTCCCTACCTTGAGTTGTCCTGGATGGCTAACACTCCCTACCCGTGGGTTATCCTGGGTGGCTAACACTGCCTACCCCAGGTTATCCTGGGTGGCTAACACTGCCTACCCCAGGTTATCCTGGGAGGCTAACACTGCCTACCCCAGGTTATCCTGGGAGGCTAACACTGCCTACCCCAGGTTATCCTGGGAGGCTAACACTGCCTACCCCAGGTTATCCTGGGAAGCTAACACTGCCTACCCCAGGTTATCCTGGGAAGCTAACACTGCCTACCCCATGTTATCCTGGGAAGCTAACACTGCCTACTCCAGGTTATCCTGGGAAGCTAACACTGCCTACCCCAGGTTATCCTGGGAGTGTATCACTGTCTACCCCAGGTTATCCTGGGAGGGTATCACTGTCTACCCCAGGTTATCCTGGGAGTGTATCACTGTCTACCCCAGGTTATCCTGGGAGGGTATCACTGTCTACCCCAGGTTATCCTGGGAGGGTATCACTGTCTACCCCAGGTTATCCTGGGAGGGTATCACTGTCTACCCCAGGTTATCCTGGGAGGGTATCTCTGTCTACCCCTGGTTATCCTGGGAGGGTATCACTGTCTACCCCAGGTTATCCTGGGAGGGTATCACTGTCTACCCCAGGTTATCCTGGGAGGGTATCACTGTCTACCCCAGGTTATCCTGGGTCATACAGTATAGCTGTTACAACATGGAAATCTAGAGTCATTAAACTATAATGCTAACCAAACGCTTTTCATTACACTATAGTAGGACCCCATATCCACAGGGATGTGTTCCAAGGATCTGCCACAGATCCCAAAACTGCAGATAGTAACAAACCTTATATATAAGTCCTATACATACCTATTATGAAGTTTAATTGATAAATTACGAACAATAAGTGGGAATTATCACTTAACAGGAACCACTTTGTGGCTTCTCTTAGGCTTTGAAGTACATACAGTGGATCCCCACTTTACGATATTATTTCATTCCAGAAGTATGTTCAGGTGCCAGTACTGAACGAATTTGTTCCCATAAGGAATATTGTGAATTAGATTAGTCCATTTCAGACCCCCAAACATACACGTACAAACGCACTTACATAAATACACTTACATAATTGGTCGCATTGGGAGCTGATCGTAAAGCGAGGGTCCACTGTACAGCCTCTCCTCACTTAACGACGGAGTTCCGTTCCTAAGACCACATTGATAAACGAATTCATCACTAAGCGAGGAGTATACTATAATGGTAGTGGGTTTGTATCAACTATCTTTGATATTGTTTTAATGTCTCATTTGCACCATTTATAACATTTCTGGTATATTCTAAATGTTTGTACAGTATTATTTTTTTATTTTTTATTATCACACCGGCCGATTCCCACCAAGGCAGGGTGGCCCGAAAAAGAAAAACTTTCACCATCATTCACTCCATCACTGTCTTGCCAGAAGGGTGCTTTACACTACAGTTTTTAAACTGCAACATTAACACCCCTCCTTCAGAGTGCAGGCACTGTACTTCCCATCTCCAGGACTCAAGTCCGGCCTGCCGGTTTCCCTGAATCCCTTCATAAATGTTACTTTGCTCACACTCCAACAGCACGTCAAGTATTAAAAACCATTTGTCTCCATTCACTCCTATCAAACACGCTCACGCATGCCTGCTGGAAGTCCAAGCCCCTCGCACACAAAACCTCCTTTACCCCCTCCCTCCAACCCTTCCTAGGCCGACCCCTACCCCGCCTTCCTTCCACTACAGACTGATACACTCTTGAAGTCATTCTGTTTCGCTCCATTCTCTCTACATGTCCGAACCACCTCAACAACCCTTCCTCAGCCCTCTGGACAACAGTTTTGGTAATCCCGCACCTCCTCCTAACTTCCAAACTACGAATTCTCTGCATTATATTCACACCACACATTGCCCTCAGACATGACATCTCCACTGCCTCCAGCCTTCTCCTCGCTGCAACATTCATCACCCACGCTTCACACCCATATAAGAGCGTTGGTAAAACTATACTCTCATACATTCCCCTCTTTGCCTCCAAGGACAAAGTTCTTTGTCTCCACAGACTCCTAAGTGCACCACTCACTCTTTTTCCCTCATCAATTCTATGATTCACCTCGTCTTTCATAGACCCATCTGCTGACACGTCCACTCCCAAATATCTGAATACGTTCACCTCCTCCATACTCTCTCCCTCCAATCTGATATTCAATCTTTCATCACCTAATCTTTTTGTTATCCTCATAACCTTACTCTTTCCTGTATTCACCTTTAATTTTCTTCTTTTGCACACCCTACCAAATTCATCCACCAATCTCTGCAACTTCTCTTCAGAATCTCCCAAGAGCACAGTGTCATCAGCAAAGAGCAGCTGTGACAACTCCCACTTTGTGTGTGATTCTTTATCTTTTAACTCCACGCCTCTTGCCAAGACCCTCGCATTTACTTCTCTTACAACCCCATCTATAAATATATTAAACAACCACGGTGACATCACACATCCTTGTCTAAGGCCTACTTTTACTGGGAAAAAATTTCCCTCTTTCCTACATACTCTAACTTGAGCCTCACTATCCTCGTAAAAACTCTTCACTGCTTTCAGTAACCTACCTCCTACACCATACACTTGCAACATCTGCCACATTGCCCCCCTATCCACCCTGTCATACGCCTTTTCCAAATCCATAAATGCCACAAAGACCTCTTTAGCCTTATCTAAATACTGTTCACTTATATGTTTCACTGTAAACACCTGGTCCACACACCCCCTACCTTTCCTAAAGCCTCCTTGTTCATCTGCTATCCTATTCTCCGTCTTACTCTTAATTCTTTCAATTATAACTCTACCATACACTTTACCAGGTACACTCAACAGACTTATCCCCCTATAATTTTTGCACTCTCTTTTATCCCCTTTGCCTTTATACAAAGGAACTATGCATGCTCTCTGCCAATCCCTAGGTACCTTACCTTCTTCCATACATTTATTAAATAATTGCACCAACCACTCCAAAACTATATCCCCACCTGCTTTTAACATTTCTATCTTTATCCCATCAATCCCGGCTGCCTTACCCCCTTTCATTTTACCTACTGCCTCACGAACTTCCCCCACACTCACAACTGGCTCTTCCTCACGCCTACAAGATGTTATTCCTCCTTGCCCTATACACGAAATCACAGCTTCCCTATCTTCATCAACATTTAACAATTCCTCAAAATATTCCTTCCATCTTCCCAATACCTCTAACTCTCCATTTAATAACTCTCCTCTCCTATTTTTAACTGACAAATCCATTTGTTCTCTAGGCTTTCTTAACTTGTTAATCTCACTCCAAAACTTTTTCTTATTTTCAACAAAATTTGTTGATAACATCTCACCCACTCTCTCATTTGCTCTCTTTTTACATTGCTTCACCACTCTCTTAACTTCTCTCTTTTTCTCCATATACTCTTCCCTCCTTGCATCACTTCTACTTTGTAAAAACTTCTCATATGCTAACTTTTTCTCCCTTACTACTCTCTTTACATCATCATTCCACCAATCGCTCCTCTTCCCTCCTGCACCCACTTTCCTGTAACCACAAACTTCTGCTGAACACTCTAACACTACATTTTTAAACCTACCCCATACCTCTTCGACCCCATTGCCTATGCTCTCATTAGCCCATCTATCCTCCAATAGCTGTTTATATCTTACCCTAACTGCCTCCTCTTTTAGTTTATAAACCTTCACCTCTCTCTTCCCTGATGCTTCTATTCTCCTTGTATCCCATCTACCTTTTACTCTCAGTGTAGCTACAACTAGAAAGTGATCTGATATATCTGTGGCCCCTCTATAAACATGTACATCCTGAAGTCTACTCAACAGTCTTTTATCTACCAATACATAATCCAACAAACTACTGTCATTTCGCCCTACATCATATCGTGTATACTTATTTATCCTCTTTTTCTTAAAATATGTATTACCTATAACTAAACCCCTTTCTATACAAAGTTCAATCAAAGGGCTCCCATTATCATTTACACCTGGCACCCCAAACTTACCTACCACACCCTCTCTAAAAGTTTCTCCTACTTTAGCATTCAAGTCCCCTACCACAATTACTCTCTCACTTGGTTCAAAGGCTCCTATACATTCACTTAACATCTCCCAAAATCTCTCTCTCTCCTCTGCATTCCTCTCTTCTCCAGGTGCATACACGCTTATTATGACCCACTTCTCGCATCCAACCTTTACTTTAATCCACATAATTCTTGAATTTACACATTCATATTCTCTTTTCTCCTTCCATAACTGATCATTTAACATTACATTACAGTAATGTACTGTATATTGTAATAAACAGAATAGAGGAAATCTGCTGTAATGTACATTATTTAGGTATGTATACTGGTCAGAGAGTCCATCGTAAGTCCAAGGCATCAGTAAACGAGTACATCGCTAAGTGACGAGACGGTGTATTTCCACCATCAATACTTTAGTTCTCTGAGGCCATTATTAAGCAAAATTAAGGGTTATTTTCAGGCCGCGGTAAACCGTGGATAACTGAAGCTGTGGAGGCCAGACCTGCAGATACTGTGGACCTACTGTACTATACTTTTATTTCTGCCGAGCAGTCTCGGTTTAAAATTTCATTTCACAAAAGTGATCCGGTCTTGGAGTATATCACCGGTAAATCACACCAACAAGTATGTGAATAGGACACTGTGTGGGATTTATAGCTTAATAATTTATATAGAAAAATTTTTTTTAGCTTAAACTAACGTATTTTTGTATGTAAGTTTATTACATCTCTCGTTCGGTACATTTTATTAAGCCGTGAAATAATTTATTTTTATGATTGCATCTTTGTTCCGTTTACTTTTGCAAGAGTTGCAACTTTAAGTATGATAAGCTTTTTTTATTAACTAAACATTAACGAGATTTATTTTAATTACTATTGAAGTACATTGTGATTTTTTAAGTAATGTCAGGAATGTGTACCACAGATTAAACCATCTCTTGTATTACTCATCATGCACAGTGCACAGCATTCTGCACAGCACAAGGCATTCTGCACCGTGCACTGCATATAACATACTGCATCTTGCACTATCAAGGAACACATGGTGTGGTGTTTCGATGGATTGTTTTGCATCTATTGCAACAATTGCAAGACTTACTAACCAACTTGAATTATCACTGTAATATGTATTCTAGGTTAGTATACATATACAGTGGACCCCCGCTTTACGATCAGCTCCCAATGCGACCAATTATGTAAGTGTATTTATGTAAGTGCGTTTGTACGTGTATGTTTGGGGGACTGAAATGGACTAATCTAATTCACAATATTCCTTATGGGAACAAATTCGTTCAGTAATGGCACCTGAACATACTTCTGGAATGAAATAATATCGTAAGCCGGGGGTCCACTGTATACACAAACCGTCATTATTATTGTGTATTAATTACTGATAATGGTTTTGACTGTACTTTTAATTTATATATAATCATGTTATACATTGAAAATGAAAATGTTTATTTCCTTGCAAAGCTTAAACTACAGTTAAAATATTGCAACATGCAACATTAACACCCCTCCTTCAGAGTGCAGGCACTGTACTTCCCATCTCCAGGACTCAAGTCCGGCCTGCCGGTTTCCCTGAATCCCTTCATAAATGTTACTTTGCTCACACTCCAACAGCACATCAAGTCCTAAAAACCATTTGTCTCCATTCGCTTCTGTCTAACACGCTCCTGCGTGCTTGCTGGAAGTCCAAGTCCCTCGCACACAAAACCTTCTTTACCCCCTCCCTCCAACCTTTCCTAGGCTGACCTCTACCCCGCCTTCCCTCCACTACAAATTTATACACTCTCGAAGTCATTCTATTTTGTCCTATCCTCTCTACATGTCCAAACCACCTCAACAACCCTTCCTCAGCCCACTGGATATTAGTTTTGGTAATCCTGCACCTCCTCCTAATTCCCAAACTATGAATTCTCTGCATTATATTCACACCACACTGCTTCACACCCATGGAAAAGCATTGGTATAACTAAACTCTCATTCATTCCCCTCTTTGCTAACATGGACAAAGTTCTTTGTCTCCACAGACTCTTCAGTGCACCACTCACCTTTTTCCCCTTGTCAGTTGTATTATTCACCTCGTCTTTCATAGACCCATGTGCTGACACGTCCACTCCTAAATATCTGAATACATTCACCTCCTCCATACTCTCTCCCTCCAACCTGATATCCAGTCTTTCATTACCTAATTTTTTGTTATCCTCATCGCCTTACTCTTTCCTATATTCACTTTCAGTTTTCTTCTTTTACATACCCTACCAAACTGTGTATGTAAAATAACCACGGTGAAAAAATAGTGCAATTCCAAGGCTTGGTTACAAGTACTTCTGACAGTTTGGCAGACACACAGATTGACCGATGTTGTAGTAGCCAGGCTTAGGCTTGGTTACAAGTACTTCTGACAGTTTGGCAGACACACAGATTGACCGATGTTGTAGTAGCCAGGCTTAGGCTTGGTTACAAGTACTTCTGACAGTTTGGCAGACACACAGATTGACCGATGTTGTAGTAGCCAGACTTAGGCTTGGGTACAAGTACTTCTGACAGTTTGGCAGACACACAGATTGACCGATGTTGTAGTAGCCAGGCTTGGGCTTGGTTACAAGTACTTCTGACAGTTTGGCAGACAAACAGATTGACCGATGTTGTAGTAGCCAGGCTTAGGCTTGGTTGCAAGTACTTCTGACAGTTTGGCAGACACACAGATTGACCAATGTTGTAGTAGCCAGGCTTAGGCTTTGTTACAAGTACTTCTGACAGTTTGGCAGACACACAGATTGACCGATGTTGTAGTAGCCAGGCTTAGGCTTGGGTACAAGTACTTCTGGCAGTTTAACAGACACACACAGTGACTGGTGTTGTAGTAGCCAGGCTTGGGCTTGGTTACACGTACTTCTGGCAGTTTAACAGACACACACAGTGACTGGTGTTGTAGTAGCCAGGCTTGGGCTTGGTTACACGTACTTCTGGCAGTTTAACAGACACACACAGTGACTGGTGTTGTAGTAGCCAGGCTTGGGCTTGGGTACAAGTACTTCTGACACTTTGGCAGACACACAGATTGACCGATGTTGTAGTAGCCAGGCTTAGGGTTGGGTACAAGTACTTCTGACAGTTTGGCAGACACACAGATTGACCGATGTTGTAGTAGCCAGGCTTAGGCTTGGTTACAAGTACTTCTGACAGTTTGGCAGACACACAGATTGACTGATGTTGTAGTAGCCAGGCTTAGGCTTGGTTACAAGTACTTCTGACAGTTTGGCAGACACACAGATTGACTGATGTTGTAGTAGCCAGGCTTAGGCTTGGTTACAAGTACTTCTGGGAGTTTGGTAGACACAGATAATGATAAAACCAAATACAAAATACGTAGCTGGCACTATGGTCACTATATTGCACACCATGTGCTTAATTGTTCATTTATTGAGAAATACAGAGATAGACAGTACAGTAATCCCTTATATCCATGGGGGATACATTCCAAGACCTACTGTGGATACCTGAAACAATGGATATTAGCGAACTTTATATACAAGTCATTTTCATTTACATACATACCTATGATAAAGTTTGATTGATAAATTACGCACAATAAGTGCATAATGGGAAGTAATTCATGGCTTCCCATAGGCTTTGAATATTGACAGCATCACTGCTTGTGCACATTGGGGTCATTATTTAGCAAAATTAAGGGTTATTTTTCAGGCTATGGTAAACCACGGATAACTGAAATCGTTGAAACTAAATAAGCAGACGCGGGGCTTTACTGTGTAATAACCCGTGTGACACGTCAAGATATCTTATTAATGGAAATAAAATACCAGATATATTAAGCAAATGTCCTAAATTTGCTTGTAACTGATAAAGTGAACTATAGGCCTAGGAACTAGGCCCCTATTGGGGCCTAGTTCTTAGGCCTTTTGTCTGTCCATATACTCTTGCACTACCACCCATAAAGTGGATATGGGGTGCACAATAAATTAGCCACTTTGGTGGCAAAATATAAATCTAATCTAAATCTTTTGCTATTTATCACAAAAGTGCTTGATGTGAGAAATCACAAAAGCACTTGGAATTTCACCATTTTTCACTGTGGTTATTTTGCATATTGTGATATTATTTGTTTATTGTGATCCTATTGTGTCTTGTGTATATTAATCAAACTACAGCCTCTCCTCACTTAGCGATGTACTTGTTTACTGATGCCTTGGACATACAGTGGGCTCTCTGACCAGTATACATACCTAAATAATTTATATTAGAGCTGATATCCTCTCTTCTGTTTATTACAATATACAGTACACTACCATATAAACATTTAAAAATATACCAGAAATGTTATAAAAGGTGCAACAGTGACATTAAAACAATATTAAAGATGGTTGACACAAACCCACCACCATTATAGTATGTTCCTCACTTAGTGATAAATTCATTTACCGACGTGTTAGGAACAGAACTCCACCATTAACCCTTTGAGGGTTTCGGACGTACTAGTACGGCTTACGACCCAGGGTTTTTGACGTACTAGTACGCCTAAATTCTAGCGCCCTCAAATCTAGTGGGAGAAAGCTGGTAGGCCTTCATATGAAAGAATGGGTCTATGTGGTCAGTGTGTACAGTCTACAAAAATTCCTGCAGCACACAGTGCATAATGAGAAAAAAAAAACTTTGACCGTTTTTTTGGAATAAAACAGCGACTTTGCACTGTATTTTCGTATGGTATTTATTGTTGTATTCTAGTTTTCTTGGTCTCATTTTATAGAATGGAAGACATATTACAGAAATTGAGATGATTTTGACTGGTTTTACAATGAAAGATACCTTGAAATTGAGCTCAAAGTAGCAGAAATGTTCGATTTTTACCAAACTTCAAAAGTAAACAAATCGTGCCAAGCGTGCAATACACGTCAACTGGTGAGTCTAATATTCTTTCACAAGTGCACCAATAATATTTATACCATTTTTTACACTAATGCAGTAGTCTGCATAACAGTAAATCTTATATTTTTTGTGAGAATAAAAATTCAAAGTGGAAAGCAAAAGAATATAAGAGGGGCCTTGAGACGTGACTAATGACCAGAGGAAATGTCATTTTAGTGCCAGGAATGTCTTTCTTGTTTATTCTGGACCCTATTCGGAAATTGGCATCTTTTGAAATTTGTATGAAATTGGCAAAATTGCTAAATTCTGACCACTGTACTGGATAGTTGAATTTCATAAATGGGTGGTTTCTTGCACCCATTCGATAGAAAAAATGGAGTTTTAGCGAAATATTCATGTTTTTTGTCAACCAGTACAGTGGAATTGGCCGAAAATGGGGCTCAAAGTGGGCAAAATCGCCGATGCGTAAACATCCCCGAGACCGCTAACTTCGCGAGAGCATAATTCTGTAAGTTTTCCATCAAATTTCAAACTTTTGGTGTCCTTATGATCGGGAAAAGATTGTCTATCTTTTCATAAGAGAAAATTATTTTTTTTTTTTTTAAATTTGGCCGACCCTGAGAACGAGTTTCGGAGAGGGCCTGTCGACCCTCAAAGGGTTAAGCGAGGAGAAGCTGTACCTCTTGACTTGTGAAGCTGAATACCTTCTGTTGACTTGACTCAGTTTATAAACTGTACACTGCATACACGGGTGGCTCCACAAGTTGTGTAGGAGGGGCTTAATGGTGACAACGTAGATATTTTAGAGGTTTGCCCTGAAACTGTGTTATTTTTATTATTTTTATATTTATTTTTTATTATCACACTGGCCGATTCCCACCAAGGCAGGGTGGCCCGAAAAAGAAAAACTTTCACCATCATTCACTCCATCACTGTCTTGCCAGAAGGGTGCTTTACACTGCAGTTTTTAAACTGCAACATTAACACCCCTCCTTCAGAGTGAAGGCACTGTACTTCCCATCTCCAGGACTCAACTCCGGCCTGCCGGTTTCCCTGAATCCCTTCATAAATGTTACTTTGCTCACACTCCAACAGTACGTCAAGTATTAAAAACCATTTGTCTCCATTCACTCCTATCAAACATGCTCACGCATGCCTGCTGGAAGTTCAAGCCCCTCGCACACAAAACCTCCTTTACCCCCTCCCTCCAACCTTTCCTAGGCCGACCCCTACCCCACCTTCCTTCCACTACAGACTGATACACTCTTGAAGTCATTCTGTTTCGCTCCATTCTCTCTACATGTCCGAACCACCTCAACAACCCTTCCTCAGTCCTCTGGACAACAGTTTTGGTAATCCCGCACCTCCTCCTAACTTCCAAACTACGAATTCTCTGCATTATATTCACACCACACATTGCCCTCAGACATGACATCTGCACTGCCTCCAGCCTTCTCCTCGCTGCAACATTCATCATTCATTCATTTTTCAATGCATCGGCTGTCTCCCACCAAGGCAGGGTGGCCTGAAAAAGAAAAACTTTCATCATCATTCACTCCATCACTGTCTTGCCAGAGGTGCGCTTACACTACAGTTATAAAACTGTAACATTAACACCCCTCCTCCTCTTTTTTTTTTTTTTTTTAACAAGTCGGCCGTCTCCCACCGAGGCAGGGTGACCCAAAAAAAGAAAGAAAATCCCCAGAAAGAAAATACTTTCATCATCATTCAACACTTTCACCACACTCACACATTATCACTGTTTTTGCAGAGGTGCTCAGAACATAACAGTTTAGAAGCATATACGTATAAAGATACACAACATATCATCCTTTTTGTATTTAGTAATTTATACAGGAGAAGGGGTTACTGGTTCCTTGCTCCTGGCATTTTAGTCGCCTCTTACGACATGCATGGCTTATGGAGGACAGATTCTTTTCCACTTCCCCCATGGAGAGGCACTGTTATTATTACTCTCAGTTCAGATGGGCGGAGGAAGGGGGCTTTTGTGGCTGATAGAAATTTTGGAGGTTTTAATTCTCTCTGCCCACTTTCTTTGCTGCTTCCACTCACTACATTGCCTGTTATTTAATTGTGAACATTTGAAGAGTGAAAAGTTTGTGCATCCTCGGTCTATATGACCAACATAGCTTTAATAAGGTATAATTTGAGGTGGCTTTAAGGAGCACATAAGTTCCCTGTCTTTTAATAACATGTTCATATTTTCCACTATAATGAACCTTGTGCATAATTACTATTGCATTTGCTTTGTCTGTTTCACAAGGTGAAGTCCAGGATCTTTCCTTAATTCATGGTAAAACTTAACCTTCAAGGAGCAAGCTCAGACCTCTGCAACACAATCGTCCTCAAAGATAACAAAAAAAGGCACAATACCGTGACTGGAACGATACACAAATAACCCGCACATAAAAGAGAGAAGCTTACGACGACGTTTCGGTCTGACTGTTCGGTGTGACTTTGTAAATGGTCCAAGTCGGACCGAAACGTCGTCGTAAGCTTCTCTCTTTTATGTGCGGGTTATTTGTGTATCGTTCTCAAAGATTTGTCAAGTTATACCATGAATTAAGGAAATATCCTGAACTTCACCTTATGAAACAAAACAAATGTAACAGTAATTATGGACAACGTAGATTATAATGGAAAAATAAACATGTTATTAGAAGATGGGGGAACTTCATGCCTCCTAACACTATTTAGCTTATAGTATTTTTCATTTCCCATCAATTTAGGATGAACCAAAGGAGGAAACACCTTCACCATCATTCATTTAACAACTTCCTTGCTAGAAGTAACCAGGTATAACAATTTATACAACCCTCTTTACCTTTTAGGCCATTACCCTTAAATGGTCCAAACGTATATATACGTTCACTCGTGCAGCTCCCCAAATAGTATTTTGAAAAAAAAAAAAAAATTGTATAGAAAAAAAGAACACATTTTTTGACATGATTTAGAATAAAAAAAAATTAGGGTTAGTACTTACAGAGATATGAGGCTGAGAAGTTGGCACTGGATGCTCATGTGACAGCAACACAGAGTCCTGCCACTTGCAGAAGTGTTGCCAATATACCTTTTTTTCTATTTTTCATATTATTTTATGTAATTTTTATGTTCTGATAATTACAATTTGTAGTAGTTCTTGTCATTTTATAAGCAAACTTTGTTCTGACACTAGTATTAGGTACTGAAATTGTAAACTTGTCACAAACATACTGACAGGTGGATATTTACACCTGCCTTGGTCATTTACTATTGTCCAGGAATATATACAAAGTATTTATATGTCACAGCAATGTTTTGGATATGTGGAAGTATATAATAATAATGAGGAGGAGGAGGAGGATAAGAAAGACAAAGAGGAGGAGGAGAAGGAGGAAGAGGGGGGAGGAGATGGAGGAAGAGGAGGAGGAGAAGAGAGGAGGAGGAGGAGGATACATAATAATAATACATAATAATAATAATGGGTAATAATAAGTTGCCTTGAAGCATGAAAAACAAAGTCCACCGCTGACAGTGACATGATAAGATGAGATAACATCTGATAAGAGCTGACGTTTGATGAGCATGCACGAGGGTGGGGGAGGGTGCAGCTGATAAGAAAAAATTAGAGGTGATATTTGATGAGCATCACCCTCACTTTGTTTTCACTGGTACACAAACATGTCTCTCTGTCTATTTGTTAGCCCTTGCGGCTTAGCGCTTCTTTTTGATTATAATAATAATAATCTGTCTATTTGTCTGTCTGTCAAGCTCTCTGTCTATCCGTCTAGCTCTCTGTCTCAGAGAGAACCACAAGACTGCGTCATCACATTTACTCACATCTTCAAGCAGAGTATAGCACTTTGTCTGGATTTTTGGGTTATCCTAGGTAATTTATACTATGTAAACTTGTATTTATGTGTACCTGTGAGACAGAGATAGACAGACGGAAAGAGAAACAGATTGAGAGAGATACAGAGACAGATAGACAAAGACAGATAGAGACAGATAGACAGAGACAGAGGAAGAGAGATAGAGAGAGAGATAGACAGAGGTAGAGATAGTCAGACCCTAAACTTGGGGTTAACATCAGTTTCCTCTTAAAAGAGGAGTGTTAATATGACATTACATCAGTGAATCCTTGGTGTTTACCGCACTGTTTGCTCTAGCTGGCGCTCAATTTCTGGCGCTCCCACAAGGTACTAAGTGGTCCCAGATTTTTTTAACACCGCGCACACAGTGTTAGGACCCATTCTATGCTGACAAGGCATCTCAGGCCAATCGTGCCAAATTTGAAGGCAGGAAAAATAAAACATATACATGTACTATATACATTTGGGGCACTACACGTAAGAACGTATATACAGTGCATACCTTTGGACCATTCACGGGTTAAAAATAGTCAATAATTTGAGCTGTAAACCTGGAATTATTAAGAAAGTAGCGAAGAAAATGCAGTTCATCCTTCATATACTCTATATAGAGAATGTCATTATACTTTGGCTGCAATAAATTACAAAAAATACAATTAAGTAATATAAACTTGACGGTGTTTCAGTCTATCCTGGATCAATATTAAGGTGCTAGCACTTTAGGGTTAATAAATAATTCCCAATCGTAAAATTATTGCAAAGACGTTTGTGGGTTAATTAGACTCTGCACTTTGTAACGTTACTATATTCTAAGTTATTTTTGTATATTTACTTGTAAGAGTTACATGTACGAAGAGACCAATATGGATTTTTATTGTATATAATCAGATTTTATGGTACTTTTGAGTCCCCTTTTTTGTCTATTTCTTTTACTATGTTAACTTCAAAAGTAATACACAAATAATTTACACACAAAGAAATTTATGCGATGTTTCGGTCCAGTTTAGACCATAATAATAATAATAATAACAACCATGATAATAATAATAATAACAGTGATAATAATAATAATGCATAAAATAATGTTTTTTAATTACAGGTGTTCGGATGGCTCAGGAGCTTCTTCGAGGTGTGGAACAGCTGCTGGACTCAGAGATGGGAGAACTTCGCAGGCGAACAGCTGCAATGTCCTCCCGTATACGGCTCCTGGGCAGGAGTGATTCTGGCTCTGACAGTCTGAGCAGCATCAGCAGTCCAAGCAGCAACAGCAGCAGTGGTAACAGCAGTGCTAGTGGAAGGAGCAGCAGCAGTGGGAAAAGCCCGGACGTTCACACCACACACATAATTGTTACTACGCTGGACAATGATGAGCCTGCTGATGTCAAGTCTATGAGAAACGTTAAAACGATCCCCTCGCATACAAACAAGTATCCCCAACCAGTACCTGGAACTCTTATAACAAGTCGAGCTCGCAGCGAGCCTCCGTTTCCGGGAGAAGAGGGTCTTTACCGTGCACGGTCGTGTCCCGGTCTTCAAAGGCCCAACGGAAGCTGCGAGGGTAATGAAACCGTCTCGGCCTTAGTGCCAGACTTGCAGCTGGTGCGTCTTCGAGGGTCGCGTCCACAGGCATCACGGGAGAAATGTTTCAACCGTTATTCTTGTGGTGCCCTAGATGCTCACCAACCAGCCTCTGCCTCATCATTTGAGTCTTGTCCAGACTTTGGAAACCTGAGGCAGTGTGTACACGGAGGGGAATCTCTCCATTCCTCCTCTTCCTCCCTTTCATCGACTCACTCCTCTTTCACAAGACTTCTTCAGGTGTCATAGGATATTAAAACCCAAGGAGTTTTATAGCCGTATTTATTTTGAGGAGTGAAAATGTTGTGAGAAGTGTCAGATTTAACCTGCTTTTTTATTAACTGAATTATTTTTATAATTTATGAAATGGGAAAACAAATTAAACATTATTTTGATAATTTATAAAAAAAGGTGGAAAATGTTAACAAATTATATTCATGAGAGGACAGAAAATAAATCAAAATAATGGAAAAAGTATTGAGACTGCTTGAGAGGTGAGATGTGAATGGCAGCTCAGCCCACTGCACCAAACAGTGACTGGAAGAGTTCAAGTCACATGATGGTGATCAAACTCTTGTGTTTTGATGAGATGGAATATTTGTTCCTAAATACGACGTAAGTGCTGCACTCGGTGTCCGATGATATTAGTTGAACAAGAACAGAATGGTTCAGTTTTTTGTGTCTCTAATGGTTCTGATATCAGCACACAAATGTAGATTTTTCTCTGTACAGTAGCAAGGGCCCCCACATGCTAGTCGCTGCGGAGCTGTGGAGTCGAGGAGTATGCTTGTATTTTCATGTGGCAATTAATAAATTTATTTCAGTCATATTTTTAGTAGATTCTCATTTGTAATCATATGAGTAAGGGATTTTAAAAATGTATCCCAGTGAAATGTATCAGCAATTTCACACCACTAAAAAATACTTACTGTATTTTCTGGCATATAAGATGCACTTTTTTCCCTCACAAAAAGTCTTGGAAAATCACCCTGGGCTTTATATACTAAAGGTCAGGGTTAAGGGTAGGCTTTGGGTTACGCTTTAGCAGTTGTTTACTAACATTATGTTACAACTGCTTGGAAACACTGTCTTACATGCTCGTGCCCCATACGTGCTGGAAAATACGGTAACCTGCAAGTCCTGTTGGGTGAATCTTATTGGACTTAGTTAAGAAAATTCAGTAGCAGGCTAAATTACATTTAGGCTATTAAAGGAAGCGGTATTAAATTACAGGTAACTTCTCCGACTCTGATGTTGTGGTTTGCAAATACCCTCACTCGTTACTTAACCTAACTACCAGTTAATTGGGGGGGCCCATGTTATGCTTGTATATACCTAGAATATATCTGATCCACTTTTAAATTATTAAACTTGATTGGATTGTCTTTAGTCACTCAGGCAGCAGTTAGAATGATGCTGATAATGTACATAGATAACTAGATTCCTTATCTTTAACAGTATATTAATTAATAAGTTGGACTATTTGTTGAGTATGATGGAGGCTGACTTGTAAGATCTGGTGATTGGTGGTTAAGGCCTGGTGATTGATGGGCAGGGCCTAGTGATTGATTGGTAAGGTCTGCTGATTGATTGGTAATATCTGCTGATTGACGTGTAAAGCCTGCTGATTGGCAGTGCCTTTTGATTAGTATCAAAAAATAATTATCCAGCTGATTAGCAAACATTTTGCTCATGCCAGATTCTATTTCCAGAGATTTAACACTGAAACGTAACTTAAAGGGCGAATATGTAAACCTTTGTTTTATTTTTTGCCTGTTTTAATTTTAAAACCTTCAGTTTTGCCGAAGATGCATAGTGTAGTTACACACTTAATGACCCCAAAGGTTTTTAGCCCTTCCCAGTAATTGTAACTATTATTTAAAAGATTTATTTTATTTTGCCCAGATAAAGAGAGTGGAATAAAGATACTGGAATAGAGGTACTGGAATAGAGGCACTGGAATAGACACTGGAATAGAGATACTGGAATAGAGATACTGGAATAGACACTGGAATAGAGATACTGGAATAGAGATACTGGAATAGAGATACTGGAATAGAGGTACTGGAATAGAGATGCTGGAATAGAGATACTGGAATAGAGATACTGGAATAGAGATACTGGAATAGAGATACTGGAATAGAGGTACTGGAATAGAGATGCTGGAATAGAGATACTGGAATAGAGATACTGGAATAGAGATACTGGAATAGAGGTACTGGAATAGAGATGCTGGAATAGAGATGCTGGAATAGAGATGCTGGAATAGAGATGCTGGAATAGAGATACTGGAATAGAGGTGCTGGAATAGAGATGCTGGAATAGAGATGCTGGAATAGAGATGCTGGAATAGAGATGCTGGAATAGAGATGCTGGAATAGAGATGCTGGAATAGAGATACTGGAATAGAGGTGCTGGAATAGAGATGCTGGAATAGAGATACTGGAATAGACACTGGAATAGAGATACTGGAATAGAGATACTGGAATAGAGATACTGGAATAGAGACACTGGAATAGAGGCACTGGAATAGAAACACTGGACCAGAGATACTACTGAATTAAAGATACCCAGGTGCTGTACATGTCTTAATCATCTATTTGGTATTATTGTTAATTCTCAATGTGATAATTTGCCTTAACCCTTTGACTGTCACAACCCCAAATCCTGAGGTGTCCCCTGGTGTCGCAAAATATTTGGAAAAAAAAAAAAAATATTTTTCTCATGAAATGATAGAGAACCTTTTCCCAATGGTAATGACACCAAAAGTACAAAATTTGATGGAAAACTAGGGGAATTACGCTCTCGCAAAGTTAGCAACCTCGGCAATATTTACGAATCGGCAATTTCACCCACTTTGAGCCCTATTTTCGACTAATTCCATTGTCCCAGTTGACCAAATTCATAGCTATTTCTTTAGAACTCCATTTTTTCTATTGATTGAGTGCAAGAAATTGCCCATTTACTGATTTCAACTACCCAATAAAGTGGTCAGAAATTGGCAATTTGGCCATTTTCATGCAAATTAAAAAAATATGACAATTTCAAAATAAGGTCCAGAATGAACAATGCAGACATTCCTGGCTCTAAAATAACATTTTCTTTGTTCATCAGTCATGTCTCCAGGCCCCTCTGATATTACTCTTGCTTTCTGTTTTGAATTTTTATTCAAACAAAAAAATAGAAGATTTGCTATTATGCAGACTACTGCAATACTGTAATATTGTATAAATAATGTCAAACCATTCATGACTGCATATTAGAATGGCTAGTTGGACATTTATTGGGCAATGACATCATTTGTTTACTTATGAACATTGGCAAAAATCAAACATTTCCCCTACTTTGAGCTCCATTTCCCGGTTCTTTTCATAGTAAAACCAATCAAAATCACCTCTATTTCTATAATATGTTTTCCATTCTATCAAATGTGACTACGAAAATGAGGATATAACCATAAAAACTATATGAAAATACACCTCAAAGTCAGCATTTTGATCCAAAAACACGGTGTTTTTTTTTTTTTCTCATTATGCACTGTGTGCTGCAGGATTTTTTTTTTATATAGTGCACACTGACCACACAGACCCATTGTCTCACATGTGGGCGTACCAGCTTTCTCCTGCTTGATTTGAAGCCGCTAGAATTTTTGAGTATATGTATGTACGTCAAACACATTGGCTCGTAAGACGTATATATATGACCGAAACAGTCAAAGGGTTAATGTAGATGCCGGAAATGTAAACTTTCTGAGAGAATTTCATGCCCAAAAGTTCTGTTTCAATGGCTAGTTTGAAAAATTAAGCATTTCAGTTCATCCTGGACCATTATCAGTTGCTCACTGCTCGACAGTGATTCAGGGTAACCTGAAACATTGCTTAGTTTTCTCATCAATTTGTGTGTTGCCTGTCAGTTGTTTCAGTCATGGCATCATCTTTGTTAATTCTGGAAACAACCAGCACGTGTTTGATACCTGAGTAGGAACGATCACCGGGCAAACTTCAGGTTGATAAATTAGACGTGTGGAACACCTGGGTATCTTTATTGTGGAAATGGTTTACTACTCACTGGGTTCCTCAGTCCTATACAAAGAAGAATGGTGAAGATCAGAGTTTGAGGTAATCGGTCCCCTCAGCCTGGAGTCAATGTAATCTTTTCAAGATCGATGGATTGATTACATCGACTCTAGGCTGGGGGATTGATTACCTCAAACTCCTTCTGATCTTTGCCATTCTTCTTTGTTTAGGACTGAGGAAGCTACTGTATGGCGAACTGTTTCCTCAATAAAGATACCCAAGTGTTGCATGTGTGTCTGATTTATCAACTTGTGGGTTCTGTAAACCATTTACCTACGTGAACTTCAAGTCGCCTCTCAAGTCAAAAATAAAAAGCTATCAGTAGTGTTAATACTGTACTGAAGTGTTATGTTACAACATTAGTGAGTACTTAAGTGACAACGAGAAGTTGTGATGCGGGAGACGTCAACCTCGGCATCAGTGACCCAGGTGTCGTGATGCGAGAGACGTCGACCTCGGCATCAGTGACCCAGGTGTTGTGATGTGGGAGACACCAGTCCCAGCATCAACAACCCAGGTGTTGCAGTGCAGGAGACACCAACCCCAGCATCAACAACCCAGGTGTTGTGATGCGGGAGACATCAACCCCAGCATCAACGACCCAGGTGTTGCGATGCCAGATAATGCGCAGTACAATCAGTCAAGACACATGACACATTTGTCATGTATAGGTAAACCAATGGTCTACTATGTATCCTGGTCTTTATCATATACGTATATACATTCATGTTAAAGTACGTCAGAACCAAACTTATTTTGAACATAAGTTAAAAGTAAGTAAACTATATACAGAGGTCAGTTGGCTGTGATGTAATGGCTGGATTTTCTTAAAATATTTGGAAGAATTAAGATCAGAAAATGAATAAAGGGAACACAAATGCCTACACATAGGAGAAACTAATGATGATGATTTGGTCTGACTTCGACCATTAATTGGTCACTAGTTAATGGTCCAAGCCAGACTGAAATGTCCTCGTGAGTCTCTCTTATGTGTGTGTTATTTGTGTTCCAGTCACAGTATTGTGTCTTTTTTTTCTTTATGAATAAAAGGGTAAGTAAAAGGGCACGTTAGCAACACCACAGCATAAATGTAGCGGTAGCCAGAGGTGAGCTTGCTATTGGTTGAAATTGATGACTTATCAGTTGACTTTGAAGCAAGGCTGACTGGCCAACAGTACACTCACCTCTGATTCATTACATATGTACTGTGCTTTTACACAAATAACCCGCACATAAAAGACAGAAGCTTACGACGACGTTTCAGTCCGACTTGGACCATTGACAAAGTCACACTTGAGTGTGACTTTGTCAATGGTCCAAGTCGGACCGAAACGTCGTCGTAAGCTTCTGTCTTTTATGTGCGGGTTATTTGTGTATCGTTCCAGTCACGGTATTGTGCCTTTTTGTTATTTACTGTGCTTTTATTCTTTGCTTAAACACGTGATCTGTATGTACATCATTAAGTGCACATCTCTTGGTGTATGTGCTGAGAATTTATCTTAATTAGTAATTAAAGTATTCTTGATAGGTAGTGAAAAGGTAGGTAACATGCAGCCTTAATGACCCCTCATTTTGAGCCTTAATGACTCATTGTGAGCATTATTGGACCCTCATTCTGAGTCTTAATGACCATCATTCTCCACAAACATCCTCCAGATATTTTAAGTACAAGCAGCCACTACATTACACAGCATTGTTTGTGCATTGTATTTATATTGTATCTCATAATACAAGTTTACAACTGTAGGTGATATGCAGATCTGTGATTACATATGTACATCCACCTTGCAAAACATTGAATGTTGCTTTGCAATGTTGAATGAGTATTCATGCATGAAAAATTGGATACATTGGTTACCAAGGTTACCATATTGTAAAGTTTAGGTTAATTATATATTTTTTTTTTTGAGTGGGGTGGGTCGTGAAAGAAAGCATAATTCAAAGTGGTTATATGTTTGTATATATTTGTTAATCATGCAAAAATAACAATTTTCTTCTGTTGATAGATAATGTACTTTGGCTGTGAGCTTAAAAAATATTATATTGAGTGTTTTAAATTATGGAATTGGCAAAGTCTTTTGTTATTTCTTGGAAAAAATCTTTATTGTACTTGAGTTTTTTATGATTGTGTAAAATATAAGTATGTGACGAATAAATGATACGTATTGAACGCTTGTCAATGGTCGGTAATAACTCACATGAAGACACAAATACAGGAGGTTGATTGATCGCTCTATTTCCACCCCAGTGGAAATAAGTCGCTTTGTACGACTCTTTTTTGGGGTTATCCTGGGTAATACAGTGGAATCTCAAAAATCGAACTGCTCCCAACTCAACCAATTATGTAAGTGTATTTTTGTAAGTGCTTTTATAAGTGTATTTTTGAGGGTCTTAAATGGTCTAATCTAATTTACATTATTCCTGATGGGAATAAATTCGTTCGGTGGTGGCACTCGAACAGCCTTCTGGACCGAAGAAAGTTCGATATTTGAGGTTCCACTGTATACACATGTATGCAAAACAACCATTTGGGGGGGGGGGTTGAATGCTAGCATCTTGTATCTCATTTGTGATTTTTGCATAATGCACATGTATGGTAATTGTACTTGTGTGTACCTGTGCCTAAATAAACCTAAAAAAACAATTCCTCTTCTGCTGAAGAGGACCCCAAAATGGGGTCAGAATATACAGATCACTCACTCTCCTTAATTTCTGCCTCCACATGGGTTATTATTGAGCATATACAGTAAGTTCTTAACTTACCATCAGTGGAGAACATTCAGTACTGTGTTTATCATTATTATACACAATACAGGAGGTCCCAATGTATTCGTAACTTGAGGACTTACCGTGTATATGATGTTAAGACAGGAGGCGCCATTGTTATTTAAAATGCCAGCTACTGCCATGCTAAAAACTACCGGAATTTATCAAAAATCCTCCCTTATTTATTGCTATTATTATTATATTCGCTGTATGGCTCTTGTGGGTCTAGTGCTTGGTTCTGATTATAATAATAATATTATATTCATGGGGAAAGTGCTAAACCCGCAAGGGAGGCAGTCAGATTTGATTGAAGGAGGGGGAACAACGGGATCCGCTTCCTTTTATCAAGAGCCCTTAAACCAGCATATATTTGTGGGAAAGTGCTAAACCCGCAAGGGTCACAGAGCGCCTGGGAAATGGGAGGCAGTCAAATTTGATCGAAGGAAGGGGGAAATGACGGCATCCACTTCCTTGGACCAAGAGCCCTTAAACCAGCATCAGGGTGCATTCCTGCAGGGGACAGCATCCTCCCTAAATCCCTTAATCCCTGTAATCACCTTCTCAGGTACAATTTATATTAATAAATTAGGGAAGATAAATATCTGCAAATACTAATAAACATAATTTTCAGCCACAAAAAAAATTAATAAGAGTTTTGTACAAGATTTATTAATTGTTTTTTCTTCACTATTTTAATTTAGAGTAACAAAAAAGGTGTTTATTTTTGGAAATACTGTAAGTGCAGATTGAAGAGTGTTTAATTATGATAAATAGGATCGTATTATGATAAATAGGATCGTATTATGATAAATAGGATCGTATTATGATAAATAGGATCGTATTATGATAAATAGGATCGTATTATGATAAATATGGTCGTATTATGATAAATAGGGTCGTATTATAAATAGGATCGTATTATGATGAATAGGGTCGTATTATGATATATATGGTCGTATTATGATAAATAGGGTCGTATTATGATAAATAGTCGTATTATGATAAATAGGGTCGTATTATGATAAATAGGGTCGTATTATAAATAGGGTTGTATTATGATAATTAGGATTGTATTATGATAAATGGGATCGTATTATGATAAATAGGATCATATGATAGGATCGTATTATGATAAATGGGATCTTATGATAGGATTGAATTATGATAAATGGGATCTTATGATCAAATTTTTATAAATGGGATCGTATTACGATAAATGGGATCATATTATGATAAATAGGATCGTATTATGATAAATATAATCATAATATGATAAATAGAATCATAATATGACCAATAGAATCGTTCTCTCTGCCACTTAATAAACTTATCTATCTCTTAACTTTGCACACTATAGAGGCTATGCTTTCAAAGATCTATTGACATTTGGCATTAAAGTTGACTTGTGAGGCTCTACTTTAGACTTTAAGTGTGTTTGGTACTGAGTATTACCACCTCAGAGGTGTCACCAGTGGGTACGTGACCAGAGATGACATGTGGTTAGGAATCCCTATTTTTTCCCCGTTTTCTTTGGGCCCAAAACCGGGATATTTTGTAAAATTTAGTTGGGAGGCTGTGGTTCGATAGATACGCAAAGGATTTCCTGGTTTCGTGAAGCAACACTGAGATATCTCAGATAACAAATTTTTACATGCTGAATTTAGTGGGACAGTGAAACGGGTTTCTGGAAAGGCCCTAAAAGGGGAACTGTTTTGGAAAAATCCCTAAAACAGGGACTGTTTTGGTAAAATCCCTAAAACAGGGACTTCTGATAAATAAATAACCCGCACATAAAAGAGAGAACCTTATTACGATGTTTCGGTCTGACTTGGACCAACTCGGTCTGACTTTGTAAATGGTCCAAGTCGGACCGAAACGTCGTCGTAAGCTTCTCTCTTTTATGTGCGGGTTATTTGTGTATCGTTCCAGTCACGGTATTGTGCCTTTTTTTGTTACATCTGATAAAATTCCAGAAAGTGGGACTGTCCTGTTAAAACCAGGATGAATGGGATAATCTATACAGGGTGTTCCAGCGCTATGACCACAGAATGTCTGCCTTCCTTCTCTCCAATTAAAAAAATATTAGTTCATGTTATTGTCACTAACATTATAAAGAATACAGGAAGTTCTAGACCAATTAATATCATCCAAAAAGGCAAAAAAAGAGAACATTGAAATGTGTTCCATATATGATTGTATTTTGATCAGAAATAGAGTAATCTGAATGAACAGAGGTTGTTAATGTTTTTGTTTCAGAATATTTCATTCATGATGAAGAATGCTATATTTTTTTTTTCAATGAACTGGCCGTATCCCACTGAGGCAGAGTGACCTAAAAAGAAAAATGAAATTTTTTCTTACAATGCTATTTATTTGTGTAAATTAGGCTGATATATATTTGATGTGTGAAAAATGTGGCATTGATGATGGTCGATGGTGTTAGAAAATGAGGCGTTGTACACAGATAACCCGTACATAGCAGACCAAAGCTTACAACAACATTTCGGTCCTACTTGAACTGAAATGTCATAAATCTTGGTCCCCTATGTATAGCTTATTTGTGTATTGTTCCAGTCCTGGTATTGTGCCTTTTTATTCTTTATGAGAATGACCCTTGTGGGTTTAGTGCCTAGTTTTGATTGCAATGATAATAATATTCTTTATGAGGCATTGTAAGTGCAGTAATTGCAAGGCTCTCGATCCTTGGAATTGAAGCCACTCTCCGCTTGGATCAAACCTTATCGTGGCTCGGAACCGTGATTATAACAACAATACGGCTGCTGAAGACAGATGAAACGTCTTGACTATGGTAAAAAAAAAATACGTAGAACATCACGTAAAAAGTATTAATCATGCAAAAAAATATTTTAAACAAAAAATATCAAAAAAGAAATCCATCGTAATATTACAGAGTACACCAGTGTGTAAGCTGCCATTGGGCCAGCTGGCTACAATAAGATTCTTCGAACTATGTACACTAGCACTGCCTCACCAGGACCACCTCACCATCACCACCTCACCATCACCACCTCACCATCACCACCTCACCATCACCACCTCACCATCACCACCTCACCATCACCACCTCACCAGCACCACCTCACATATACAGCACCTATTTTCAGTGTTCCACATTTTCGTTGTCTTTCAACTGAGCCATTGTTCCATCTTCCAGTGACTATCTCAGTGGGTGGAACATAATGAACAATGGCTCAGTTTGAAGTCAACAACAACATGGAACACCGAAAATAAGGTGCTGTATATACCTAGACTACCTGGAGGATGTTCTGGGTTTCAGTGCCCCTGCAGTGGATCAGGGCCTGATCAACAAGGCTGTTACTGTGGGCAGTGCTTTCCTGTATATTTCTGTGCACCATAGGGAGGTTAGCATGGGCCTCACTGTGACCACTGTGCTAACTTCCCTATGATGTATAAATATACCTAGACGGATGAATCTTATTGTAGTCAGCTGGTCCAGTGGTTTACGCACTGGTCTGCAGCTTTAGGGTTACATCGCACGGTAATTTCTCTCATAAAGCTCGTCAGTATAGTTCGATTTTCTGTAAATACAGTTGAAAAAATGCATCCATAATTGAAAAGCATGTGGAAGGGCTTCTATAGTGTATGCTATTACATTTTGATTCCAATTTTTCAATTGCATTTCAATTGCATTTTTCAATTGCATTTTCAGAAAAATCCACACTACATAGGGGAGCACATTGCATAATATTTTCATGTGTGTTAATACTGTATTAAAGTATTTCTTACTGTAGTTGAGATGTTATGTAAGCCTTTTAGCTGTACGTCATGAGTAGCAGATATAATGACCCGTACATCAGAGACATCGTTAAAATGAAACCGTAATAACTAATTAGTAAAATGCTTGCCAAAATTTCCTTCATGAGAGTACAGTAGGACCCCCCATATCCATATCCACGACTTCAGGTATCTGCGGCTTCAGTTATCTGCGGCTTCAGTTATCCACTGTTTACCCTGGCCCAAAAGTAATCCTTAATTTTGCTTTATAATGATCTCAGAGTGCAAAAGTAGTGATGGTGGAAGTTCTTCAAAGACTAAGAGAAGCCTAAAGTGCATCCCATCAGTGAAAAAGTGATAATTTTCTCTCGAAATCATAATGACATGATTGCAAACAAACCATACCACAGGCGGGGATAGAACCCGTGATCAGAGTGTCTCAAAACTCCAGACCGTCGCGTTAGCCACTGGACCAGGTAGCCACAATAAGATTCTTCCAACTAGGTATATTTCTACACCATAGGAAGGTTAGCATAGGCACCACTGTGACCACAAATACCTAGTTGGATGAATCTTATTGTGGCTAGCTGGTCCAGTGGCTAATGCGACAGTCTGTAGTTTTGAGACTCTCTGATCGCTGGTTCTATCCCCACCCGTGGTATGGTTTGTTAATTTTCCACTTATTGTGCATAATTTATCAAACTTTATAAGAGGTATCTATAGGTCTTGTATATAGAGTTCACGACTATCCGCAGTTTCGGTATTCACGGCAGGTCCTTGGAACACATCCCTCGCGGATACGGAGGTCCTACTGTATTTCTACGCAATATTTCATTAATCACACCAGTCATCTTCTAGGGTAGGGTGAGCCAAAGGAAGAAACACAGTCACCATCATTTATTCAGTAGCCATATCTTGCATGACATGTACAAACATGACGATTCAGTGATCTTTCCTAATGTAAAAGTTGAAGAACAATTTGTGTTTGACATTTTTGTTTGTCAGCAATAGTGGAAACACTAAGTGAAGACTTTTGAGTTTCTGAAGCGCATTGTTAACCCGTAAACGGTCCAAGCAGATGCACGTTCACACGTGTAGTGCTACAAAAGTTGATCTATGTTTTTTTTACATATTTTCAAATATAACAACAAAAAAGTAGATCTACGTTTTTTTTACATATTTTCAAATATAACAAAAAAAAAAGTAGATCAAAGTTTTTTTTACACATTTTCAAATGTAAAAAAAAAAAATCTACTTTTTTTACATATTTTCAAATGTTGAAAAAACGTATATATACGTTTGGACCGTTTACAGGTTAAGGTGATGATGAGTGTACCTTTGTACTCCACTTGTTCTAGCAATGTACTTACTTCGCCTTTGTACTATAGCAAATTCTGTTGCAATTTTGGTATTTAAATTTAATACATTGGGATTTCTCTGCAAATTTATTTTGTCCACTGCCAAAATACAAATTGATTTTGTCCAACAACTGTATAAAATTATTTTGCCCAATGATAAATTTTGTTTTTTTGCTGGTACAATACAGTTCATTTCAGAAATTTAATGTTTTTTTTTTTATGTATAGGTCTACATTATTGTTTTATTATTGATATTATTGAAGGAAGGAAATCTAGCAGTCGAGAGATCTTTGCATCGTCATGTTATATAGGCCTAAAAGAATATTACCTTGGAACACCTTTGCATTGTTATGTTATATAGGCCTAAAAGAATATTACCTTGGAACATCTTTGCATTGTTATGTTATATAGGCCTAAAAGAATATTACCCTGGAACACCTTTGCATTGTTATGTTATATAGGCCTAAAAGAATATTACCTTGGAACATCTTTGCATTGTTATATAGGCCTAAAAGAATATTACCTTGGAACACCTTTGCATTGTTATATAGGCCTAAAAGAACATTTGGAACACCTTTGCATTGTTATATAGGCCTTAAAAAATATTACCATGGAACATGGATATGTTCATTTTTAGATATTTTGAATATTCAAATATAATAATCTTATGAGATATTCTTAAAATAATGAGGAAATATTTTTTTTCACACTATACAGTACAAGTTTTTACAGGAAATACTTTCAGTTATTCAGTTTTCAATATTTGTGTAATTATACTGATTAATGTCAAAAATTATCTGTTAAATGTGAATTTATTTTGTAATATACTGTATCTTAGGTGATTAATACAGTATTACAATAATTTAGGGTTCCCTAGGCTATTATTTCATATTTTAAAAATACCAGGTAATATGTTTTGAAAATAATGTATTCTTTAACCCTTAAACTGTCCAAATGAAGATCTACGTTCATATGCGTAGTGCTCCAAACGTAGAGCTACATTCACGTGTGTAGCGCTCCGAACGTAGATCTATGTTCACGTGCGTAGCGCTCTGAACGTAGATCTACATTCACGTGCGTAGCGCTCCGAACGTAAATCTATGTTCATGTGCGTAGCGCTCCAAACATAGATTTACACTCACACGCGTAGCGCTCCGATTGTAGATCTACTTTTTTTTACATTTGAATGCATGTAAAATAAAACGTAGATCTACGTTCGGAGCGCAACGCACGTGAACGTAGATCTATGTTTGGACAGTTTAAGGGTTAAATATATAAGACCTGGTATCTGTGTAAACGTTATAAATAGTCGACCGTCAGTTTCTACAGAGATATTCTTCAGATTCACAATAAGTCGTGATGAGTGTTACATCTGCCAAAAAGATTGTAAGATGATGAATGGCTATAATGAAACACAAGGGATAATTTATAGTTTTAAAACCAGCAGGTAAGAGTGACACTTTAAATGATGGTCAAATACATCATTTTCAGCCTTATCAAGATGGGGGAGGCTCATGTCCCGGTCATGAGAGAGCTGTTGACTTTATTACTGATGCTTTCTTCAGTTCCATGATGCCGCCTTTAATGCCCTGGCATACTTAATTTGTCCACTTTCCTCTCAAGGTCCCATGCATAATGTGGCCTCCCTTTGATTTTGTAACTAGCTCCGGTGTAATCAGTTTGTCCTCTTTCCCCCTGATGGTCCCATGCATAATGCAGAACCCCCTCTATGATTTTGTAACTGGTTCCGATCTGCTATATCAACTGTGATCTCCACCCCTTCTTTTCCACCCCATTCTTTCAGCCTTTTCTCATATATTAGTGCCTCCACCTCTGCCCCCTCCTGCTCTGTAACACACTGTGACCCTTACTGGTCTTCTCTCTTCAGCTGTCTGGATAATACTGTAAGTAAACCCACACCTTCTAATCTCCAAGCTACAAATTCTCTGCATAATAGTTACACCACACATCGCCCTCAGACACGACATCTCAACTGCCTCCAGCCTTCTCCTTGCCGTAATGTTTATGAACATAATCGTATCCCAATTTATGTGACTTGTACTGGGTTATATTTCTTTACAGTAGTGCATCTGGGAGGTAATCTTCAGTGATGGACTTTCAAGAAAGGTTACATTTGCTCTCATAATGGGGAGTCAGAGGCCCCTTACTTGATCTGGAGACTGATCATTTGTCTCTGACTTATCAGAAATATCACTAACAAGGCTTTGACAATTTTCAACCTCTGAAATTTTTCAGCATATACTTATACTTGTCTCTAACCACACTAGAAATTCTTTGTCATTTGAATTAATCTTAGTAGTCACTGCCCCTATAGCATAAATTATGATAGTACTTTTTGAGAGCCATTAATTTTAATTAACAAATGTCCTGTTTAATGAATACTATAGTGCCTATCAGTTCTGCTGAGAATTTGACAACCAGGACTGATTTGTCCTGCACTGTTACAGTTAACACTTAGTAAACAATTTTCGACTGGTTGAAGATACTGGTAAATAAAACGTTACATGACAAAACTGCATTTAATTTGAAATCACTTACTAATCCCATTTGATATTTTGTGCTTTGTTTATTTTAAGGTAATAAACTGAAGATGGCTTTGCATTAGATAAGATAAAAATAAAGATTTATTTCTTTGTAAAGGTTACAATGTGTAGTTACAGTTTTGGTTTACTAAGTACAAAGAAAGCCACCATCATGCCGGGGCATTTCGGGCACTGAGGAGATTAATATCTCAGGAAAGCAAAGGAGTATGACATGTTTTCATTGTGTTTTATTAGGCCCTCTCCCCAAGAATGCAATTGTAATACATTAATTCCAAGGGTATGTATCTTTTTTTTTTTTTTAACACTCCATCCGTCTCAATTTTAAATTTGAGGTAGGGCGACTTAACCCTTTGACTGTCACGGCCGTATATATACGTCTTACGAGGTACCGTGTTTGACGTATATATACTCATAAATTCTAGCGGCTTCAAATCAAGCAGGAGAAAGCTGGTAGGCCCACATGTGAGAGAATGGGTCTGTGTGGTCAGTGTGCACCATATAAAAAAAATCCTGGAGCACGCAGTGCATAATGAGAAAAAAAAACTCCGACCGTTTTTTTTAATTAAAATGCCGAATTTGTGGTCTATTTTCGTATAGTATTTATGATTGTATTCTCGTTTTCTTGGTCTCAATTGATAGAATGGAAAACATATTATAGAAATAGAGGTGATTTTGATTGATTTTACTATAAAAAGAACCTAGAAATGGAGCTCAAAGTAGGGGAAATGTTTGATTTTTGCCAATGTTCAAAAGTAAACAAATGATGCCATTGTCCAATAAATGTCCGACTAGCCATTCTAATATGCAGTCATGAATGGGTTGATGTTATTTATACAATTATTACAGTATTGCAGTAGTCTGCATAATAGTAAGTCTTCTATTTTTTGTTTGAATAAAAATTCAAAATAGAAAGCAAGAGTAATATCAGAGGGGCCTGGAGACATGACTGATGAGCAAAGAAAATGTTATTTTAGAGCCAGGAATGTCTGCATTGTTCATTCTGGACCTTATTTTGAAATTGTCACATTTTTTAGTTTTCGTGAAATTGGCCAAATTGCAAATTTCTGACCACATTATTAGGTAGTTGAAATCGGTAAATGGGCAGTTTCTTGTACTCAATCGATAGAAAAAATGGAGTTCTAAAGAAATAGCTATGAGTTTGGGCGACTGGAACAATGGAATTAGCCGAAAATAGGGCTCAAAGTGGGCGAAATCGCCGATTTGTAAACAGCGCCGAGGTCGCTAACTTCGCGAGAGCATAATTCCGCCAGTTTTCCATCAAATTTCGTTTTTTTGGTGTCATTACAATCGGGAAAAGATTCTCTATCATTTCATAAGAAAAAATAATTTTTTTTTTAATTTTGCGACACCAGGAGACACCTCAGGATTGGGGGTTGCGACAGTCAAAGGGTTAAAAAGAAAAAGTTTTCTTTTTCCACCTAATAATTTATACGGGAGATGGGATTACTAGCTCCTTGTTCCTGGTATTTTAGTCAGTCTCTTTACTGTTAAGTGAGCAAGCATTGAATATCAGGAAATTTACATATTAACTCCCAGGATCTGAACACACGTCATTTTGGTTGTGATCAGCAAATCTGCGTTAACGGAAGTGGATGAGGTAATTTACCATATTTCTGTAAAGGAGATTGAATGAAAAAGTACTGATTGAATATAGAGCAAAGGGGGATTGCTAGCTCTATACAAGCCCTGGGCAAACCTAAATTTTGTAGTCTAGCCAAGTGATAATGCAGAAGTGTTAGACAATATACAACTTCTGAGCCCTGATGCTACTGTACTCAATAGCGTCACGGTCATTTATGAAGTTTTATTTCACATAGTACAATGAGACTTCATAAAGGGGCTATGTTGGGGCTGGTGAAAGGCTTTTGATCCAAGAAATTGGAGTGACTACTTCCATCCTTGGATTAAACCTGATTACCTTTCATTGCGTAGGTGCTGTACGACACTTCCAGGTCATGTACTTACCCTATGAATCCAGTATACAAATCCAGAGTCAACAAACTGCTGGTAACATTATCACATGTTGCTGCCAGTCTTGTCTCCATTAAAATTTGCTTGACTGTTCATCCTCACACAGTCGTTCAACATTAATTTAAGAATCTACTGACAATATTTGATCCTAACTGGTACTCAAAAACTGTCCATCACCATTTAGGACATTTGCTTGTCTTGAGTGTAATTAATGACTATGTTAAGATATAAATGTTATCGTGTTCACACTCCAACAGCACTTGACGTGCTGTTGGAGTGTGAGCAAGGACTCAAGTCTGGCAGGACTTGAGTCCTGGAGGTGGGAAGTACAGTGCCTCCACTCTGAAGGAGGGATGTTAATGTTGCAGTTTTATAACTGTAGTGTAAACATGCCTCTGGCAAGACAGTGATGGAGTGAATGATGATGAAAGTTTTTCTTTTTTGGGCCACCCTGCCTTAGTGGGAGATGACTAACATGTTTAAAAAATTAAGATATAGCAAAATAGGAGGATTTGGAGGGTGTATAAATCTATAGTGGAGTGAAGGAGGGGTAGGGGTCATCCTAGGAAAGGTTGGAAGGAGGGGGGTAAGAGGTTTTGTGTGTGTGGGGCTTGGACATACAGCAGGCATGTGTGAGTGTGTTAGATAGGAGTGGAGACAATGGTTTTTGGGGCTTGACGAGCTGTTGGAGTGTGAGCAGGGTAATATTTTGTGAAGGGATTCAGAGAAACTGGTTAGCCAGACTTGAGCCCTGGAGGTGGGAAGTACACTGCCTACACTCTAAAGGGTTGGGATATTTGCTGTTTGGAGGGACATCTGAACTACTGCATCTGCACACCTCTGGCAAGACAGTGATAGTGTGAATGATGGTGAAAGTGTTAGTGTGAATGATGGTGAAAGTGTTTCTTTTTTGGGTCGCCCAACCTCGGTGGGAGACGACCATTGTGATAAAACTGAAAATTATGGTGTCTTGGCATTTTGATTAATAATTTACCTGTTTTTTAATTGGTGCTGCATGACCCATAGTCGAATGACCCTTGTAGGTTTAGTGCTTACTTACGATTATAATAATATACGACCCATAAGAATTTAGAGGATCCACTTCCCTTCCCGTTCCACTGCTGCCCCATTTCTCTGGCACAATATGACTCTTATGAGTTTAGTGCTTCCCCATGAATATAATTTTCTACTTTAATATAATGAAGGGGAACCACTAAACCCACATGCATCTCATAGCAACTTTGGAAATGGAAAGCAAATCAGGTTCGATCGGAGGAACGAAACTATTATATATTATGTACTATTATTGCCATTATTAATTATTACTGTTATTATTATTACTATTATTATTATTGCTATTATTATTACTGTTATTATTATTACTGTTATTATTATTATTATTATTATTATTATTGCTATTATTATTACTGTTATTATTATTACTGTTATTATTATTACTGTTATTATTATTATTATTATTATTATTATTATTATTATAATTATTTCTATTGCTGGTATTATTACTAAGTAATGTGATTTATAAAATGAGTTAGATCGGGGAAAATGCATTAATAATTGTATATTTTGTTAAGAAAGTATTGTATGACCCTTGTAGGTTTAGCTCTTCTTTTTATAATAATAATAATTGCTTAGAAAGTGCAGCTACATATCACTTTACCTGGATTATTATAATCATAACTAATTGCTAAACCCGTAAGGTGGTCTTGAGGTTGTTTGGGGGTCAACTCCCCGAGGCCTGGTCCATGACCTGGCCTCGTGGTGGATCAGGGACTGATCAGCCAGGCTGTTACTGATGGTCACATGTAATCCAGTGTAGGAACCACAGCCTAGGTGGTCAGGTACTGACTTTAGGTACCTGTCCAGAGATATCTTGAAGACAAGCAGGGGGGTCTTGAAGACAGGCAGGGGGTCTTGAAGACAGTCAGGGGGGGTCTTGAAGACAGTCAGGGGGGTCTTGAAGACAGTGAGAGGGGTCTTAAAGACAGCCAGGGAGGTCTTGAAGACAGCCAGGGGAGTCTTGAAGACAGTCAGGGGGGTCTTGAAGACAGTCAGGGGGGTCTTGAAGACAGTCAGGGGGGTCTTGAAGACAGCCAGGGGGGTCTTGAAGACAGCCAGCGGGGTCTTGAAGACAGCCAGGGGCTCTTGAAGACAGCCAGGGGGGTTTTGAAGACAGGCAGGGGGGTCTTGAAGACAGCCAGTTGGGTCTTGAAGACAATCAGGGGGTCTTGAAGACAGTCAGGGAGGTCTTGAAGACAGGCAGGGGGGGTCTTGAAGACAGTCAAGGGGGTCTTTAAGACAGCCAGTGGGGTCTTGAAGACAGTCAAGGGGAGGGGTTCTTGAAGACAGTCAGGGGGGTCTTGAAGACAGGGAGGGGGTCTTGAAGACAGGCAGGGGGGTCTTGAAGACAGTCAGGGAGGTCTTGAAGACAGTCAGGGGGGTCTTGAAGACAGTCAGGGAGGTCTTGAAGACAGTCAGGGAGGTCTTGAAGACAGGCAGGGGGGTCTTGAAGACAGTCAGGGAGGTCTTGAAGACAGGCAGGGGGGTCTTGAAGACAGTCAAGGGGGTCTTGAAGACAGCCAGGGGTCTTGAAGACAGGGAGGTCTTGAAGACAGTCAAGGGGGTCTTGAAGACAGCCAGCGGGCTCTTGAAGACAGTCAGGGAGGTCTTGAAGACAGGCAGGGGGGTCTTGAAGACAGTCAGGGAGGTCTTGAAGACAGTCAGGGAGGTCTTGAAGACAGTCAAGGGGGTCTTGAAGACAGTCAGGGGGGTCTTGAAGACAGGGGGGTCTTGAAGACAGTCAGGGGGGTCTTGAAGACAGGGGGTCTTGAATACAGTCAGGGGGGTCTTGAAGACAGGGGGGGTCTTGAAGACAGGGGGGGTCTTGAAGACAGCCAGGGGGGTCTTGAAGACAGTCATGGGGGTCTTGAAGACAGTCAGGGGGGTCTTGAAGACAGCCAGGGAGGTCTTGAAGACAGCCAGGGGGGTCTTGAAGACAGTCAGGGGGTCTTGAAGACAGCCAGGGAGGTCTTGAAGACAGCCAGGGGGGGTCTTGAAGACAGGGAGGTCTTGAAGACAGTCAGGGGGGTCTTGAAGACAGTCAGGGAGGTCTTGAAGACAGTCAGGGAGGTCTTGAAGACAGTCAGGGAGGTCTTGAAGACAGTCAGGGGGGTCTTGAAGACAGTCAGGGAGGTCTTGAAGACAGTCAGGGAGGTCTTGAAGACAGTCAGGGGGGTCTTGAAGACAGTCAGGGAGGTCTTGAAGACAGTCAGGGGGGTCTTGAAGACAGTCAGGGAGGTCTTGAAGACAGTCAGGGGGGTCTTGAAGACAGTCAGGGAGGTCTTGAAGACAGTCAGGGAGGTCTTGAAGACAGTCAGGGAGGTCTTGAAGACAGTCAGGGAGGTCTTGAAGACAGTCAGGGAGGTCTTGAAGACAGTCAGGGGGGTCTTGAAGACAGTCAGGGAGGTCTTGAAGACAGCCAGGAATCTATTGGTATTCCCCCCTTATGTATGCTGGAAAGCTGCTGAACAGTCTTGGACCCCTAACACTATGTAAATTTATTCAGATATACACAAATACAGTCACACAAATTATCATACATAACATATGTGTACTGAACCCAGGATAACACAAAAAAATCAGTGACTGGTTGCAGTTAGAATCCTTATTTTTCTAGTGTACTAACAATTAATGGGTGACTTTTGATCTTCTGACGAGTTATTATTATTATTAGCAGGAAATATACCCATATTACGTAAATAATAAGGAAAAATAAGTTTTTAGAAGATCTCGCAGGCAGTTGGCGAGAATTAACGAGAAATAACGAGACTCCACACACTGGCCCCACGTGTCTTCCGTCTCTCATTTTAACGACGTTTTTCGTATATTTCGTAAAGGACACCGTTATTCCGAATATACTCGAAGTTTAAATAGTAGTTGTGGATGCTGCTGAGTCAAGATAAGGAAGATACGACCAGAGAAGGAAGTGTGACGAGCGAAATAAGAAAGTGAAGTCAGCGGACAACCCACACTGTTGACGCTTCTCTGACCCTGGTAGGTTTAGCGCTTTATTTCCATTATAACGCTCATGTTGATGTTTCTGTGCTGGTGACGGGGGGATCTTCATCCAGGGAATTGGATCTGGGTTCTAATTACATGAATTAAGCCTGATTGATTTACACCTACCCCCCCCCTTTACAGGTTCCGTGTAATCCCTACGGATTTAGAGCTTTCCTGTCATAATTTGACGTTTCTTGCACGATTTTTTACTTTTAAAATTTGTCTTCTGTAATGCATAAATTAGCCCCTCCAAATAGGCCTCCTAGCCTCCCAAAATAGGCCTCCTAGCCTTTCCAAAAATAGGTCTAGCCTCCCAAAATAGGCTTCCTAGCTCTAAAATAGGCCTAGTCTGTGGCTCGTACGTTGGACAGCGTGCGGCCAGCAGTAACAGCCTAGTTGATCAGGCCCTGATCCATCGGGAGGCCTGGTCATGGACCGGGCCGCGGGGGCGTTGATCCCCGGAATAACCTCCAGGTAGTCTAAAATAGGCCTCCTAGCCCCTCTAAAATAGACCTCCTAGCCTTTCTAAAATAGGCCTCCTAGTCCCTCTAAAATAGGCCTCCTGGTCCCTCTAAAATAGGCCTCCTAGCCCCTCTAAAATAGGCCTAGCCCCTCTACAATAGGCCTTGTTGCTCTAAAATAGGCCTCCTAGCCCCTCTAAAATAGGCCTCCTAGCCCTCTGTTTAGAAATTCTGTTGCCATCCCAGAATGGGTGACAGGTTTGATCCAAGGAAGAGGAGGGCTAACACCCCCCCCCCCTCAGGGAAGGTTCCTTGATGTTGGTGAGGGGCTCTTGATTTAGGGAATTGGATCTGTGCTCCAGTTCCCCGAATTAAGCCTGAATGCCTTCCACATCCCCCCCGGGCGCTGTATAATCCTACGGGTTTAGCGCTTCCCCCTTGATTATAATAATAATAATAACAACCCCCCCCTCACCAAAGAACTATCCTTTATGCTCGCCTATAAATCGTACCAGGAGCTGTGACTCGACCCTTGCAGCCACAAACAGGTGCGTACACTAACCTTATTTTCTATGCTTATTTAGTCTTATTTTTGTATTAGCATTTAAATTTTAGTTTAAATAAGTTCAGGCCTGGTCATGGACCGGGCCCAGGGGGTGTTGAACCGGGCCCAGGGGGCGTTGGACTGAGTCCAGGGGGTGTTGAACCGGGTCCAGGGGGTGTTGAACCGGGTCCAGGGGGTGTTGAACTGGGCCCAGGGGGCGTTGGACCGGGTCCAGGGGGTGTTGAACTGGGCCTAGGGGGCGCTGGGCCGGACCCAGGGGGCGTTGGACCGGACTCAGGGGGCGTTGGGCCGGACCCAGGGGGCGTTGGACCCCTGGAAGCCGCCTCCAGTACAGTGGCACCCACTCATCTACCTGGAGGTGCTGCAGGAGGAGGTGGAGGTGCGGTTCTAGGTTCGTTCCAGAACCCCCCCCCCCTCAAGGGCGGTACCTTGACGCTGGTGAGGGGCTCTTGATCTAGGGAACTGGATCTGTGTTCCAGTTCCCTGAATTAACCCTGAATACCTTCCATCCCCCCTCCCCACAGGCGCTGTATAATCCTACGGGTTTAGCGCTCCCCCATTATAATCCAGAACCACTACCACCATTCCATCTACCAGGGCAGGAGTTGGAGGTGCGGTTCTAGGCTCCAGAACCACCAGGCTCATCCCAGAACCACCACAACTGACTTGTTACTTATCAGTGCTCCGAGACGGACCGAGACGTCGTATTAAACTTAAACTAGTTTTTTGGACCCTCAAGGGGCCACCGTTCATAAAATATTCAACTCGTTTATTTGTCAACCGTGGGTTCTAGCCCCACCCGTGGTATGGTTTGTTTGCAATCGTGTCTTTACGATTTCGTGAGTCATTTTTGGTGTAATATTAGAAGCTTATATCGACCATGCTTTGCTGAAGTTTCAAAAATATCGGCCAAAATGGAAGTGAAATATGCAAAATTTACTAAAAAATACATTTAGCAGCGAACCTGTACTCTGTGGTACTTGGAAAAGTGATTTTGACACTTAGTGCTGTTACAACACTAATAATTCCATCATTGCTCAGGTACCAATTCTATAATAAACCTTATCTTCATGCTAAAAGAAAATAAAGTTTATAATTTTTTTGACATTTAGGAAGATATCGGTCTTGTTGGCCACACAAATCTGGAAACATTTGTGATACTTCAGAAAGGTACATGACATCTTGTAAAGCAATCATTGTGTTGTTTGTTGTGAAAATCAGGTCAATGCATTCATAAATAAGGATGGATTGCCTCCAGGTAGGCAGATAACTTATTTCCCAGATATAGGCCGATATGCGCGGCTGCCCAGGTACGCGGGGAATTTTTTTTCTCGATATATTCACTTTCTCTACAGTTTCCGTAACCTACGAGTGTTTATTACAGTTAACCATCATAAACCTCCGTTTTCTCTTATCATAATGACTAGAGAATGGGTATATGGGCGATGTCCGGAAAGTTCCTCTCCGGCGTCATATTATGCTATATATTATTATTTCTGGTGCACTTTTAATGTTTCTATGCTATTATTATATCGCCTTATGTCATATTAGATCCATTATGATAGGTAAATAAGCCATATAGTTGATATTAGCGTGAATATAGAATATTATGTTGGCTGGTGTGAGTCAGCCATCTTAGCACTTCCCAGGGGAGGCTCCTGATTGGTTCCCAGACCATATTAGCTCCGCCCACTCCGCCATGATCTCAAATGGTGAATTTGTTTTATATTAGACGTAAACAAATAAGAAATTGATGAAAAAAACGGAAAAAAAAAAATGCCACGTCAGCGGGAGGCCACCATACATGTTATAAATAACTATAATTCCGTGTAGAGACATCGTATAATGATAATTATACCAGAGAGTCGCCAGAAAGTTCAGTTTTTTTTATGACGACAATAACTCAATTTCCGTGTTTTTTTTTTTCGATTTTTTCTTGTTACTCGGCGATAATAAATGTTAGGGGCCCCTCAAGGAACGTTCCTTGATGCTGGTGAAGGGCTCTTGATCTGGGGAATTGGATCTGTGCTCCAGTTCCCGGAATTAAGCCTTCTACACCCCCCCCATAGGCACTGTATAATCCATACTCGTTTAGCGCTCCCCGGTTTTTTTTACGGGGGACTAATTTATCTACCTCCAGCTTATAGTACTGACTGAAAAGAGCCCGTTTGGTGGGCGAAACGTCTTCACAGTCATACCCAGGTGTTGGACATGTCTTATTCCTGTACTTAAAATTTTAACCTTAGATTTTTCTTGTATTGAGGCAGAGAACCATTATTTATGGTGCATTGGTGCAGAGTTAAGAACATAAGAACATAAGAACGAAGGAACACTGCAGAAGGCCTACTGGCCCATGCGAGGCAGGTCCAAGTCTCCTACCGGCTTAAGCCAATGCACCCAACCTAGTCAGGTCAGGTCACATTGACTTAAGGGAGGAACACGGCAACCGACCTGTTAGCACAAGCTATCAGGTCTAACTCACACCCACCCACATCTACTCATGTATTTATCCAACCTATTTTTAAAGCTACACAACGTTCTGGCCTCTATAACGGTACTTGGGAGTTTGTTCCACTCATCCACAACTCTATTACCAAACCAGTACTTTCCTATATCCTTCCTGAATCTGAATTTTTCCAACTTAAAACCATTGCTGCGAGTCCTGTCTAGGCTAGATATTTTCAGCACACTATTTACATCCCCTTTATTTAATCCTGTCTTCCACTTATACACCTCAATCATATCCCCCCTAATTCTACGTCTTTCTAGGGAGTGCAGTTTCAGGGCCCTTAGTCTATCCTCATAGGGAAGGTTTCTGATACATGGGATCATCTTTGTCATCCTCCTTTGTACATTTTCCAGAGAATTTATATCCATTCTGTAATACGGTGACCAAAACTGTGCAGCATAATCTAAATGAGGCCTAACCAAGGATGTATAGAGTTGAAGAACAACCTGAGGACTCCTATTATTTATGCTTCTTGATATGAAGCCAAGGATTCTATTAGCTTTATTGCGAACACTTATGCACTGTTGTCTTGGTTTCAGATTACTGCTAACCAGAACTCCTAAATCTTTTTCGCAATCCGTAATATTAAGATCTACATTATTTAGTTTATATGTGGCATGGTTATTGTCCTGTCCAACATTTAGAACTTTGCATTTGTCTATATTAAACTGCATCTGCCACTTCTCCGACCACTGCATCAGTCTATTCAAATCTTCCTGGAGTGCTCGAATGTCCTCGTCAGAATGAATTCGACGGCCTATTTTGGTGTCATCGGCAAACTTGCCGATGTCGCTCTTTATGCCCTCATCTATGTCGTTTATGTAGATTGTGAACAGCAGGGGGCCCAACACTGACCCCTGTGGAACACCGCTCGTGACGCTTCCCCACTCTGATTTCTCCCCATTTATGCAAACTCTCTGCTGCCTATTTGTCAACCATGCCTCTATCCAGGAAAAAATTTCTCCTCCTATTCCATGTGCTTTAATTTTCCTCAATAGTCTCTGATGTGGGACCCTGTCAAAAGCCTTACTGAAGTCCATATACACAATATCATATTCATTACCATGATCTACCTCCTCAAATACCTTAGTGAAAAAAGTTAATAAATTCGTAAGGCAGGAACGCCCCTTTGTAAAACCATGCTGAGATTCGTTGATTAATTTATGCTTTTCAAGGTGGCTACGAACTGCCTCGGCAATTATTGATTCCATAAATTTTCCCACTATGGAGGTTAGGCTTATTGGTCTATAGTTCGAAGCTAAGGACCTGTCACCTGTTTTGAAAATAGGTATCACATTTGCCATTTTCCACTTATCTGGCACCATGCCAGTTTGTAGTGATATGTTGAAAAGATTAGCCAAAGGTGTGCTAAGCTCCTCTTTACATTCCTTTAGAACCCTTGCATACAGTTCATCAGGGCCTGGGGATTTGTTAGGTTTTAATTTATCTATTTGCCTAAGGACCATGTCACTTGTGACCCTAATAGTGCACAGTTTATTATCGTCCTGTTCTACATAATTTATCATTACTGGAATATCACTGGTATCCTCCTGTGTAAAAACTGAGAGGAAGTATGTGTTAAAAATTCTACACATTTCCTTATCACTGTCAGTGAGCTGACCCGAGGAACTTTTGAGTGGGCCTATCTTGTCCCTGATCTTACTTCTGTATACCTGAAAGAATCCTTTTGGTTTAGTCTTCGATTCTCTTGCAACTTTAACCTCATAATCTCTTTTTGCTTTTCTAATTCCCTTTTTTATTTCTCTCTTTAACTGAATATATCGATTTCTTAATTGCCCCTCTCCTCTTTTGATTTGCCTATATATGCCTCTCTTTTGACCAATCAGATATTTTAATCTATTGTTCATCCATTTAGGATCATTTTTGTTTGATCTGATTTCCCTATTTGGAACATAATTTGACTGAGCAGCTAGAACTATGCCCTGGAAAGCATCATATCGGCAACCATCACCACCTACCTGACCCTTAGTCAGGTCATTCCAGTTCAGCCCACCTAAGTAATTTTTCAGTCCTATGAAATCAGCCAAGCGAAAGTCAGGGACGGAGACTTGATTGCCATTATTAGGGGAATTCCATAATATGTTAAAACTGAGTGATTTGTGATCACTCTCCCCAAGCTCATCATTAACCTCAAGATTATTAATTAGTGTTTCCCTACTGGCAAGAACCAAGTCAAGGAGGTTATTTCCCCTAGTTGGCTCTGTCACAAACTGTTTTAAAAAACAATCCTGGATCGAATCAAGAAAGTCACCCGACTCTAAATTTCCTGTCAAATTGCTCCAGTCAATCTGTCTATAGTTGAAATCTCCCATTAGCACAACATTTTCGTATGTAGATGCCTTACGAATTTCGTCCCATAGAAGTTTACTGCACTCCCTATCAAGATTTGGGGCCCTGTAAATCACACCCAAAATTAGTTTTTCTCGGCCCTCGAGAAGCTGTAACCAAACAGATTCAGTGGCTGACGCTTCTAATTTAATATCTTGTCTAACACAACAATTTAAATTGTCTCTGACATACATCGCTACTCCACCACCTTTCCTGTTGACCCTGTCAGTGTGGAATAATTTATAGCCTTGTATGTGACATTCAGAGGGCATCTCTCTATCTTTCAGATTGAGCCAGGTCTCTGTTATAGCAATAATATCTATGTTTCCTGCACTTGCAATTAATCTTAGCTCATCTATCTTATTTCTAACACTCCTGCTATTAGTATAGTAAACCTTAAGGGAGCTAGTCCCTTGCTGCCCTCTGCTGTCCCCCTTTGTTTGCTGACCTGTTCTATTGTCTTTATTTATAACTTCATGCTGAATGCCTTTTATACATTTACTGTTTCCAACCCTAGTGTTGCAACCTGCTTGTTTCCCACACACACCCATACCTCTATCTTCCATCAGTTTAAAATCATAGGCATTTCACCAATGGCCTTCTCAATCGAGTCTGCAAGTGCTACCACCCCTGCCCCAGAGAGATGTACCCCATCCCTTGCATACATATCATGTTTGCCATAAAAGTTGTTCCAGTTGTCAATGAATGGGATTGCAAGTTCCTTGCAGTATCTGTCTAGCCAGCAATTTACACCAATTGCCCTAGACAACCATTCATTTCCTACTCCCCTTCTAGGCAAGATGCTACATATGATTGGGATCCCTCCCTTAGACTTAATGAAATCTATAGCTGACCTGTACTTATCTAGCAGCTCTTCTCTCCTACCCTTCCCAATATCATTTCCACCAGCACTGAGACAGATAATGGGCTTGTTCCCATTACCTGACATGATATTATCCAGCCTGTTGACAATGTCCCCAACACCAGCTCCAGGGAAGCACACTCTATCTCTCATCTTCTTATTCCTATTACAAAAAGCACGGTCAACATATCTTACCTGAGAGTCACCAACCACAAGAATGCGCTTACCTTCATTAGCAGGGGCAGTAGTACCCTTACCTTCACTGGCCACTGAAGTACATTCATCCTGGAGAACAGAGAAGCGATTTCCTACCTTCAGATCTTCACTCTTAACTTTCCTTACTCTGATGCGCCTCCCATTACTGTGAACAACTCGCCACTTGTAGCAGGTGCTGGGCTGCACCTCACTGCTGGTAGCCGTTGCTACCTCCCCACCTACAGCCTCCTCACAGTGAGAGACAGACTGCACCTCACTGCTAGAAGCCTCATTCCCCACATCTCCAACCACCTCACACTCTCTCCCAGGCCCATTGAGGTGGACCTTCAGCCTCCTAATCTCCTCCTGGAGAAGCAAGACCTCCTCCTTCAACTCTCCAACCTCAGTTTTTAAAACACTGCAGAAGCAAGCCATGCTTTGTAACCGTCCACGCTAATCCCCAAAGCAGCTCAGGGTCTGTGACCTCACGTGACGACTGACCAATGGTCATAGTTTAGTAGCTGGTACAGAGGTTTTAATGTTATAATGGTACCAATGGTCATAGTTTAGTAGCTGGTACAGAGGTTTTAATGTTATAATGGTACCAATGGTCATAGTTTAGTAGCTGGTACAGAGGTTTTAATGTTATAATGGTACCAATGGTCATAGTTTAGTAGCTGGTACAGAGGTTTTAATGTTATAATGGTACCAATGGTCATAGTTTAGTAGCTGGTACAGAGTTTTAATGTTATAATGGTACCAATGGTCATAGTTTAGTAGCTGGTACAGAGTTTTAATGTTATAATGGTACCAATGGTCATAGTTTAGTAGCTGGTACAGAGTTTTAATGTTATAATGGTACCAATGGTCATAGTTTAGTAGCTGGTACAGAGGTTTTAATGTTATAATGGTACCAATGGTCATAGTTTAGTAGCTGGTACAGAGGTTTTAATGTTATAATGGTACCAATGGTCATAGTTTAGTAGCTGGTACAGAGGTTTTAATGTTATAATGGTACCAATGGTCATAGTTTAGTAGCTGGTACAGAGTTTTAATGTTATAATGGTACCAATGGTCATAGTTTAGTAGCTGGTACAGAGGTTTTAATGTTATAATGGTACCAATGGTCATAGTTTAGTAGCTGGTACAGAGGTTTTAATGTTATAATGGTACCAATGGTCATAGTTTAGTAGCTGGTACAGAGGTTTTAATGTTATAATGGTACCAATGGTCATAGTTTAGTAGCTGGTACAGAGGTTTTAATAAACAATAAAAATGACTTAGAGATTTTGTTTAGGGTTTGATAATGTTTATTGTTAGAGAAAAATAGTCTGGTTATATTACGGCTTTATTGTTCTGTCTTGTTGGTTCTTTGACACTGATATAAACCAGTCTCCATCACTAATATAAACCAGTCTCCATCACTAATATAAACCTGCCTCCATCACTAATATAAACCAGTCTCCATCACTAATATAAACCTGCCTCCATCACTAATATAAACCAGTCTCCATCACTAATATAAACCAGTCTCCATCACTAATATAAACCAGTCTCCATCACTAATATAAACCTGCCTCCATCACTAATATAAACCTGCCTCCATCACTAATATAAACCAGTCTCCATCACTAATATAAACCAGTCTCCATCACTAATATAAACCTGCCTCCATCACTAATATAAACCAGTCTCCATCACTAATATAAACCTGCCTCCATCACTAATATAAACCAGTCTCCATCACTAATATAAACCAGTCTCCATCACTAATATAAACCAGTCTCCATCACTAATATAAACCGGCCTCCATCACTAATATAAACCAGTCTCCATCACTAATATAAACCAGCCTCCATCACTAATATAAACCAGCCTCCATCACTAATATAAACCAGTCTCCATCACTAATATAAACCAGTCTCCATCACTAATATAAACCAGCCTCCATCACTAATATAAACCAGTCTCCATCACTAATATAAACCAGTCTCCATCACTAATATAAACCAGCCTCCATCACTAATATAAACCGGCCTCCATCACTAATATAAACCAGTCTCCACTAATATAAACCAGTCTCCCTCAGTAATATAAACCAGCCTCCATCACTAATATAAACCAGTCTCCCTCAGTAATATAAACCAGCCTCCATCACTAATGTAAACCGGCCGCCATCAGTAATATAAACCAGTCTCCATCACTAATATAAACCAGTCTCCACTAATATAAACCAGTCTCCATCACTAATATAAACCAGCCTCCATCACTAATATAAACCAGTCTCCCTCAGTAATATAAACCAGCCTCCATCACTAATGTAAACCGGCCGCCATCAGTAATATAAACCAGTCTCCATCACTAATATAAACCAGCCTCCACTAATATAAACCTGCCTCCATCACTAATATAAACCAGTCTCCATCACTAATATAAACCAGTCTCCATCACTAATATAAACCAGCCTCCATCACTAATATAAACCAGCCTCCATCACTAATATAAACCAGCCTCCATCAGTAATATAAACCTGCCTCCATCACTAATATAAACCAGTCTCCATCACTAATATAAACCAGTCTCCATCACTAATATAAACCTGCCTCCATCACTAATATAAACCAGTCTCCATCACTAATATAAACCAGCCTCCATCACTAATATAAACCTGCCTCCATCACTAATATAAACCAGCCTCCATCAGTAATATAAACCAGCCTCCATCACTAATATAAACCAGCCTCCATCAGTAATATAAACCTGCCTCCATCACTAATATAAACCAGCCTCCATCACTAATATAAACCTGCCTCCATCACTAATATAAACCAGCCTCCATCACTAATATAAACCAGCCTCCATCACTAATATAAACCAGTCTCCATCACTAATATAAACCTGCCTCCATCACTAATATAAACCAGTCTCCATCACTAATATAAACCAGCCTCCATCACTATTATAAACCGGCCTCCATCACTAATATAAACCAGTCTCCATCACTAATATAAACCTGCCTCCATCACTAATATAAACCAGTCTCCATCACTAATATAAACCTGCCTCCATCACTAATATAAACCAGTCTCCATCACTAATATAAACCTGCCTCCATCACTAATATAAACCTGCCTCCATCACTAATATAAACCAGCCTCCATCACTAATATAAACCAGCCTCCATCACTAATATAAACCTGCCTCCATCACTAATATAAACCAGTCTCCATCACTATTATAAACCAGCCTCCATCACTAATATAAACCTGCCTCCATCACTAACATAAACCAGTCTCCATCACTAATATAAACCAGTCTCCATCACTAATATAAACCAGCCTCCATCACTAATATAAACCAGCCTCCATCACTAATATAAACCAGTCTCCATCACTAATATAAACCAGTCTCCATCACTAATATAAACCAGTCTCCATCACTAATATAAACCAGCCTCCATCACTAATATAAACCTGCCTCCATCACTAATATAAACCAGTCTCCATCACTAATATAAACCAGCCTCCATCACTAATATAAACCTGCCTCCATCACTAATATAAACCAGTCTCCATCACTAATATAAACCAGTCTCCATCACTAATATAAACCAGCCTCCATCACTAATATAAACCTGCCTCCATCACTAATATAAACCTGCCTCCATCACTAATATAAACCAGCCTCCATCACTAATATAAACCAGCCTCCATCAGTAATATAAACCTGCCTCCATCAGTAATATAAACCTGCCTCCATCACTAATATAAACCAGCCTCCATCACTAATATATACCAGTCTCCATCACTAATATAAACCTGCCTCCATCACTAATATAAACCAGCCTCCATCACTAATATAAACCTGCCTCCATCACTAATACAAACCTGCCTCCATCACTAATATAAACAAGGTCTCCATCACTAATATAAACCTGCCTCCATCACTAATATAAACCAGTCTCCATCACTAATATAAACCTGCCTCCATCACTAATATAAACCAGTCTCCATCACTAATATAAACCTGCCTCCATCACTAATATAAACCTGCCTCCATCACTATTATAAACCAGCCTCCATCACTAATATAAACCAGCCTCCATCACTAATATAAACCAGTCTCCATCACTAATATAAACCAGTCTCCATCACTAATATAAACCAGCCTCCATCACTAATATAAACCAGCCTCCATCACTAATATAAACCTGCCTCCATCACTAATATAAACCAGCCTCCATCACTAATATAAACCTGCCTCCATCACTAATATAAACCAGCCTCCATCACTAATATAAACCAGCCTCCATCAGTAATATAAACCTGCCTCCACTAATATAAACCTGCCTCCATCACTAATATAAACCAGCCTCCATCACTAATATAAACCTGCCTCCATCACTAATATAAACCAGTCTCCATCACTAATATAAACCTGCCTCCATCACTAATATAAACCAGCCTCCATCACTAATATAAACCAGTCTCCATCACTAATATAAACCCTCCTCAATCACTAATATAAACCAGTCTCCATCACTAATATAAACCTGCCTCCATCACTAATATAAACCAGTCTCCATCACTAATATAAACCTGCCTCCATCACTAATATAAACCTGCCTCCATCACTAATATAAACCAGCCTCCATCACTAATATAAACCTGCCTCCATCACTAATATAAACCAGCCTCCATCACTAATATAAACCAGCCTCCATCACTAATATAAACCAGCCTCCATCACTAATATAAACCTGCCTCCATCACTAATATAAACCAGCCTCCATCACTAATATAAACCTGCCTCCATCACTAATATAAACCTGCCTCCATCACTAATATAAACCAGCCTCCATCACTAATATTAGCCAGCCTCCATCACTAATATAAACCAGCCTCCATCACTAATATAAACCTGCCTCCATCACTAATATAAACCAGCCTCCATCACTAATATAAACCTGCCTCCACTAATATAAACCAGCCTCCATCACTAATATAAACCTGCCTCCATCACTAATATAAACCTGCCTCCATCACTATTATTAACCAGCCTCCATCACTAATATAAACCAGTCTTCATCACTATTATAAACCAGCCTCCATCACTAATATAAACCAGTCTCCATCACTAATATAAACCTGCCTCCATCACTAATATAAACCTGCCTCCATCACTAATATAAACCTGCCTCCATCACTAATATAAACCAGCCTCCATCACTAATATAAACCAGCCTCCATCACTAATATAAACCTGCCTCCATCACTAATATTAACCAGCCTCCATCACTAATATAAACCAGCCTCCATCACTAATATAAACCTGCCTCCATCACTAATATAAACCTGCCTCCATCACTAATATTAACCAGCCTCCATCACTAATATAAACCAGCCTCCATCACTAATATAAACCTGCCTCCATCACTAATATAAACCTGCCTCCATCACTAATATAAACCAGCCTCCATCACTAATATAAACCTGCCTCCATCACTAATATAAACCAGCCTCCATCACTAATATAAACCTGCCTCCATCACTAATATTAACCAGCCTCCATCACTAATATTAACCAGCCTCCATCACTAATATAAACCTGCCTCCATCACTAATATAAACCTGCCTCCATCACTAATATAAACCAGCCTCCATCACTAATATAAACCAGCCTCCATCACTAATATAAACCTGCCTCCATCACTAATATAAACCTGCCTCCATCACTAATATTAACCAGCCTCCATCACTAATATAAACCAGCCTCCATCACTAATATAAACCTGCCTCCATCACTAATATAAACCTGCCTCCATCACTAATATAAACCAGCCTCCATCACTAATATAAACCTGCCTCCATCACTAATATAAACCAGCCTCCATCACTAATATAAACCAGCCTCCATCACTAATATAAACCTGCCTCCATCAGTAATATTAACCAGCCTCCATCACTAATATAAACCAGTCTCCATCACTATTATAAACCAGCCTCCATCACTAATATAAACCAGCCTCCATCACTAATATAAACCTGCCTCCATCAGTAATATTAACCAGCCTCCATCACTAATATAAACCAGCCTCCATCACTAATATAAACCTGCCTCCATCACTAATATAAACCAGTCTCCATCACTAATATAAACCTGCCTCCATCACTAATATAAACCAGCCTCCATCACTAATATAAACCAGCCTCCATCACTAATATAAACCAGTCTCCATCACTAACATAAACCAGCCTCCATCACTAATATAAACCAGTCTCCACTATTATAAACCAGCCTCCATCACTAATATAAACCAGTCTCCATCACTAATATAAACCAGCCTCCATCACTAATATAAACCAGCCTCCATCACTAATATAAACCAGCCTCCATCACTAATATAAACCAGCCTCCATCACTAATATAAACCAGCCTCCATCACTAATATAAACCTGCCTCCATCACTAATATAAACCAGTCTCCAGCACTAACATAAACCAGCCTCCATCACTAATATAAACCAGCCTCCATCACTAATATAAACCAGCCTCCATCACTAATATAAACCTGCCTCCATCACTAATATTAACCAGCCTCCATCACTAATATAAACCAGCATCCATCACTAATATAAACCAGCCTCCATCACTAATATAAACCTGCCTCCATCACTAATATAAACCAGTCTCCATCACTAATATAAACCTGCCTCCATCACTAATATTAACCAGCCTCCATCACTAATATAAACCAGCCTCCATCACTAATATAAACCTGCCTCCATCACTAATATAAACCTGCCTCCATCACTAATATAAACCAGCCTCCATCACTAATATAAACCAGCCTCCATCACTAATATAAACCTGCCTCCATCACTAATATAAACCAGTCTCCATCACTAATATAAACCTGCCTCCATCACTAATATTAACCAGCCTCCATCACTAATATAAACCAGCCTCCATCACTAATATAAACCTGCCTCCATCACTAATATAAACCTGCCTCCATCACTAATATAAACCAGCCTCCATCACTAATATAAACCAGCCTCCATCACTAATATAAACCTGCCTCCATCACTAATATAAACCAGTCTCCACTAATATAAACCTGCCTCCATCACTAATATAAACCAGCCTCCATCACTAATATAAACCAGCCTCCATCACTAATATAAACCAGTGTCCATCACTAATATAAACCAGTGTCCATCACTAATATAAACCAGCCTCCATCACTAATATAAACCAGTGTCCATCACTAATATAAACCAGCCTCCATCACTAATATAAACCAGTGTCCATCACTAATATAAACCAGCCTCCATCACTAATATAAACCAGTGTCCATCACTAATATAAACCAGTGTCCATCACTAATATAAACCTGCCTCCATCACTAATATAAACCCTCATACACATTGTTTTACAAGTAACTTGGAACACAAGTTTTTCTAGGCTACAGGTAAATACAGGCAGCGTAGTGTTGCTTGACGTAGGGGGGGGGAGGGTCTCAGGTAGCAGTGGCAGCATGACCCATGTGGGTTTAGCTCTTCTTCTTTTTATTGTAGTCAGGTAGCAGCGAGGGAGAACAACAACACTGACAGAAGTTGTGTTGCAACACTTGTCCCTCTGCCTGCAACACAACACAAACTTAATTAACATTACAAAACCCAAGTATTGTGACACATAGTGACCTGGAGAATGTTATTTAGGAGGAGAATGAGGTGTGAGTGACACATAGTGACCTGGAGAATGTTATTTAGGAGGATAATGAGGCGTGAGTGACTCATAGTGACCTGGAGAATGTTATTTAGGAGGAGAATGAGGTGTGAGTCACACATAGTGACCTGGAGAATGTTATTTAGGAGGAGAATGAGGCGTGAGTGACACATAGTGACCTGGAGAATGTTATTTAGGAGGATAATGAGGTGTGAGTGACACATAGTGACCTGGAGAATGTTATTTAGGAGGAGAATGAGGTGTGAGTGACACATAGTGACCTGGAGAATGTTATTTAGGAGGATAATGAGGCGTGAGTGACTCATAGTGACCTGGAGAATGTTATTTAGGAGGAGAATGAGGTGTGAGTCACACATAGTGACCTGGAGAATGTTATTTAGGAGGAGAATGAGGCGTGAGTGACACATAGTGACCTGGAGAATGTTATTTAGGAGGAGAATGAGGTGTGAGTGACACATAGTGACCTGGAGAATGTTATTTAGGAGGATAATGAGGCGTGAGTGACTCATAGTGACCTGGAGAATGTTATTTAGGAGGATAATGAGGCGTGAGTGACTCATAGTGACCTGGAGAATGTTATTTAGGAGGATAATGAGGTGTGAGTGACTCATAGTGACCTGGAGAATGTTATTTAGGAGGAGAATGAGGCGTGAGTGACACATAGTGACCTGGAGAATGTTATTTAGGAGGAGAATGAGGTGTGAGTGACTCATAGTGACCTGGAGAATGTTATTTAGGAGGATAATGAGGTGTGAGTGACTCATAGTGACCTGGAGAATGTTATTTAGGAGGAGAATGAGGCGTGAGTGACACATAGTGACCTGGAGAATGTTATTTAGGAGGAGAATGAGGTGTGAGTGACTCATAGTGACCTGGAGAATGTTATTTAGGAGGATAATGAGGCGTGAGTGACACATAGTGACCTGGAGAATGTTATTTAGGAGGAGAATGAGGTGTGAGTGACTCATAGTGACCTGGAGAATGTTATTTAGGAGGATAATGAGGTGTGAGTGACACATAGTGACCTGGAGAATGTTATTTAGGAGGATAATGAGGTGTGAGTGACACATAGTGACCTGGAGAATGTTATTTAGGAGGATAATGAGGTGTGAGTGACTCATAGTGACCTGGAGAATGTTATTTAGGAGGATAATGAGGTGTGAGTGACTCATAGTGACCTGGAGAATGTTATTTAGGAGGAGAATGAGGTGTGACTCATAGTGACCTGGAGAATGTTATTTAGGAGGATAATGAGGTGTGAGTGACTCATAGTGACCTGGAGAATGTTATTTAGGAGGAGAATGAGGTGTGACTCATAGTGACCTGGAGAATGTTATTTAGGAGGATAATGAGGCGTGACTCATAGTGACCTGGAGAATGTTATTTAGGAGGAGAATGAGGTGTGAGTGACACATAGTGACCTGGAGAATGTTATTTAGGAGGAGAATGAGGTGTGAGTGGCTCATAGTGACCTGGAGAATGTTATTTAGGAGGATAATGAGGTGTGAGTGACACACAGTGACCTGGAGAATGTTATTTAGGAGGATAATGAGGTGTGAGTGACACATAGTGACCTGGAGAATGTTATTTAGGAGGAGAATGAGGCGTGAGTCACACATAGTGACCTGGAGAATGTTATTTAGGAGGAGAATGAGGCGTGAGTCACACATAGTGACCTGGAGAATGTTATTTAGGAGGAGAATGAGGTGTGTGTGACACATAGTGACCTGGAGAATGTTATTTAGGAGGAGAATGAGGTGTGAGTGACACATAGTGACCTGGAGAATGTTATTTAGGAGGAGAATGAGGTGTGAGTCACACATAGTGACCTGGAGAATGTTATTTAGGAGGATAATGAGGCGTGAGTGACACATAGTGACCTGGAGAATGTTATTTAGGAGGAGAATGAGGTGTGAGTGACACATAGTGACCTGGAGAATGTTATTTAGGAGGAGAATGAGGCGTGAGTGACTCATAGTGACCTGGAGAATGTTATTTAGGAGGAGAATGAGGCGTGAGTCACACATAGTGAACTGGAGAATGTTATTTAGGAGGAGAATGAGGCGTGAGTGACACATAGTGACCTGGAGAATGTTATTTAGGAGGAGAATGAGGCGTGAGTCACACATAGTGACCTGGAGAATGTTATTTAGGAGGATAATGAGGCGTGAGTGACTCATAGTGACCTGGAGAATGTTATTTAGGAGGAGAATGAGGCGTGAGTCACACATAGTGACCTGGAGAATGTTATTTAGGAGGAGAATGAGGCGTGAGTGACACATAGTGACCTGGAGAATGTTATTTAGGAGGATAATGAGGTGTGAGTGACACATAGTGACCTTAAGAAGGTTATTTAGGAGGATAATGAGGTGTGAGTGACACATAGTGACCTGGAGAATGTTATTTAGGAGGAGAATGAGGCGTGAGTGACTCATAGTGACCTGGAGAATGTTATTTAGGAGGAGAATGGGCGTGTGACACATAGTGACCTGGAGAATGTTATTTAGGAGGATAATGAGGTGTGACTCATAGTGACCTGGAGAATGTTATTTAGGAGGATAATGAGGCGTGAGTGACTCATAGTGACCTGGAGAATGTTATTTAGGAGGAGAATGAGGTGTGACTCATAGTGACCTGGAGAATGTTATTTAGGAGGATAATGAGGCGTGAGTGACACATAGTGACCTGGAGAATGTTATTTAGGAGGAGAATGAGGTGTGAGTGACACATAGTGACCTGGAGAATGTTATTTAGGAGGAGAATGAGGTGTGAGTGGCTCATAGTGACCTGGAGAATGTTATTTAGGAGGATAATGAGGCGTGAGTGACACATAGTGACCTGGAGAATGTTATTTAGGAGGATAATGAGGCGTGAGTGACTCATAGTGACCTGGAGAATGTAATTTAGGAGGATAATGAGGCGTGAGTGACACATAGTGACCTGGAGAATGTTATTTAGGAGGAGAATGAGGTGTGAGTGACACATAGTGACCTGGAGAATGTTATTTAGGAGGATAATGAGGCGTGAGTGACTCATAGTGACCTGGAGAATGTTATTTAGGAGGATAATGAGGCGTGAGTGACTCATAGTGACCTGGAGAATGTTATTTAGGAGGATAATGAGGCGTGAGTCACACATAGTGACCTGGAGAATGTTATTTAGGAGGATAATGAGGCGTGACTCATAGTGACCTGGAGAATGTTATTTAGGAGGATAATGAGGTGTTTGTGACACATAGTGACCTGGAGAATGTTATTTAGGAGGATAATGAGGTGTGAGTGACACAGTGACCTGGAGAATGTTATTTAGGAGGAGAATGAGGTGTGAGTGACTCATAGTGACCTGGAGAATGTTATTTAGGCAGAGAATGAGGTGTGTGTGACTCATAGTGACCTGGAGAATGTTATTTAGGAGGATAATGAGGTGTGAGTGACACAGTGACCTGGAGAATGTTATTTAGGAGGAGAATGAGGTGTGAGTGACACATAGTGACCTGGAGAATGTTATTTAGGCAGAGAATGAAGTGTGTGTGACTCATAGTGACCTGGAGAATGTTATTTAGGAGGATAATGAGGTGTGAGTGACACATAGTGACCTGGAGAATGTTATTTAGGAGGAGAATGAGGTGTGAGTGACACATAGTGACCTGGAGAATGTTATTTAGGAGGAGAATGAGGTGTGTGTGACACATAGTGACCTGGAGAATGTTATTTAGGAGGAGAATGAGGCGTGAGTGACTCATAGTGACCTGGAGAATGTTATTTAGGAGGATAATGAGGCGTGACACATAGTGACCTGGAAAATGTTATTTAGGAGGATAATGAGGTGTGAGTGACACACAGTGACCTGGAGAGTGTTATTTAGGAGGATAATGAGGTGTGAGTGACTCATAGTGACCTGGAGAATGTTATTTAGGAGAATGAGGTGTGAGTCACACATAGTGACCTGGAGAATGTTATTTAGGAGGATAATGAGGCGTGAGTGACACATAGTGACCTGGAGAATGTTATTTAGGAGGATAATGAGGTGTGAGTCACACATAGTGACCTGGAGAATGTTATTTAGGAGGATAATGCGGCGTGAGTGACACATAGTGACCTGGAGAATGTTATTTAGGAGGAGAATGAGGCGTGAGTGACTCATAGTGACCTGGAGAATGTTATTTAGGAGGAGAATGAGGCGTGAGTGACACATAGTGACCTGGAGAATGTTATTTAGGAGGAGAATGAGGCGTGAGTGACACATAGTGACCTGGAGAATGTTATTTACCTGGAGTTTACCTGGAGAGAGTTCCGGGGGTCAACGCCCCCGCGGCCCGGTCTGAGACCAGGCCTCCTGGTGGATCAGAGCCTGATCAACCAGGCTGTTGCTGCTGGCTGCACGCAAACCAACATACGAGCCACAGCCCGGCTGATCCGGAACTGACTTTAGGTGCTTGTCCAGTGCCAGCTTGAAGACTGCCAGGGGTCTGTTGGTAATCCCCCTTATGTGTGCTGGGAGGCAGTTGAACAGTCTCGGGCCCCTGACACTTATTGTATGGTCTCTTAACGTGCTAGTGACACCCCTGCTTTTCATTGGGGGGATGGTGCATCGTCTGCCAAGTCTTTTGCTTTCGTAGTGGGTGATTTTCGTGTGCAAGTTCGGTACTAGTCCCTCTAGGATTTTCCAGGTGTATATAATCATGTATCTCTCCCTCCTGCGTTCCTGGGAATACAGGTTTAGGAACCTCAAGCGCTCCCAATAATTGAGGTGTTTTATCTCCGTTATGCGCGCCGTGAAAGTTCTCTGTACATTTTCTAGGTCGGCAATTTCACCTGCCTTGAAAGGTGCTGTTAGTGTGCAGCAATATTCCAGCCTAGATAGAACAAGTGACCTGAAGAGTGTCATCATGGGCTTGGCCTCCCTAGTTTTGAAGGTTCTCATTATCCATCCTGTCATTTTTCTAGCAGATGCGATTGATACAATGTTATGGTCCTTGAAGGTGAGATCCTCCGACATGATCACTCCCAGGTCTTTGACGTTGGTGTTTCGCTCTATTTTGTGGCCAGAATTTGTTTTGTACTCTGATGAAGATTTAATTTCCTCATGTTTACCATATCTGAGTAATTGAAATTTCTCATCGTTGAACTTCATATTGTTTTCTGCAGCCCACTGAAAGATTTGGTTGATGTCTGCCTGGAGCTTTGCAGTGTCTGCAATGGAAGACACTGTCATGCAGATTCGGGTGTCATCTGCAAAGGAAGACACGGTGCTGTGGCTGACATCCTTGTCTATGTCGGATATAAGGATGAGGAACAAGATGGGAGCGAGTACTGTGCCTTGTGGAACAGAGCTTTTCACCGTAGCTGCCTCGGACTTTACTCTGTTGACGACTACTCTCTGTGTTCTGTTAGTGAGGAAATTATAGATCCATCGACCGACTTTTCCTGTTATTCCTTTAGCACGCATTTTGTGCGCTATTACGCCATGGTCACACTTGTCGAAGGCTTTTGCAAAGTCTGTATATATTACATCTGCATTCTTTTTGTCTTCTAGTGCATTTAGGACCTTGTCGTAGTGGTCCAATAGTTGAGACAGACAGGAGCGACCTGTTCTAAACCCATGTTGCCCTGGGTTGTGTAACTGATGGGTTTCTAGATGCGTGGTGATCTTGCTTCTTAGGACCCTTTCAAAGATTTTTATGATATGGGATGTTAGTGCTATTGGTCTGTAGTTCTTTGCTGTTGCTTTACTGCCCCCTTTGTGGAGTGGGGCTATGTCTGTTGTTTTTAGTAACTGTGGGACGACCCCCGTGTCCATGCTCCCTCTCCATAGGATGGAAAAGGCTCGTGATAGGGGCTTCTTGCAGTTCTTGATGAACACAGAGTTCCATGAGTCTGGCCCTGGGGCAGAGTGCATGGGCATGTCATTTATCGCCTGTTCGAAGTCATTTGGCGTCAGGATAACATCGGATAGGCTTGTGTTAATCAAATTTTGTGGCTCTCTCATAAAAAATTCATTTTGATCTTCGACTCTCAGTCTGGTTAGCGGCTTGCTAAAAACTGAGTCATATTGGGACTTGAGTAGCTCACTCATTTCCTTGTTGTCATCTGTGTAGGACCCATCTTGTTTAAGTAGGGGCCCAATACTGGACGTTGTTCTCGATTTTGATTTGGCATAGGAGAAGAAATACTTTGGGTTTCTTTCGATTTCATTTATGGCTTTTAGTTCTTCCCGCGATTCCTGACTCCTAAAGGATTCTTTTAGCTTAAGTTCGATGCTTGCTATTTCTCTGACCAGTGTCTCCCTACGCATTTCAGATATATTGACCTCTTTTAGCCGCTCTGTTATTCTTTTCCGTCGCCTGTAAAGGGAGCGCCTGTCTCTTTCTGTTTTACATCTACTCCTCCTTTTTCTTAGAGGAATAAGCCTTGTGCATACATCGAGTGCTACCGAGTTAATCTGTTCTAGGCATAAGTTGGGGTCTGTGTTGCTTAGTATATCTTCCCAGCTTATATCGGTTAGGACTTGGTTTACTTGGTCCCACTTTATGTTTTTGTTATTGAAGTTGAATTTGGTGAATGCTCCCTCGTGACTAATCTCATTATGTCGGTCTGGGGCTCCGCGCATACATGACTGAACCTCAATTATGTTGTGATCTGAGTATATTGTTTTTGATATGGTGATATTTCTTATCAGATCATCATTGTTAGTGAAGATGAGGTCTAGTGTATTCTCCAGTCTAGTAGGCTCTATTATTTGCTGGTTTAAATTGAATTTTGTGCAGAGATTTAAAAGCTCGCGTGAGTGTGAGTTTTCATCAGAGCTGCCTCCTGGTGTTATTACTGCAACAATATTATTTGCTATATTCCTCCATTTTAGGTGCCTTAAGTTGAAATCCCCCAGGAGCAAGATGTTGGGTGCAGGAGCTGGAAGGTTTTCCAGACAGTGGTCAATTTTTAACAGCTGTTCCTGGAATTGCTGGGATGTTGCATCCGGAGGCTTGTAGACTATCACAATGACTAGGTTTTGGTTCTCGACCTTTACTGCTAAAACTTCCACTACATCATTTGAGGCATTTAGCAGTTCTGTGCAAACAAGTGACTCTGCAATGTACAGGCCAACCCCCCCCTTTTGCCTGTTCACTCTGTCACATCTGTATAGGTTGTAACCTGGGATCCATATTTCGTTGTCTAAGTGATCCTTTATGTGGGTCTCAGTGAAAGCCGCGAACATTGCCTTTGCCTCTGCAAGCAGTCCACGGATGAAAGGTATTTTGTTGTTTGTTGCTGGCTTTAGACCCTGTATATTTGCAAAGAAGAATGTTATCGGACTGGTGGTATTGTTGGTACTGGGGGGGGATTTTTTTTCCGGCATTAGTATCTGTATCTGTTGGTTTGGAGTGGAGGCCATCGACTGTGGTTCCACTCCAGGAATGACTGGATTTGGTGTACGATTTCTGCCATTTCCTGCCAGTTTTTTTTCCTTCCTGGCACTAAAAAACCTCTCCCTCTTGAGTGGCTGTGGCTACCCAGGTTTTCCCATGGCCTGGATGTTTTGTATCTTTTTGTCCCCTTTAGATGGTATGCCTGGCAATTTAAGTTATAGCACAGTCTTTCCTGTACTGAAGAGGTACACAGTTCAGGGTGAAAAAGCTTACAGGAAGGGAGTTTGCATTTTCCTGTTGTCATATGGGCATGGCATTTCCTAGGGTGGTCATAGTTGCACGTCCCATCTGTTTTTCCAGATTTCCCATGCCAGCAGATACCGAGTGCATAGTATGTGCACAGGCTTGGTTTCCGTTTGCCTTGGGTTTCTGTGACTGTATTCCCTGTTGGTGCATGTTTCCCTGTCTTACTTCTATCCTCCCTAGCACCAACAATGGAGCTCCCACCATTTGTTTTTGGTAATATATCCTCACTATTGCTAGTGGAGTCCTCTTGTTTGCTATTTCCTGCGGTATTTCTAGTTTGCAATATTGGTTTTATCTTATCTTTGACTACACTTGTTTCCCTACTATGGCTCCTGTCCCCTATGCGGTCATTCATATGTATTCCTTCCTGCATATAGTTCCCGACTACCTGGACAAAATCTCCAGCTTCACCATTACTGTCTCCCAGGACAGCATCTCCAGCTTCCCCATTACTGTCTCCCAGGACAGCATCTCCAGCTTCACCATTACTGTCTCCCAGGACAGCACCTCCAGCTTCACCATTACTGTCTCCCAGGACAGCACCTCCAGCTTCCCCATTACTGTCTCCCAGGACAGCACTATCAGCCCCCCATTTACTGACTACCAGGACATCATCTCCAGCCTTACAGTTTCTGACTACATGGCCAGTATCAAGGGCAGTACCATTCAGCCCGGACTTTTTATGTTCCCATCTGTTGTAGAAAGCTTCCAGGTTTTCTATGAAAGCAGCTTTGATGTTGACCTCTTTTAATACCCTTGTGATTTTAGTCCACAGATTTATCTCATTTGGGCATACCCAAAAACACTTCCCTGTTTTAATACTGCTTGTAGCTAGTTCTTGGATATCTGCACAAGGGGCGTGACACCAATTTCCACAGAAATGACAATTTATGCATGTGGAAGCCCGTTTGTTTGACTGACCACAGACTACACAGAGCTTCATAATGATTTGAATGGTTTATTTACTGCAATTCTACTAGCAACCTCTTGAATATTCTATTAATAACCTGCTAGGTGGTGCACAACGAAACCGTTTGAAACCAGTCCAGGGTTCGGACCAGTCAAGGGTTCGGACCAGTCAAGGGTTCGGACCAGTCTATCTGATCTGATCAGTGGGTCACTTATTTAAACCATACTGGTCGGTGATTTGAGCTAACACATGAAGGATCTACTGGAAATTATCTACCCGAGTAATATGTGATTTGATTGATACAAAAGTATAACTTGCGTGTTGAAGAGCCGGTGACTGCTGGCACTCCTACAATGACGAACGGTCGAGCCTCCACCTTTGTTTATCAATCGCTGTATCTAGCTTCTCTATTTTTTTTTTTTTTCCGTCTCCACCACAATAAATGCTATATTATCACTATAGTTGACTGGTGCAAATTTTGGAGGAAGGACGCTTTTTCTGTAGTAATAATTGCTTCTCGTTGTGTATATTGCGACCGCTGGTAACTACAGGTTATATGAAATTCACAGTAACGTCTGGTATTTCAAGAAAAAGAAACTAATGAAAGTCACTCCACTCCACTAAGTACCATTATAATACTGGTTAGTTGCTACTACAACACTGTATTCTGCTATTCACTGGTATCACTAGATTATATGCGAGTACACTAGCAGGCCAGGAAGATTATTAAAAACAGCTGACCTGTGGTAAGTTTCTGGCGACTTCTGGCACCTGCCTCTATAGGCTTATCACTTCATTTACAAATTCACCTGTTTTCAAATGACACTTTAGCCTTTATCATCAATATACTAGGGAGCCACTGTAGTATACACTATACACTATGTATACTCAATGCTTTCAGGGAGACTTTCTTTCCTCTGACACAAAGTTCAATATTATTATTTTTCCACACGGGACAGGCCTATGATTCCCCTCTGGCAGTAAACTCTGCTAGGAAGTGCACACTAATTCTCTTTTTTGACTCAGTATATAATGTTTTCCGCCCAAGATTGGTTCCAGGCGCTAGAGGGATATATCGTATAGGATTTATGACACAAATTAAAGTTCTAGCACGTAAGAGCCACCGTGAAAACACCAGAAAAACCCGGAGCACAACGAGCGTGAGCACGAGCGTGATGCCTAAACGCAACAAAACCCAGGAGGATAATGAGGTGTGAGTGACACATAGTGACCTGGAGAATGTTATTTAGGAGGATAATGAGGTGAGTGACACATAGTGACCTGGAGAATGTTATTTAGGAGGAGAATGAGGCGTGAGTGACTCATAGTGACCTGGAGAATGTTATTTAGGAGGAGAATGAGGCGTGAGTGACTCATAGTGACCTGGAGAATGTTATTTAGGAGGAGAATGAGGCGTGAGTGACACATAGTGACCTGGAGAATGTTATTTAGGAGGAGAATGAGGCGTGAGTGACACATAGTGACCTGGAGAATGTTATTTAGGAGGATAATGAGGCGTGAGTGACACATAGTGACCTGGAGAATGTTATTTAGGAGGATAATGAGGTGTGAGTGACACATAGTGACCTGGAGAATGTTATTTAGGAGGATAATGAGGTGAGTGACACATAGTGACCTGGAGAATGTTATTTAGGAGGAGAATGAGGCGTGAGTGACTCATAGTGACCTTAAGAAGGTTATTTAGAAGGATAATGAGGTGTGTGTGACTCATAGTGACCTGGAGAATGTTATTTAGGAGGAGAATGAGGCGTGAGTGACTCATAGTGACCTGGAGAATGTTATTTAGGAGGAGAATGAGCGTGTGACACATAGTGACCTGGAGAATGTTATTTAGGAGGATAATGAGGTGTGTGTGACTCATAGTGACCTGGAGAATGTTATTTAGGAGGATAATGAGGCGTGAGTGACTCATAGTGACCTGGAGAATGTTATTTAGGAGGAGAATGAGGTGTGACTCATAGTGACCTGGAGAATGTTATTTAGGAGGATAATGAGGCGTGAGTGACACATAGTGACCTGGAGAATGTTATTTAGGAGGATAATGAGGAGTGAGTGACACATAGTGACCTGGAGAATGTTATTTAGGAGGATAATGAGGTGTGAGTGGCTCATAGTGACCTGGAGAATGTTATTTAGGAGGATAATGAGGCGTGAGTGACACATAGTGACCTGGAGAATGTTATTTAGGAGGATAATGAGGCGTGAGTGACTCATAGTGACCTGGAGAATGTAATTTAGGAGGATAATGAGGCGTGAGTGACACATAGTGACCTGGAGAATGTTATTTAGGAGGAGAATGAGGTGTGAGTGACACATAGTGACCTGGAGAATGTTATTTAGGAGGATAATGAGGCGTGAGTGACTCATAGTGACCTGGAGAATGTTATTTAGGAGGATAATGAGGCGTGAGTGACTCATAGTGACCTGGAGAATGTTATTTAGGAGGATAATGAGGCGTGAGTGACTCATAGTGACCTGGAGAATGTTATTTAGGAGGATAATGAGGCGTGACTCATAGTGACCTGGAGAATGTTATTTAGGAAGATAATGAGGCGTGACTCATAGTGACCTGGAGAATGTTATTTAGGAGGATAATGAGGCGTGAGTCACACATAGTGACCTGGAGAATGTTATTTAGGAGGAGAATGAGGTGTGAGTGACACATAGTGACCTTAAGAAGGTTATTTAGGAGGAGAATGAGGTGTGAGTGACACATAGTGACCTGGAGAATGTTATTTAGGAGGAGAAAGAGGTGTGAGTCACACATAGTGACCTGGAGAATATTATTTAGGCAGAGAATGAGGTGTGAGTGACACATAGTGACCTGGAGAATGTTATTTAGGCAGAGAATGAGGTGTGTGTGACACATAGTGACCTGGAGAATGTTATTTAGGCAGAGAATGAGGTGTGTGTGACACATAGTGACCTGGAGAATGTTATTTAGGCAGAGAATAAGGTGTGTGTGACACACAGTGACCTGGAGAATGTTATTTTTGCACCTTCACTGTTCGTCAACTGACCTGCCGTAGACTCGCCTTCAGGAGGGTCACTGCCCTCATATCTTGAGTCGAATATAGTGACTTGAGAGGATTTCTTGTACACGTTAAGGATGGAGGCTGTGCATCTGAGGACCAGCACACCCTCCTGGAAGTGTTCTTTCTGTAGGCACATGTGTAGACCAGACCAGGACGCTTCCAGACCCTCACCGTCTGTCTTTCCTGGGTACTGTACCACAGTGGCATGTGATGCCTGTGGGTACGAAGGTCATTAGACACACGTGCAACGCTTGGGTATGTTGATTATGGGACCATTTCACCACACTGTGGCTTCGTCAGTCCAATACGAAGACGAATGGCGAATATCAGGGAGAGTTTGAGTTAATCAGTCCCTCAGTCTGGGATTGGTGTAATCAGTCTTATCAAGACTGAGGGACTGATTACCCCTCAAATTCCCCATCTTCCATTGTTCTCTGTATTGGACTGAAGAAGTCGCTGGCCGGCGAAACGTTTCCAGATTAAAAATAACCAAAACGTTGCCCAAGTATCTCGTTTATCAAAGGAAACTCGATCGGGAAAGTCCTCTAGTGGGCGAAACGTCTGAGGCGTTAATAATATAAGTATTTCTAACTCATCTAGTGACTCATTGATTCATCTAGTGACTCACCTTAACAAGACTCACCTGGTGACCATTTATGTGCCAGGTGAGGGTAGTGGGAGGGTACGAGAAGGGTGAGGAACAGTTGACTAGTAGTAAGTGGCCCACGGTATAGGGCCCCTGGACCCCGGTCAAGCTGGGCCCACTCTCAGGCTTAGCTGTCAGATATGGGAAATAATATCATTTTTATGCTCGCCATTAAAGATTAAAGATATTTCAGGATGACAGAGTGCCTATACCAAGATGGATGACATTTAGGTATTAACAGGCAGGAAGCCTGTTAATACCTAGGGCATTTCAGCCGGTTTTAAACCTGTCTTTAGATTAATAAGGCAGTGACTGAATGCTTGTGTGTAGTCTATATGTACGGTCCTGGATATGTATTAAAGGGAACGTTTCTCCCCGAGCGGGTTTTTTGGGAGTAATGAAACTGCGAGGGGTGAAAAGTTTTGCCCTGGGGTGTTGATCAGTGTTATTACATGTAGTTAATAAATTAGACACATGTGCAACTCTTGGGTATCTTTATTGAGGAAACGTTTCGCCACACAGTGGCTTCATCAGTCCATACATAGGAGAAACTTGAAGAACAGGAGGAGAATGAGGTAATCAGTCCCTCAACCTTGAGTCGATGTGTTCAGTCCATCAATCTTGAGTAGAATGGACTGATGAAGCCACTGTGTGGCGAAACGTTTCCTCAATAAAGATACCCAAGAGTTGCACATGTGTCTAATTTATCAACATGTCGGTTCTCTGAACCATTCACCTACATACATGTAGTTAATATTTGAGGGAGTAGTTAATTATTCTAGGACTAAGGTTAGGCCAGTTTTGTCAGGAAACAGGACAAGTGCTTCCTGACGTGGGTGTTATATGATGGCCCAACAGGCTTTTGGTCATCTAACGGAGGACTTCTACTGGCTTACCCTTCCACCTCTTTGTAAATTACGGTTGCAAGTACATCCATTTGCACATACAAGTTGAAACTAGTGAGGACTTCTCAGTCGGACTTTTAGAACGGTCTGGTGACAGGAACTAACCTATGACGGTGATGTTAGAGTCCATGGTGTCTTGTTCAAAGTTAGGCGAGTCACCCAGGACTTCGCAGCGCAGCTTCCCCGAGGCGCGGTGGTCTACCTGTGATAGTGTCACCTGATGTAGGCTGGAGATTCTCTCCTGTAGGAGAAAGAAGATTCTCTCTCTCTCTCTCTCTCTCTCTCTCGCTCGCACATACGCACAAAATAACCACAGGGGGAGATAGCTCTAGGCCTTTCGTGTTGCAATCACATTCTCAGGAGCTTGCAGATTCGTTCAGGGAAACGAATTGCCGGGACTTACTTCTCATTTCTTCAACGTGATGTATTGATGGTAACAAGAAAGGTCCAGAACTATCAGTTAACCCATCCTGTGGTTATTTTGTATCTTTTATCGCTCGTTCGCAGTTATTACACACGAGGTATGATAAAGCTCACTGAGCAGGGAGTGACCTAGCAGTGACCAGTGAAGTGGCAGGGCCAAGAGCTATGAATCGACCACAATTAGGTGAGTACACACACACACACACACACACACATAGTGACAGAGTAGTCAGTAAGTGGAATAGTTTGGGAAGCGATGTAGTGGAAGCAGGATCCATACATAGCTTTAAGCAGAGATATGATAAAGCTCACGGCTCAGGGAGAGTGACCTAGTAGCGACCAGTGAAGAGGCGGGACCAGGAGCTTGGACTCGACCCCTGCAACCTCAACTAGGTGAGTACACACACACACATATACACACTTCTATGAGAAGTGGTGACCCTGGGAAAAGAATAATTGAGATTGCAGGAACTCTACTGGTGATGTCAGGACTCACATCAACAGTGATGCCAGGTAGAGGGAAGACAGCACCTGGTGGGCTGCTCTTGGGAATAAATCTGTAGAAGATCTTGTCGTCTTTCCACCAGGTGAGAGAGTAGAGTGTGTCGCCATCAAGTCTGAAGGAGCACGACAGGTGGACACGCTCCCCAGTGAGGACGAGTCTAGGAGCTTTAATGCCAGTGATCTGTAAGCAGCATCCCGCTCCACCTGAGATGGAAAGGTAGATGTGAGTGATGCTGTGCTGTTGATACTGCTGCTACTGCTACTGTTGCTACTGCTGCTACTGCTGCTACTGCTACTGTTGCTACTGCTGCTACTGTTGCTACTGCTGCTACTGCTACTGTTGCTACTGCTACTGTTGCTACTGCTGTTGTTGCTACTGCTGCTACTGCTACTGCTGCTACTGCTACTGTTGCTACTGCTGCTGTTGCTACTGCTGTTGTTGCTACTGTTGCTGCTGTTGCTACTGCTGCCGTTGCTACTGCTGCTGTTGCTACTGCTGTTGTTGCTACTGCTGTTGTTGCTACTGCTGTTTTTTCTACTGCTGTTGTTGCTACTGCTGCTACTGCTACTGTTGCTACTGCTGCTGCTACTGTTGCTACTTCTGCTACTGCTACTGTTGCTACTGCTACTGCTGTTGTTGCTACTGCTGCTACTGCTACTGTTGCTACTGCTACTGCTGTTGTTGCTACTGCTGCTACTGCTACTGTTGCTACTGCTGCTGCTACTGTTGCTACTGCTACTGCTGTTGTTGCTACTGCTGCTACTGCTACTGTTGCTACTGCTACTGCTACTGTTGCTACTGCTGCTGCTACTGTTGCTACTGCTACTGCTGTTGTTGCTACTGTTGCTACTGCTACTGCTGCTACTGCTACTGTTGCTACTACTGCTGTTGCTACTGCTGTTGTTGCTACTGTTGCTGCTGTTGCTACTGCTGCCGTTGCTACTGCTGCTGTTGCTACTGCTGTTGTTGCTACTGTTGCTGCTGTTGCTACTGCTGCCGTTGCTACTGCTGCTGTTGCTACTGCTGTTGTTGCTATTGCTGTTGTTGCTACTGTTGCTGCTGTTGCTACTGCTGCCGTTGCTACTGCTGTTGTTGCTACTGCTGCTACTGCTACTGTTGCTACTGCTGCTGCTACTGTTGCTACTGCTACTGCTGTTGCTACTGCTGCTACTGCTGCTACTGCTGCTACTGCTACTGTTGCTACTGCTGCCGTTGCTACTGCTGCTGTTGCTGCTACTGCTGCTACTGCTACTGTTGCTACTGCTGCTGCTACTGTTGCTACTGTTGCTACTGCTACTGTTGCTACTGCTGCCGTTGCTACTGCTGCTGTTGCTGCTACTGCTGCTACTGCTACTGTTGCTACTGCTGCTGCTACTGCTGCTGCTACTGTTGCTACTGCTACTGCTGTTGTTGCTACTGCTGCTACTGCTACTGCTGCTACTGCTACTGTTGCTACTGCTGCCGTTGCTACTGCTGCTGTTGCTGCTACTGCTGCTACTGCTACTGTTGCTACTGCTGCTGCTACTGTTGCTACTGCTACTGTTGCTACTGCTGCCGTTGCTACTGCTGCTGTTGCTGCTACTGCTGCTACTGCTACTGTTGCTACTGCTGCTGCTACTGTTGCTACTGCTACTGCTGTTGTTGCTACTGCTGCTACTGCTACTGTTGCTACTGCTGCCGTTGCTACTGCTGCTGTTGCTGCTACTGCTGCTACTGCTACTGCTGCTGCTACTGTTGCTACTGTTGCTACTGCTACTGCTGTTGCTACTGCTGCTACTGCTGCTACTGCTACTGTTGCTACTGCTGCCGTTGCTACTGCTGCTGTTGCTGCTGTTGCTGCTACTGCTGCTACTGCTACTGCTGCTGCTACTGTTGCTACTGTTGCTACTGCTACTGCTGTTGTTGCTACTGCTGCTACTGCTACTGTTGCTACTGCTGCCGTTGCTACTGCTGCTGTTGCTGCTACTGTTGCTACTTCTACTGTTGCTACTGCTACTGCTGTTGTTGCTACTGCTGCTACTGCTGCCGTTGCTACTGCTGCTGTTGCTGCTACTGTTGCTACTGCTACTGTTGCTACTGCTACTGTTGCTACTGCTACTGCTACTGTTGCTACTGCTGTTGTTGCTACTGCTGCTACTGCTACTGTTGCTACTGCTGCTGTTGCTACTGCTGTTGTTGCTACTGTTGCTGCTGTTGCTACTGTTGCTGCTGTTGCTACTGCTGCTGTTGCTACTGCTGTTGTTGCTATTGCTGTTGTTGCTACTGTTGCTGCTGTTGCTACTGCTGCCGTTGCTACTGCTGCTGTTGCTACTGCTGTTGTTGCTACTGCTGCTACTGCTACTGTTGCTACTGCTGCTGCTACTGTTGCTACTGCTGCTGCTACTGTTGCTACTGCTGCTACTGCTACTGCTGCTACTGCTACTGTTGCTACTACTGCTGTTGCTACTGCTGTTGTTGCTACTGTTGCTGCTGTTGCTACTGCTGCCGTTGCTACTGCTGCTGTTGCTACTGCTGTTGTTGCTACTGTTGCTGCTGTTGCTACTGCTGCCGTTGCTACTGCTGCTGTTGCTACTGCTGTTGTTGCTATTGCTGTTGTTGCTACTGTTGCTGCTGTTGCTACTGCTGCCGTTGCTACTGCTGTTGTTGCTACTGCTGCTACTGCTACTGTTGCTACTGCTGCTGCTACTGTTGCTACTGCTGCTACTGCTGCTACTGCTACTGTTGCTACTGCTGCCGTTGCTACTGCTGCTGTTGCTGCTACTGCTGCTACTGCTACTGTTGCTACTGCTGCTGCTACTGTTGCTACTGTTGCTACTGCTACTGTTGCTACTGCTGCCGTTGCTACTGCTGCTGTTGCTGCTACTGCTGCTACTGCTACTGTTGCTACTGCTGCTGCTACTGCTGCTGCTACTGTTGCTACTGCTACTGCTGTTGTTGCTACTGCTGCTACTGCTACTGCTGCTACTGCTACTGTTGCTACTGCTGCCGTTGCTACTGCTGCTGTTGCTGCTACTGCTGCTACTGCTACTGCTGCTACTGCTGCTGCTACTACTGCTACTGCTACTGCTGCTACTACTGCTGCTGCTGCTGCTGCTGCTGCTGCTACTGCTACTGCTACTGCTGTTGCTACTGTTGCTACTGCTGCTACTGCTACTGCTGTTGCTACTGCTGCTACTGCTACTGTTGCTACTGCTGCTACTGTTGCTACTGCTGCTACTGCTGCTACTGCTTCTACTGCTACTGCTGCTACTACTGTTGCTACTGTTGCTACTGCTACTGCTGTTGCTACTGCTGCTACTGCTACTGCTGCTACTGTTGCTACTGCTGCCGTTGCTACTGCTGCCGTTGCTACTGCTGCTGTTGCTGCTGTTGCTGCTACTGCTGCTACTGCTACTGCTGCTGCTACTGTTGCTACTGTTGCTACTGCTACTGCTGTTGTTGCTACTGCTGCTACTGCTACTGTTGCTACTGCTGCCGTTGCTACTGCTGCTGTTGCTGCTACTGTTGCTACTTCTACTGTTGCTACTGCTACTGCTGTTGTTGCTACTGCTGCTACTGCTACTGTTGCTACTGCTGCCGTTGCTACTGCTGCTGTTGCTGCTACTGTTGCTACTGCTGCTGCTACTGTTGCTACTGTTGCTACTGCTGTTGTTGCTACTGCTGCTACTGCTACTGTTGCTACTGTTGCTACTGCTACTGTTGCTACTGCTGCCGTTGCTACTGCTGCCGTTGCTACTGCTGCCGTTGCTACTGCCGCTGCTACTTGTACTGCTGCTGCTACTAGCATTGCTACTTAGTGGGTTACCATTAACTCTATGATAAGCGAGAATACTGCAAGTGTATCAGTTACTGTGCCTCTCTCTCTCTCTCTCTCTCTCTCTCTCTCTCTCGCTCTCTCTCGCTCTCTCTCTCAAGAAAGTCTAGAAGACACAGGGAGAGAGAGAGAGAGAGCAAGAAAATCTAGAAAAAAGAAACGACTGAGTAAAATGTGCATTAATTAGCAATATCTTGCTTAACAAAGCTCCTTTAGGGCGAAACGTTGCCTCAGTAAAATGCCACACAAGTTACACTTGTGTCAACAAACACAGTGCAGAAACAGACTGTTTTTGTCCTGCCTCTTACGACATCACTACTGATAATGTCAGGTGGAGAGGTCGAAATCTACGTTTCGCCCGTGTGCGGGTTTTTTTGTCCCGTAGCTGGGTTGGTAGAGTACTCTGCTCACACGCTGAGGTCCGTGGTTCGACCCCCGGTATGGTTGGAAATATTAGGATGTATTTTCTTAGGTGTACATGTACAAGGTATACCAGTACATGTACAAGGTATACAAGTACATGTACAAGGTATACCAGTACATGTACAAGGTATACCAGTACATGTACAAGGTATACAAGTACATGTACAAGGTATACCAGTACATGTACAAGGTATACCAGTACATGTACAAGGTATACCAGTACATGTACAAGGTATACCAGTACATGTACAAGGTATACAAGTACATGTACAAGGTATACCAGTACATGTACAAGGTATACAAGTACATGTACAAGGTATACCAGTACATGTACAAGGTATACCAGTACATGTACAAGGTATACCAGTACATGTACAAGGTATACCAGTACATGTACAAGGTATACAAGTACATGTACAAGGTATACCAGTACATGTACAAGGTATACCAGTACATGTACAAGGTATACAAGTACATGTACAAGGTATACAAGTACATGTACAAGGTATACAAGTACATGTACAAGGTATACCAGTACATGTACAAGGTATACAAGTACATGTACAAGGTATACCAGTACATGTACAAGGTATACAAGTATATGTACAAGGTATACCAGTACATGTACAAGGTATACCAGTACATGTACAAGGTATACCAGTACATATACAAGGTATACCAGTACATGTACAAGGTATACCAGTACATGTACAAGGTATACCAGTGCATGTACAAGGTATACCAGTACATATACAAGGTATACCAGTACATGTACAAGGTATACCAGTACATGTACAAGGTATACCAGTACATGTACAAGGTATACAAGTACATGTACAAGGTATACCAGTACATGTACAAGGTATACCAGTACATGTACAAGGTATACCAGTACATGTACAAGGTATACCAGTACATGTACAAGGTATACAAGTACATGTACAAGGTATACAAGTACATGTACAAGGTATACCAGTACATGTACAAGGTATACCAGTACATGTACAAGGTATACAAGTACATGTACAAGGTATACAAGTACATGTACAAGGTATACAAGTACATGTACAAGGTATACCAGTACATGTACAAGGTATACCAGTACATGTACAAGGTATACAAGTACATGTACAAGGTATACAAGTACATGCACAAGGTATACAAGTACATGTACAAGGTATACAAGTACATGTACAAGGTATACAAGTACATGTACAAGGTATACAAGTACATGTACAAGGTATACAAGTACATGTACAAGGTATACAAGTACATGTACAAGGTATACAAGTACATGTACAAGGTATACAAGTACATGTACAAGGTATACCAGTACATGTACAAGGTATACCAGTACATGTACAAGGTATACAAGTACATGTACAAGGTATACAAGTACATGTACAAGGTATACAAGTACATGTACAAGGTATACAAGTACATGTACAAGGTATACCAGTACATGTACAAGGTATACAAGTACATGTACAAGGTATACAAGTACATGTACAAGGTATACAAGTACATGTACAAGGTATACAAGTACATGTACAAGGTATACAAGTACATGTACAAGGTATACCAGTACATGTACAAGGTATACAAGTACATGTACAAGGTATACAAGTACATGTACAAGGTATACAAGTACATGTACAAGGTATACAAGTACATGTACAAGGTATACAAGTACATGTACAAGGTATACCAGTACATGTACAAGGTATACAAGTACATGTACAAGGTATACAAGTACATGTACAAGGTATACAAGTACATGTACAAGGTATACAAGTACATGTACAAGGTATACAAGTACATGTACAAGGTATACAAGTACATGTACAAGGTATACAAGTACATGTACAAGGTATACAAGTACATGTACAAGGTATACAAGTACATATACAAGGTATACAAGTACATGTACAAGGTATACAAGTACATGTACAAGGTATACAGACCATAGCTGACATCAGTGACATACTACTATATAGAAAGTCCCTTGTTATGCTGAGCATTTCCCGTAAATTATGTCAGTTTTGTCCCAGGATGTGACCCACACCAGTCCACTAACACCCAGGATGCGACCCACACCAGTCCACTAACACCCAGGATGCGACCCACACCAGTCCACTAGCACCCAGGATGTGACCAACACCAGTCCACTAACACCCAGGATGTGACCCACACCAGTCCACTAACACCCAGGATGTGACCCACACCAGTCCACTAACACCCAGGATGTGACCCACACCAGTCCACTAACACGCAGGATGTGACCCACACCAGTCCACTAACACCCAGAATGTGACCCACACCACTCCATTAACACCCAGGATGTGACCCTCACCGGTCCACTAACACCCAGGATGTGACCCACACCAGTCCACTAACACCCAGGATGTGACCCACACCAGTCCACTAACACCCAGGATGTGACCCACACCAGTCCACTAACACCCAGGATGTGACCCACACCAGTCCACTAACACCCAGGATGTGACCCACATCAGTCCACTAACACCCAGGATGTGACCCACACCAGTCCACTAACACCCAGGATGTGACCCACACCAGTCCACTAACACCCAGGATGTGACCCACACCAGTCCACTAACACCCAGGATGTGACCCACACCAGTCCACTAACACCCAGGATGTGACCCACACCAGTCCACTAACACCCAGGATGTGACCCACACCAGTCCACTAACACCCAGGTACCTACTTACTGCTAGGTGAACAGTGACAGCAGGTGTAAGGTGAATAACACCCATGTACCTACTTAATGCTAGGTGAACAGTGACAGCAGGTGTAAAGTAACTAACACCCAGGTACCTACTTAATGCTAGGTGAACAGTGACAGCAGTTGCCTTCAGTAAACACGCCCCAATGTTTCCACCCATACCAGGGATCGAACCACGCACCTCAGGGTGTGAGGTAAGTGCGCTACCAACCCAGCTACGGGACTTTAAATACAAAAAAATGGATTACGTAGAAGTGCACTAATTGATAATTAGTAATTAGGATAGGTCTATAGGGTGTCGTGGCCTGCCTAGCAGAATAGGCTGTGTCGTGCTTATAGGAACATCAGGCCTCTAATGACCCATACAGGCTTAGTGCTTCATATAATTAATAAAACACTGTCTTAATAATCTAATAATTATATTAATTATTACATCTTATAATAATTACATTATTAGAGCGGGTTGATGGGGCAGGATTGAAGGGGTAACTCTGGCATAATAGAGTGGGTTGATGGGGCAGGATTGAATGGGTAACTGGCATAATAGAGCAGGTTGATGGGGCAGGATTGAAGGGGTAACTGGCATAATAGAGCAGGTTGATGGGGCAGGATTGAAGGGGTAACTGGCATAATAGAGCAGGTTGATGGGGCTGGATTGAAGGGGTAACTGGCATAATAGAGCAGGTTGATGGGGCAGGATTGAAGGGGTAACTGGCATATTAGAGCAGGTTGATGGGGCAGGATTGAAGGGGTAACTGGCATAATAGAGCAGGTTGATGGGGCAGGATTGAAGGGGTAACTGGCATAATAGAGCAGGTTGATGGGGCAGGATTGAAGGGGTAACTGGCATAATAGAGCAGGTTGATGGGGCAGGATTGAAGGGGTAACTGGCATAATAGAGCAGGTTGATGGGGCAGGATTGAAGGGGTAACTGGCATAATAGAGCAGGTTGATGGGGCAGGATTGAAGGGGTAACTGGCATAATAGAGCAGGTTGATGGGGCAGGATTGAAGGGGTAACTGGCATAATAGAGCAGGTTGATGGGGCAGGATTGAAGGGGTAACTGGCATAATAGAGCAGGTTGATGGGGCAGGATTGAAGGGGTAACTGGCATAATAGAGCAGGTTGATGGGGCAGGATTGAAGGGGTAACTGGCATAATAGAGCAGGTTGATGGGGCAGGATTGAAGGGGTAACTGGCATAATAGAGCAGGTTGATGGGGCAGGATTGAAGGGGTAACTGGCATAATAGAGCAGGTTGATGGGGCAGGATTGAAGGGGTAACTGGCATAATAGAGCAGGTTGATGGGGCTGGATTGAAGGGGTAACTGGCATAATAGAGCGGGTTGATGGGGCAGGATTGAAGGGGTAACTGGCATATTAGAGCAGGTTGATGGGGCAGGATTGAAGGTAACTGGCATAATAGAGCAAGTTGATGGGGCAGGATTGAAGGGGTAACTGGTATATGAGAGCAGGTTGATGGGGCAGGATTGAAGGGGTAACTGGCATAATGGAGCAAGTTGATAGGGCAGGATTGAATGGGTAACTCTGGCATATTAGAGCAGGTTGATGGGGCAGGATTGAAGGGGTAACTGGCATATTAGAGCAGGTTGATGGGGCAGGATTGAAGGGGTAACTCTGGTATATTAGAGCAGGTTGATGGAGCAGGATTGAAGGGGTAACTCTGGAATATTAGAACAGGTTGATGGGGCAGGATTGAAGGTAACTGGCACAATAGAGCAGGTTGATGGGGTAGGATTGAAGGGGTAACTGGCATATTAGAGCAGATTGATGGTGCAGGATTGTAGGGGCAACTGGCATAATAGAGCAAGTTGATGGGGCAGGATTGAAGGGGTAACTGGCATAATAGAGTGGGTTGATGGGGCAGGATTGAAGGGGTAACTGGCATAATAGAGTGGGTTGATGGGGCAGGATTGAAGGGGTAACTGGCATAATAGAGCAGGTTGATGGGGCAGGATTGAAGGGGTAACTGGCATAATAGAGTGGGTTGATGGGGCAGGATTGAAGGGGTAACTGGCATAATAGAGCGGGTTGATGGGGCAGGATTGAAGGGGTAACTGGCATAATAGAGCGGGTTGATGGGGCAGGATTGAAGGGGTAACTGGCATAATAGAGTGGGTTGATGGGGCAGGATTGAAGGGGTAACTGGCATAATAGAGTGGGTTGATGGGGCAGGATTGAAGGGGTAACTGGCATAATAGAGCGGGTTGATGGGGCAGGATTGAAGGGGTAACTGGCATAATAGAGTGGGTTGATGGGGCAGGATTGAAGGGGTAACTGGCATAATAGAGTGGGTTGATGGGGCAGGATTGAAGGGGTAACTGGCATAATAGAGCGGGTTGATGGGGCAGGATTGAAGGGGTAACTGGCATAATAGAGTGGGTTGATGGGGCAGGATTGAAGGGGTAACTGGCATAATAGAGTGGGTTGATGGGGCAGGATTGAAGGGGTAACTGGCATACTAGCGCCGGTTGATGGGGCAGGATTGAAGGGGTAACTGGCATAATAGAGTGGGTTGATGGGGCAGGATTGAAGGGGTAACTGGCATAATAGAGCGGGTTGATGGGGCAGGATTGAAGGGGTAACTCTGGCATAGTAGAGCGGGTTGATGGGGCAGGATTAAAGGGGTAACTGGCACAATAGAGCGGGTTGATGGGGCAGGATTGAAGGGGTAACTCTGGCATAATAGAGTGGGTTGATGGGGCAGGATTGAAGGGGTAACTGGCATAATAGAGCAGGTTGATGGGGCTGGATTGAAGGGGTAACTGGCATATTAGAGCAGGTTGATGGGGCAGGATTGAAGGGGTAACTGGCATATTAGAGCAGGTTGATGGGGCAGGATTGAAGGGGTAACTCTGGCATATTAGAGCGGGTTGATGGGGCAGGATTGAAGGGGTAACTCTGGCATAATAGAGCGGGTTGATGGGGCAGGATTGAAGGGGTAACTGGTATACTAGAGCAGGTTGATGAGGCAGGATTGTAGGGGTAACTCTGACATATTAGAGCAGGTTGATGGGGGCAGGATTGAAGGGGTAACTCTGGCATAATAGAGCACTTTGATGGATCAGGATTGAAGGGGTAACTGGCATAATAGAGCAGGTTGATGGGGCAGGATTGAAGGGGTAACTGGCATATTAGAGCAGGTTGATGGGGCAGGATTGAAGGGGTAACTGGTATATTAGAGCAGGTTGATGGTGCAGGATTGAAGGGGTAACTGGCATAATAGAGGAAGTTGATAGGGCAGGATTGAAGGGGTAACTGGCGTAATAGAGCAGGTTGATGGGGCAGGATTGAAGGGGTAACTCTGGCATATTAGAGCAGGTTGATGGAGCAGGATTGAAGGGGTAAGTCTGGCATATTAGAGCAGGTTGATGGGCACGATTGTAGGGGAAACTGGCATAATAGAGCAGGTTGATAGGGCAGGATTGAAGGGGTAATTGGAATATTAGAGCAGGTTGATGGGGCAGGATTGAATGGGTAACTGGCATAATAGAGAAGGTTGATGGAGCAGGATTGAAGGGGTAACTGGCATAATAGAGCAGGTTGATGGGGCAAGATTGAAGGGGTAACTCTGGCATAATAGAGAAGGTTGATGGAGCAGGATTGAAGGGGTAACTGGCATAATAGAGCAGGTTGATGGGGCAGGATTGAATTGGTAACTGGCATATTAGAGCAGATTGATGGGGTAGGATTGAAGGGGTAACTGGCATAATAGAGCAAGTTGATGGGGCAGGATTGAAGGGGTAACTGGCATAATAGAGCAGGTTGATGGGGCAGGATTGAAGGGGTAACTGGCATAATAGAGCAGGTTGATGGGGCAAGATTGAAGGGGTAACTCTGGCATAATAGAGCAGGTTGATGGGGCAAGATTGAAGGGGTAACTGGCATATTAGAGCAGGTTGATGGGGCAGGATTGAAGGGGTAACTGGAATAATAGAGCAGGTTGATGGGGCAGGATTGAAATGGTAACTCTGGCATAATAGAGTAGGTTGATGGGGCAGGATTGAAGGGGCAACTGGCATAGTAGAGCTGGTTGATGGGGCAGGATTGAAGGGGTAACTCGCATAATAGAGCAGGTTGATGGGGCAGGATTGACGGGGTAATTGGCATACTAGACCAGGTTGATGGGGCAGGATTGAAGGGGTAACTGGTATAATAGAGCAAGTTGATGGGGCAGGATTGAAGGGGTAACTGGCATAATAGAGCAGGTTGATGGGGCAGGATTGAAGGGGTAACTCTGGCATAATAGAGCTGGGTGATGGGGTAGGTTTGAAGGGGTAACTGGCATAACAGAGCAGGTTGATGGGGCAGGATTGAAAGGGTAACTCTGGCATAATAGAGCAGGTTGATGGGGCAGGATTGAAGGGGTAACTGGCATTATAGAGCCGGTTGATGGGGTAGGATTGAAGGGGTAACTGGCATATTAGAGAAGGTTGGTGGGGCAGGATTGAAGGGGTAACTCTGGCATATTAGAGCAGGTTGATGAGGCAGGATTGTAGAGGTAACTCTGGCATAATAGAGCAGGTTGATGGGGCACTATTGAAAGGGTAACGCTGGCATAATAGAGCAGGTTGATGGGGCAGAATTGAAGGGGTAACTGGCATAATAGAGCAGGTTGATGGGGCAGGATTGAAGGGGTAACTCTGGCATATTAGAGCAGGTTGATGGGCACGATTGTAGGGGAAACTGGCATAATAGAGCAGATTGATAGGGCAGGATTGAAGGGGTAACTCTGGAATATTAGAGCAGGTTGATGGGGCAGGATTGAAGGTAACTGGCATAATAGAGCAAGTTGATGGGGCAGGATTGAAGGGGTAACTGGCATATTGGAGCAGGTTGATGGGCACGATTGTAGGGGAAACTGGCATAATAGAGCAGGTTGATAGGGCAGGATTGAAGGGGTAACTGGCATATTAGAGCAGGTTGATGGGGCAGGATTGAAGGTAACTGGCATAATAGAGCAAGTTGATGGGGCAGGATTGAAGGGGTAACTGGTATATGAGAGCAGGTTGATGGGGCAGGATTGAAGGGGTAACTGGCATAATGGAGCAAGTTGATAGGGCAGGATTGAATGGGTAACTCTGGCATATTAGAGCAGGTTGATGGGGCAGGATTGAAGGGGTAACTGGCATATTAGAGCAGGTTGATGGGGCAGGATTGAAGGGGTAACTCTGGTATATTAGAGCAGGTTGATGGAGCAGGATTGAAGGGGTAACTCTGGAATATTAGAACAGGTTGATGGGGCAGGATTGAAGGTAACTGGCACAATAGAGCAGGTTGATGGGGTAGGATTGAAGGGGTAACTGGCATATTAGAGCAGATTGATGGTGCAGGATTGTAGGGGCAACTGGCATAATAGAGCAAATTGATGGGGCAGGATTGAAGGGGTAACTGGCATAATAGAGCAGGTTGATGGGGCAGGATTGAAGAGGTAACTCTGGCATAATAGAGAAGGTTGATGGCGCAGGATTGAAGGGGTAACTCTGGCATAATAGAGCAGGTTGATGGGGCAGGATTGAAATGGTAACTCTTGCATAATAGAGCAGGTTGATGGGGCAGGATTGAAGGGGTAACTGGCATAATAAAGCAGGTTGATGGGGCAGGATTGAAGGGGTAACTGGCATATTAGAGCAGGTTGATGAGGCAGGATTGAAGGGGTTACTGGCATGTTAGAGCAGATTGATGGGGCAGGATTGTAGGGGCAACTGGCATAATAGAGCAGGTTGATGGGGCAGGATTGAAATGGTAACTCTGGCATAATAGAGCAGGTTGATGGGGCAGGATTGAAGGGGCAACTGGCATAGTAGAGCTGGTTGATGGGGCAGGATTGAAGGGGTAACTCTCGCATAATAGAGCAGGTTGATGGGGCAGGATTGAAGGGGTAATTGGCATATTAGGGCAGGTTGATGGGACAAGATTGAAGGGGTAACTCTGGCATAATAGAGCAGGTTGATGGGGCAGGATTGAAGGGGTAACTCTGGCATAATAGAGCTGGGTGATGGGGTAGGTTTGAAGGAGTAACTCTGGCATAACAGAGCAGGTTGATGGGACAGGATTGAAGGGGTAACTGGCATAATAGAGCAGGTTGATGGGACAGGATTGAAGGGGTAACTCTGGCATAATAGAGCAGGTTGATGGGGCAGGATTGAAAGGATAACTCTGGCATAATAGAGCAGGTTGATGGGGCAGGATTGAAGGGGTAACTGGCATTATAGAGCCAGTTGATGGGTAGGATTGAAGGGGTAACTGGCATATTGGAGCAGGTTGATGGGGCAGGATTGAAGGGGTAACTTTGGCATATTAGAGCAGGTTGATGGGGCTGGATTGAAGGGGTAACTGGCATATTAGAGCAGGTTGATGACGCAGGATTGTAGGGGTAACTCTGGCATAATAGAGCAGGTTGATGGGGCACTATTGAAGGGGTAACTCTGGCATAATAGAGCAGGTTGATGGGGCAGGATTGAAGGGGTAACTGGCATAATAGAGCAGGTTGATGGGGCAGGATTGAAGGGGTAACTGGCATATTAGAGCAGGTTGATGGGCACGATTGCAGGGGAAACTGGCATAATAGAGCAGGTTGATAGGGCAGGATTGAAAGGAAACTCTGGAATATTAGAGCAAGTTGATGGGGCAGGATTGAAGGGGTAACTGACATATTAGAGCAGGTTGTTGGGGCAGGATTGAAGGTAACTGGGATAATAGAACAAGTTGATGGGGCCGGATTGAAGGGGTAACTCTGGTATATGAGAGCAGGTTGATGGGGCAGGATTGAAGGGGTAACTGGCATAATAGAACAAGTTGATAGGGCAGGATTGAATGGGTAAGTCTGGCACTATAGAGCAGGTTGATGGGGCAGGATTGAAGGGGTAACTGGCATATTAGAGCAGGTTGATAGGGCAGGATTGAAGGGGTAACTCTGGTATATTAGAGCAGGTTGATGGAGCAGGATTGAAGGGGTAACTCTGGAATATTAGAGCAGGTTGATAGGGCCGGATTGAAGGGGTAACTGGCATATTAGAGCAGGTTGATGGGGCAGGATTGAAGGGGTAACTGGCATATTAGAGCAGGTTGATGGGGCAAGATTGAATGGGCAACTGGCATAATAGAGCAGGTTGATGGGGCAGGATTGACGGGGTAACTGGCATAATAGAGCAGGTTGATGGGGCAGGATTGAAGGGGTAACTCTGGCATAATAGAGCAGGTTGATGGGACAGGATTGAAGGGGTAACTGGCATAATAGAGCAGGTTGATGGGACAGGATTGAAGGGGTAACTCTGGCATAATAGAGCAGGTTGATGGGGCAGGATTGAAAGGATAACTCTGGCATATTAGAGCAGGTTGATGGGGCAGGATTGAAGGGGTAACTGGCATATTAGAGCAGGTTGATGACGCAGGATTGTAGGGGTAACTCTGGCATAATAGAGCAGGTTGATGGGGCACTATTGAAGGGGTAACTCTATCATAATAGAGCAGGTTGATGGGGCAGGATTGAAGGGGTAACTGGCATAATAGAGCAGGTTGATGGGGCAGGATTGAAGGGGTAACTGGCATATTAGAGCAGGTTGATGGGCACGATTGCAGGGGAAACTGGCATAATAGAGCAGGTTGATAGGGCAGGATTGAAGGGGTAACTCTGGAATATTAGAGCAGGTTGATGGGGCAGGATTGAAGGGGTAACTGACATATTAGAGCAGGTTGATGGGGCAGGATTGAAGGTAACTGGGATAATAGAACAAGTTGATGGGGCAGGATTGAAGGGGTAACTCTGGTATATGAGAGCAGGTTGATGGGGCAGGATTGAAGGGGTAACTGGCATAATAGAACAAGTTGATAGGGCAGGATTGAATGGGTAAGTCTGGCACTATAGAGCAGGTTGATGGGGCAGGATTGAAGGGGTAACTGGCATATTAGAGCAGGTTGATAGGGCAGGATTGAAGGGGTAACTCTGGTATATTAGAGCAGGTTGATGGAGCAGGATTGAAGGGGTAACTCTGGAATATTAGAGCAGGTTGATGGGGCCGGATTGAAGGGGTAACTGGCATATTAGAGCAGGTTGATGGGGCAGGATTGAAGGGGTAACTGGCATATTTGAGCAGGTTGATGGGGCAGGATTGAATGGGGAACTGGCATAATAGAGCAGGTTGATGGGGCAGGATTGACGGGTTAACTCTGGCATAATAGAGAAGGTTGATGGGGCAGGATTGAAGGGGTAACTGGCATAATAGAGCAGGTTGATGGGGCAGGATTGAAGGGGTAACTCTTGCATATTAGAGCAGGTTGATGTGGCGGGAGAGCAGGGCTAACTGTGACATATATCCTTAGCTAATGCATATACATCGCCACTATTATGAGCGTCTTAACCCTGACGAAGCACTCCCTTACATATTAACATAAGCTGCTTACTTCACCCTCTCGAAGGAAGGCTCTTGATTTTAGTGACGGGGTCTTGATACAAGAAATCTAAGGTACTAATCATTTGAGTCAGTCGTGATCACCTCCCTGTGTTCTGATGTGTGATTCCTTGGTGCTTAACCAGCAATGGTTTTCCACTGTGTGTTGGTGTACCAGCAGTGTTGAGAGAGGTGTTCGTTGTGTGTGTTGGTGTACCAGCAGTGTTGAGAGAGGTCTTCAGTGTGTGTTGGTGTACCAGCAGTGCTGAGAGAGATGTTCAGTGTGTGTTGGTGTACCAGCAGTGTTGAGAGAGGTCTTCAGTGTGTGTTGGTGTACCAGCAGTGCTGAGAGAGATGTTCAGTGTGTGTTGGTGTACCAGCAGTGTTGAGAGAGATGTTCAGTGTGTGTGTTGGTGTACCAGCAGTGTTGAGAGAGATGTTCAGTGTGTTGGTGTACCAGCAGTGTTGAGAGAGGTGTTCAGTGTGTGTTGGTGTACCAGCAGTGTTGAGAGAGGTGTTCAGTGTGTGTTGGTGTACCAGCAGTGTTGAGAGAGGTGTTCAGTGTGTGTTGGTGTACCAGCAGTGTTGAGAGAGGTCTTCAGTGTGTGTTGGTGTACCAGCAGTGCTGAGAGAGATGTTCAGTGTGTGTTGGTGTACCAGCAGTGTTGAGAGAGATGTTCAGTGTGTGTTGGTGTACCAGCAGTGTTGAGAGAGATGTTCAGTGTGTTGGTGTACCAGCAGTGTTGAGAGAGATGTTCAGTGTGTGTGTTGGTGTACCAGCAGTGTTGAGAGAGATGTTCAGTGTGTGTTGGTGTACCAGCAGTGTTGAGAGAGATGTTCAGTGTGTTGGTGTACCAGCAGTGTTGAGAGAGGTGTTCAGTGTGTGTTGGTGTACCAGCAGTGTTGAGAGAAGTGTTCAGTGTGTGTGTTGGTGTACCAGCAGTGTTGAGAGAGGTGTTCAGTGTGTGTTGGTGTACCAGCAGTGTTGAGAGAGGTGTTCAGTGTGTGTGTTGGTGTACCAGCAGTGTTGAGAGAGATGCTCAGTGTGTGTTGGTGTACCAGCAGTGTTGAGAGAGGTGTTCAGTGTGTGTTGGTGTACCAGCAGTGTTGAGAGAGGTGTTCAGTGTGTGTGTTGGTGTACCAGCAGTGTTGAGAGAGGTCTTCAGTGTGTGTGTTGGTGTACCAGCAGTGTTGAGAGAAGTGTTCAGTGTGTGTGTTGGTGTACCAACAGTGTTGAGAGAAGTGTTCAGTGTGTGTTGGTGTACCAACAGTGTTGAGAGAAGTGTTCAGTGTGTGTTGGTGTACCAACAGTGTTGAGAGAAGTGTTCAGTGTGTGTTGGTGTACCAACAGTGTTGAGAGAAGTGTTCAGTGTGTGTTGGTGTACCAGCAGTGTTGAGAGAAGTGTTCATTGTGTGTTGGTGTACCAGTAGTGTTGAGAGAAGTGTTCAGTGTGTGTTGGTGTACCAACAGTGTTGAGAGAGGTGTTCAGTGTGTGTTGGTGTACCAGCAGTGTTGAGAGAAGTGTTCAGTGTGTGTTGGTGTACCAGTAGTGTTGAGAGAAGTGTTCAGTGTGTGTGTTGGTGTACCAGCAGTGTTGAGAGAGGTGTTCAGTGTGTGTTGGTGTACCAGCAGTGTTGAGAGAAGTGTTCAGTGTGTGTTGGTGTACCAACAGTGTTGAGAGAGGTGTTCAGTGTGTGTTGGTGTACCAACAGTGTTGAGAGAGGTGTTCAGTGTGTGTGTTGGTGTACCAGTAGTGTTGAGAGAGGTGTTCAGTGTGTGTTGGTGTGTACCAACAGTGTTGAGAGAGGTGTTCAGTGTGTGTTGGTGTACCAACAGTGTTGAGAGAGGTGTTCAGTGTGTTGGTGAACCAGCAGTGTTGAGAGAGTTGTTCAGTGTGTGTGTTGGTGTACCAGCAGTGTTGAGAGAGGTGTTCAGTGTGTTGGTGAACCAGCAGTGTTGAGAGAGTTGTTCAGTGTGTGTGTTGGTGTACCAGCAGTGTTGAGAGAGGTGTTCAGTGTGTGTTGGTGTACCAGCAGTGTTGAGAAAAGTGTTCAGTGTGTGTTTGTGTACCAGCAGTGTTGAGAGAAGTGTTCAGTGTGTGTTTGTGTACCAGCAGTGTTGAGAGAGGTGTTCAGTGTGTGTGTTGGTGTACCAGCAGTGTTGAGAGAGGTGTTCAGTGTGTGTTGGTGTACCAGCAGTGTTGAGAGAGGTGTTCAGTGTGTGTGTTGGTGTACCAGCAGTGTTGAGAGAGATGTTCAGTGTGTGTTGGTGTATCAGTAGTGTTGAGAGAGGTGTTCCGTGTGTGTGTTGGTGTACCAGCAGTGTTGAGATAGGTGTTTAGTGTGTGTGTTGGTGTACCAACAGTGTTGAGAGAAGTGTTCAGTGTGTGTTGGTGTACCAGCAGTGTTGAGAGAGGTGTTTAGTGTGTGTGTTGGTGTACCAACAGTGTTGAGATAGGTGTTCAATGTGTGTTGGTGTACCAGCAGTGTTGAGAGAGGTGTTCAATGTGTGTTGGTGTACCAGCAGTGTTGAGATAGGTGTTCAATGTGTGTTGGTGTACCAGCAGTGTTGAGAGAGGTGTTCAATGTGTGTTGGTGTACCAGCAGTGTTGAGAGAAGTGTTCAGTGTGTGTTGGTGAACCAGCAGTGTTGAGAGAAGTGTTCAGTGTGTGTTGGTGTACCAGCAGTGTTGAGAGAGGTGTTCAGTGTGTGTTGGTGTACCAACAGTGTTGAGAGAGGTGTTCAGTGTGTGTGTTGGTGTACCAGCAGTGTTGAGAGAAGTGTTCAGTGTGTGTTGGTGAACCAGCAGTGTTGAGAGAAGTGTTCAGTGTGTGTTGGTGTACCAGCAGTGTTGAGAGAGGTGTTCAGTGTGTGTGTTGGTGTACCAGCAGTGTTGAGAGAAGTGTTCAGTGTGTGTTGGTGAACCAGCAGTGTTGAGAGAAGTGTTCAGTGTGTGTTGGTGTACCAGCAGTGTTGAGAGAGGTGTTCAGTGTGTGTTGGTGTACCAACAGTGTTGAGAGAGGTGTTCAGTGTGTGTGTTGGTGTACCAGCAGTGTTGAGAGAGGTGTTCAGTGTGTGTTGGTGTATCAGCAGTGTTGAGAGAGGTGTTCCGTGTGTGTGTTGGTGTACCAACAGTGTTGAGAGAGGTGTTCAGTGTGTGTGTTGGTGTTTCAGCAGTGTTGAGAGAGGTGTTCAGTGTGTGTTGGTGTACCAGCAGTGTTGAGAGAGGTGTTCATTGTGCGTGTTGGTGTACCAACAGTGTTGAGAGAGGTGTTCAGTGTGTGTTGGTGTACCAGCAGTGTTGAGAGAGGTGTTCAGTGTGTGTGTTGGTGTACCAGCAGTGTTGAGAGAGGTGTTCAGTGTGTGTGTTGGTGTACCAGCAGTGTTGAGAGAGGTGTTCCGTGTGTGTGTTGGTGTACCAACAGTGTTGAGAGAGGTCCCAGGAGAGGACTCCAGGATGTGTATATTAGAGAACAAACAAACATTGTAGTGAGAGACACAAGGAGAGAGAGACATCATGGTAGAGTGACTGGACGTAGTTCACACAAAGGTTGGTTTGGTTAAATTACCTTCATCACTCTGACTACCTTACTGCCTCTCTCTCTGCACTGGTAATTGTGGTCGTGTTGCCTCTGATGCTAGTCCCTCGTGTGTGTGTCGTGTCCTTACTAATTGCTCCTCTTGTAAGGCAGACAATACCAGTGTGTGCTCACCTAGTTGTGGTTGTAGGGGTCGAGGCACCGCTTCTCTCCTCCATCTCTTGCCTAACAGTAGGACTAAGCTAACCTCTCAGAAGTCTGTATTGATGAGTGTAATTGTTAGTTGGTTTAAAAGTGTTTCGTCTCCACGTCTCTTGTTGTCTGGGCCATTTTGTTCCTTCAGAAACCGGATGCTGAGGCAGACTCTGCTATTTTTAGCTTGTTCTAATAGCAGAGGTTTACCTCAAAGACTTTATGGTCCCCGCACATATGTCGTTAGGTAAGACACATATGCAACAGTTAGACAACTTTATTCCGAAACGTTTCGCCTACACAGTAGGCGAAACGTATTCGACTGAAGAAGCCTACTGTGTAGGCGAAACGTTTCGGAATAAAGTTGTCTAACTGTTGCATATGTGTCTTACCTAACAACCTGTCGGTATTGTTAACCATTTTGATGTTCATCTTGTCAGACACTGCAACACATGGCATCTTGGTACAGAAAACACCTTGGACAAGCTTTTCAAGTGAGAAGTGTTGGATCTGAGAGGGACATGACCTTTCAGTGGTTACATTCTCACTACTACTACTACTATTACTACTACTCTGCACCTCTCCTTCCGACAGTATTTAAGTCTCCGCACTGTCGCTTGATCTTCAGATAGTTCCTGACTATGGAACTGAACTTCTCCAGGCCGAGGGACTGACAACCTCAAATTCTACGACTTTAAGGGTGATGGACTGATTACATCGTCTTCACATCTCTACTGTTCCTACCTACTTTCTGTATTCGACTGAAGAAGCCTACTGTGTAGGCGAAACGTTTCGGAATAAAGTTGTCTAACTGTTGCATATGTGTCTTACCTAACAACCTGTCGGTATTGTATACGCACATATGTCCTTGGGAAGTGGCAGAACAGTTGGGCCCTACAGACGAGCAACAAGTTAGGCGAGGTTCATCAAGGAGTGTGTATTTTGTTCTTCTTTAACAGGATTCATCACGTTCAACAGTATAGAAATACATAACAGGGGTTCGGTTTATTTAGAGAACTTTGAAGAGGGTCATTAAGTAGAGGAGAAATATTTGCGATGGCAACTTACAGAAGATAGAGAGAAGTGTCAGTGGTAGCCACCTGGCACCCATTGATGGCTGACCGTTTTGTCTACACTGCCTTACACACTGTGTCACTGTCTATGCCTCTCATCTGAACAGTTCAACTTTTGGTCTACACTGCCCCACTGCGTCTCACACTGCTCCACTGCGTCTCACACTGCCCCACTGCGTCTCACACTGCTCCACTGCATCACACACTGCTCCACTGCGTCTCACACTGCCCCACTGCGTTTCACACTGCTCCACTGCGTCACACACTGCTCCACTGCGTCTCACACTGCTCCACTGCGTCTCACACTGCTCCACTGCGTCACACACTGCTCCACTGCGTCTCACACTGCTCCACTGCGTCACACACTGCTCCACTGCGTCACACACTGCTCCACTGCGTCACACACTGCTCCACTGCGTCACACACTGCTCCAATGCGTCACACACTGCTCCACTGCGTCACACACAGCTCCACTGCGTCTCACACTGCTCCACACACAGCTCCACTGCGTTTCACACTGCTCCACTGCGTCTCACACTGCTCCACTGCGTCTCACACTGCTCCACTGCGTCTCACACTGCTCCACTGCGTCACACACTGCTCCACTGCGTCTCACACTGCTCCACTGCGTCTCACACTGCTCCACTGCGTCTCACACTGCTCCACTGCGTCTCACACTGCTCCACTGCGTCTCACACTGCTCCACTGCGTCACACACAGCTCCACTGCGTCTCACACTGCTCCACTGCGTCTCACACTGCTCCACTGCGTCACACACTGCTCCACTGCGTCTCACACTGCTCCACTGCGTCACACACTGCTCCACTGCGTCACACCCATCTGAAATTGGAAAATATTGAATATCTCAATAATTTTAAATACCGACAGCTTGATAAGACACATAGACAACATTTAGGCAGCTTTATTCCGAAACGTTGCGCCTACACAGCAGGTTTCTTCAGTCGAGTACAGAAAAGTTGACAGGAGCAGTAGAGATGTGAAGACGTCATCAATGTAGTTTTGAGGTGGTCAGTCCCTCAGCCTGGAGAAGCGTATTTGTTCCATAGTCTGGAACATTATGGAACAAACCACTTAGGGTGTGTGATTATCAGGAGGTAATTAACCACTTAGCAAGGTGTGTAAGTGTCTTAGACTAAGAGGTAATTAACCCTTAATTGTATTCTCACCTCCCCCCTCCTTTGAATCAGCTAGAATAGCCTTAATTGGCCACTTCCCTTTGGGTCTCGTAAGTGGAGATGACCTTACCTGGTACCCTAGTACATGTCCGTGTTTTAAAGAGCCAGGTTGGTGGGGGCTCTCAGCGCTTACCCAAGAGCGCCCGTGTTCACTTCTGTGTTGTAAATGATCCTCGATCTGATATTTAGATGCTGGTTCACGGTCCGCCTTGGTACGGTATATGCCCGAAATGCCCCGGCATGATAGTGGCTTTCTTTGTACTTAACAACTCAAATTTGTAATTACACATTGTAAACTATGCAAAGAGATAAAATTATTAATCTGTCCACTCTGTGGTCCACAAGATCCTGGAGTGCTTCAGTCATCTTCACTACTCTGTCCACTCTGTGGTCCACAAGATCCTGGAGTGCTTCAGCCATCTTCACTACTCTGTCCACTCTGTGGTCCACAAGATCCTGGAGTGCTTCAACCATCTCTACTACTCTGTCCACTCTGTGGTCCACAAGATCCTGGAGTGCTTCAGTCATCTCCACTACTCTGTCCACTCTGTGGTCCACAAGATCCTGGAGTGCTTCAGCCATCTTCACTACTCTGTCCACTCTGTGGTCCACAAGATCCTAGAGTGCTTCAACCATCTCTACTACTCTGTCCACTCTGTGGTCCACAAGATCCTGGAGTGCTTCAACCATCTCTACTACTCTGTCCACTCTGTGGTCCACAAGATCCTGGAGTGCTTCAGTCATCTCCACTACTCTGTCCACTCTGTGGTCCACAAGATCCTGGAGTGCTTCAGTCATCTCCACTACTCTGTCCACTCTGTGGTCCACAAGATCCTAGAGTGCTTCAGTCATCTCCACTACTCTGTCCACTCTGTGGTCCACAAGATCCTGGAGTGCTTCAGTCATCTCCACTACTCTGTCCACTCTGTGGTCCACAAGATCCTGGAGTGCTTCAGCCATCTTCACTACTCTGTCCACTCTGTGGTCCACAAGATCCTGGAGTGCTTCAGCCATCTTCACTACTCTGTCCACTCTGTGGTCCACAAGATCCTGGAGTGCTTCAGTCATCTCCACTACTCTGTCCACTCTGTGGTCCACAAGATCCTGGAGTGCTTCAGTCATCTCCACTACTCTGTCCACTCTGTGGTCCACAAGATCCTGGAGTGCTTCAGTCATCTCCACTACTCTGTCCACTCTGTGGTCCACAAGATCCTGGAGTGCTTCAGTCATCTCCACTACTCTGTCCACTCTGTGGTCCACAAGATCCTGGAGTGCTTCAGTCATCTTCACTACTCTGTCCACTCTGTAGTCCACAAGATCCTGGAGTGCTTCAGTCATCTTCACTACTCTGTCCACTCTGTGGTCCACAAGATCCTAGAGTGCTTCAGTCATCTCCACTACTCTGTCCACTCTGTGGTCCACAAGATCCTGGAGTGCTTCAGTCATCTCCACTACTCTGTCCACTCTGTGGTCCACAAGATCCTGGAGTGCTTCAGTCATCTTCACTACTCTGTCCACTCTGTGGTCCACAAGATCCTAGAGTGCTTCAGCCATCTTCACTACTCTGTCCACTCTGTGGTCCACAAGATCCTGGAGTGCTTCAGTCATCTCCACTACTCTGTCCACTCTGTGGTCCACAAGATCCTGGAGTGCTTCAGTCATCTTCACTACTCTGTCCACTCTGTGGTCCACAAGATCCTGGAGTGCTTCAGTCATCTCCACTACTCTGTCCACTCTGTGGTCCACAAGATCCTGGAGTGCTTCAGTCATCTCCACTACTCTGTCCACTCTGTGGTCCACAAGATCTTGGAGTGCTTCAGTCATCTTCACTACTCTGTCCACTCTGTGGTCCACAAGATCCTGGAGTGCTTCAGTCATCTTCACTACTCTGTCCACTCTGTGGTCCACAAGATCCTGGAGTGCTTCAGTCATCTCCACTACTCTGTCCACTCTGTGGTCTACAAGATCCTGGAGTGCTTCAGTAATCTCCACTACTCTGTCCACTCTGTGGTCCACAAGATCCTGGAATGCTTCAGCCATCTCCACTACTCTGTCCACTCTGTGGTCCACAAGATCCTGGAGTGCTTCAGCCATCTCCACTACTCTGTCCACTCTGTGGTCCACAAGATCCTGGAGTGCTTCAGCCATCTCCACTACTCTGTCCACTCTGTGGTCCACAAGATCCTAGAGTGCTTCAACCATCTCTACTACTCTGTCCACTCTGTGGTCCACAAGATCCTGGAGTGCTTCAGTCATCTCCACTACTCTGTCCACTCTGTGGTCCACAAGATCCTGGAGTGCTTCAGTCATCTCCACTACTCTGTCCACTCTGTGGTCCACAAGATCCTGGAGTGCTTCAGTCATCTCCACTACTCTGTCCACTCTGTGGTCCAGAAGATCCTGGAGTGCTTCAGTCATCTTCACTATTCTGTCCACTCTGTGGTCCAGAAGATCCTGGAGTGCTTCAGCCATCTCCACTACTCTGTCCACTCTGTGGTCCACAAGATCCTGGAGTGCTTCAGCCATCTCCACTACTCTGTCCACTCTGTGGTCCACAAGATCCTGGAGTGCTTCAGCCATCTTCACTACTCTGTCCACTCTGTGGTCCACAAGATCCTGGAGTGCTTCAGTCATCTTCACTACTCTGTCCACTCTGTGGTCCACAAGATCCTGGAGTGCTTCAGTCATCTTCACTACTCTGTCCACTCTGTGGTCCACAAGATCCTGGAGTGCTTCAGCCATCTTCACTACTCTGTCCACTCTGTGGTCCACAAGATCCTGGAGTGCTTCAGTCATCTCCACTACTCTGTCCACTCTGTGGTCCACAAGATCCTGGAGTGCTTCAGTCATCTTCACTACTCTGTCCACTCTGTGGTCCACAAGATCCTGGAGTGCTTCAGTCATCTCCACTACTCTGTCCACTCTGTGGTCCACAAGATCCTGGAGTGCTTCAGTCATCTTCACTACTCTGTCCACTCTGTGGTCCACAAGATCCTGGAGTGCTTCAGTCATCTTCACTACTCTGTCCACTCTGTGGTCCACAAGATCCTGGAGTGCTTCAGCCATCTCCACTACTCTGTCCACTCTGTGGTCTACAAGATCCTGGAGTGCTTCAGCCATCTCTACTACTCACTCTGTGGTCTACAAGATCCTGGAGTGCTTCAGCCATCTCTACTACTGGTCCACAAGATCCTGGAGTGCTTCAGTCATCTCCACTACTCTGTCCACTGTGGTCCACAAGATCCTGGAGTGCTTCAGTCATCTCCACTACTCTTTCCACTCTGTGGTCCACAAGATCCTGGAGTGCTTCAGTCATCTCCACTACTCTGTCCACTCTGTGGTCCACAAGATCCTGGAGTGCTTCAGTCATCTCCACTACTCTTTCCACTCTGTGGTCCACAAGATCCTGGAGTGCTTCAGTCATCTCCACTACTCTGTCCACTCTGTGGTCCACAAGATCCTGGAGTGCTTCAGTCATCTCCACTACTCTGTCCACTCTGTGGTCCACAAGATCCTGGAGTGCTTCAGTCATCTCCACTACTCTTTCCACTCTGTGGTCCACAAGATCCTGGAGTGCTTCAGTCATCTCCACTACTCTGTCCACTCTGTGGTCCACAAGATCCTGGAGTGCTTCAGTCATCTCAACTACTCTGTCCACTCTGTGGTCCACAAGATCCTGGAGTGCTTCAGTCATCTTCACTACTCTGTCCACTCTGTGGTCCACAAGATCCTGGAGTGCTTCAGTCATCTCCACTACTCTGTCCACTCTGTGGTCCACAAGATCCTGGAGTGCTTCAGTCATCTCAACTACTCTGTCCACTCTGTGGTCCACAAGATCCTGGAGTGCTTTAGTCATCTTCACTACTCTGTCCACTCTGTGGTCCACAAGATCCTGGAGTGCTTCAGTCATCTCCACTACTCTGTCCACTCTGTGGTCTACAAGATCCTGGAGTGCTTCAGTAATCTCCACTACTCTGTCCACTCTGTGGTCCACAAGATCCTGGAATGCTTCAGCCATCTCCACTACTCTGTCCACTCTGGTCCACAAGATCCTGGAGTGCTTCAGCCATCTCCACTACTCTGTCCACTCTGTTGTCCACAAGATCCTGGAGTGCTTCAGTCATCTCCACTACTCTGTCCACTCTGTGGTCCACAAGATCCTGGAGTGCTTCAGTCATCTTCACTACTCTGTCCACTCTGTGGTCCACAAGATCCTGGAGTGCTTCAGTCATCTCCACTACTCTGTCCACTCTGTGGTCTACAAGATCCTGGAGTGCTTCAGTAATCTCCACTACTCTGTCCACTCTGTGGTCCACAAGATCCTGGAATGCTTCAGCCATCTCCACTACTCTGTCCACTCTGGTCCACAAGATCCTGGAGTGCTTCAGCCATCTCCACTACTCTGTCCACTCTGTGGTCCACAAGATCCTGGAGTGCTTCAGCCATCTCCACTACTCTGTCCACTCTGTGGTCCACAAGATCCTAGAGTGCTTCAGCCATCTCCACTACTCTGTCCACTCTGTGGTCCACAAGATCCTGGAGTGCTTCAGCCATCTCCACTACTCTGTCCACTCTGTGGTCCACAAGATCCTGGAGTGCTTCAGTCATCTCCACTACTCTGTCCACTCTGTGGTCCACAAGATCCTGGAGTGCTTCAGTCATCTCCACTACTCTGTCCACTCTGTGGTCCAGAAGATCCTGGAGTGCTTCAGTCATCTTCACTATTCTGTCCACTCTGTGGTCCAGAAGATCCTGGAGTGCTTCAGTCATCTCCACTACTCTGTCCACTCTGTGGTCCACAAGATCCTGGAGTGCTTCAGTCATCTCCACTACTCTGTCCACTCTGTGGTCCACAAGATCCTGGAGTGCTTCAGTCATCTCCACTACTCTGTCCACTCTGTGGTCCACAAGATCCTGGAGTGCTTCAGTCATCTCCACTACTCTGTCCACTCTGTGGTCCACAAGATCCTGGAGTGCTTCAGTCATCTCCACTACTCTGTCCACTCTGTGGTCCACAAGATCCTAGAGTGCTTCAACCATCTCCACTACTCTATCCACTCTGTGGTCTTGTAGACCACAGAGTGGTCTACAAGATCCTGGAGTGCTTCAGCCATCTCTACTACTACTACTACTACTACTACTATCACCACCACTAAAACTACCAATATTACCACTTCTTCCTCTGTCCCGTCCCTGATTACAACCCTTCCACTGGTTTACCAGTTATGGTGGTGGTAGTGAACTATTTAGCTTGTTAGACTGAGTTTTCAGGGCTGTTCTTTACCTGGTTCACGAGGGAGACTGAATTAACACTCAGGGGCGAAACATCGTCTCGATAAAGGGCGAAATATTGCCTTGAAAAGGGGGGAGGGGGGAAACATCGTCTTAAAACCGCCTTTGTCGACTGCTGTGGTAACATTTAATATTGTTTGTTGTTTGCTTTTGCTTGCTAATTTCGTCCTTGTTTGTCCGTGTTTAATGTCACAACTGATGAATCAGACACATGTGTACACCTGGGTATCTTAAATGAGCGGAACGTCTTTCCTTGAATATACCTAGGTGTTGCGCAAACTTAATTCACTGTCTTATCGTTACTGGAAATCATTGTCTACTACTACTACTACTACTACTACTACTACTGCTACTACTACTACTACTGCTACTGCTACTACTACTACTACTGCTACTACTACTACTGCGGCGGCGGCAAGCAGCAGCGGCGGCGCAGCAGCGCGGCGGCAGCTGGCAGCGGCGCCCAGCGGCAGCGCGGCAGCGGCAGCGGCGGTGGCCAGCGCGCAGCAGCAGCAGCAGCGGCAGCCGGCAGCGGCAGCAGCAGCAGCAGCAGCGGCAGCGCAGCGCGCGCTGGCGGCAGCGGCAGCAGCAACAGGCGCTGCTTAACGCGCGCTGCGCAGCAGCAGCGGCAACAGCAGCAGCAGCAGCAACAGCTGCGGCAGCAACAACCGCGGCTGCTGCTATGCTGCTGCTGCTAACAACAGCAACAACAGCAGCGGCGGCAGCGACGCGCTGCTGTGCTGCTGCTGGCAGCATGCCTGCCGCGCGCTGCCAGCTGCGCGCTGGCGCAACGAGGCTGCGCTTAGCGGCTGCTGCTGGCGGCGCTTGCTGGCGCAACAACAGCAGCGGCAGCGCGCGCGCGCGCAACAACGGTAGCAGCAACAACAGTTGTGCTGCTGTTTGACGCTGCTGCGCTGCGTGGCGGCGGCAGCGGCAACTGCTGTAACAGCAGCGCCCAGCAACGGCGCTTGCTGCTGCTGCTGCTGCTGTGGTTCTGCTGCTATTGCTGCTGCTGCTGCTGCGTTAACAGCAGCTTGCCCTTACCCAGCGCTGGCAACACTGCTGCTGGCTGCTGCTGTGCTGCTGCTGCGCTGCTGCTGCTGCTGCTGCTTGCTGCTGCTGAGTGCTGCTGCACTGCTGCTGCCCAACGCACTTGCTGCTGCTGGCTGCTGCGGCGCTGCTGCTGCTGTAGCTGCTGCTGCAGCAACGCTGCTGCTGTAACACTGCTGCTGCTGCTGCTGGTTCTAACAACATGCTGCTGCTGCTGGGCTGCTGCGCTTGCTGTACCAGCAGCGCGCTGCTGCTGCTGGCTGTAGCTGCTGCTGGCAGCAGCTGCTGTAACAGCAGCTTATGCTGCTGCTGCTGCTGTAACGCGCTGCGTGCAGCTGGCTTGCTTAACAACAGGCGTAACACTGCTGCCCGCTGCTGCGCTGCTGCTTGGCAGCAGCAACAACACTAGCAGCTTGTAAGCTGCTGCTGCTGCTGCTGCTTGCTGCTGCTGCTGCTGGCTATATGCTGCGCTTGCTGCTGCTGCTGCCTTTGCTGCTGCTGCTGCTGCTGCTGTTGCTGCTGCTATTTGTGCTGCTGCTTGCTGCTGCTGCTGCTGCTGCTGCCAGCAGCAGCAACAACGCTGCTGCTGCTAGCAGCTGCTGCTGTATTGCTGCTGCTGTGCTGCTGCTGCTGCTGCTGCTGCTTGGCAGCAGCGGCAGCATGCTGCTGCTGCTGGAGCTGCTAACAACACTGCTGCTGCTGCTTATGGCTGGTTCTTAACAGCAGCTTAACTGCTGCTGCTGCTGCGTTTTAACAGCAGTGCTGCCAGCAGCAGCAGCTTGCTGCTGCGCAAGCTGCTGCTGTAACGCTGCTTAGCAGCAGCGGCAGCGGCAGCAGCGGCAGCGGCGGTGCTGCGCGCTTGCCTTGCGGCAGCGGCAGCAGCGCGGTGCAGCCCAGCGGCGGCAGCAGCAGCAGCGGCAGCTTGTAACGCGGCGCAGCGGCAGCGGCAGCAGCAGCGCTTGCTGGCGGCGGTTCTGCAACGCTTGCTGCTGCTGCGTTTGCTGCGGCAGCAGCAGCAGCAGCGGCAGCGGCAGCAACGCAGGCTATGCTGCTGCTGCCCAGCGCTGCTGCGCTTGTGCTGCTTGGCTTAGCGGCAGCAGCAGCGGCGCGCTTAACGCGCTGGTGCTGTGCTGCCGCGCCCGCAGCGGCAGCGGCAGCAACAGCAACGGCAACAGCAGCAGCGCGCTTGGCGGCTGGCGCGCGCTGCTGTATGGCGGCAGCGGCGCTGCAACAGCGGCGCAGCGGCGGCAGCAACAGCGGCAGGCGCTGCTGTTGGCAGCAGCAGCAGCAGCAGCGGCAGCGGCCTTGCTGCGCGGCAGCGGCAGCAGCAGTGCTGCTGCTGTTGCGCAACGGTGGCGCAACAGCGGCAGCGGCAACCTTGCTGCTTGGCCCAGCGGCCTTGGCGGCAGCAGCAGCTTGGCAGCGCGCTGCTGCTTGGCAGCAGCGCTGCTGTTGCTGCTGCTGCAGCAACAGCGGCAGCAAACAGCAGCAGCAGCAGCTTAGCGGCAACGCGGCGCGCTTGCTGCTGCCAGCGGCGCGCGCTTGCTGCTGGCAGCAGCAGCAGCAGCAGCAGCGGCGGCGGCCAGCAACGGTGCTGTAAGCAGCAACGCGCGCAGCAGCAGCTGGCTGCTGTGGCGGCCGGCAACAGCCCAGCGGCGCTGCGCTGCTTGCTGCTGCTGTAGCGGCAGCGGCAACGGCAGCAGCGGCAGCGGCGGCAGCGGTGCAGCAGCAGCAACAGCGGCAACAGCAGCGGCTTGGCGGCGGCAGCAGCAGCGGCAGCGCGCAGCGGCAACAGCAGCAGCGGCAGCAGCAGCAGCAGCAGCAGCAGCGGCGGCCCAGCAGCGGCAACAGCGGCAGCAACGGTGCTTGCGCAGCAACGCAGCGCAGCGGCAGCGCAGCAGCGGCAGCGGCAACAGCGGCTTGCTGCTGCTTAACAGCATAGCAGCCTTGCTGCCAACAGCGGCAGCAGCGGCAGCATGGCGGCGGCGCGCTGGTGCTGCAACGCGCAGCAACGCAGCTTGGCGGCAGCGGCAGCAACGCAGGCTGCTTGGCTGCGCAGCGGCAGCAACAGCGGCAGCGGCAGCAGCAGCAGCGCTGGCGCAGCGGCGCGCTGGTGCAACGCTGGCGCAGCGCAGCGCGCGCAAGCGCCGCTGCGCAGCGCGCGGCTTGCTGCTGCGCGGCGGCAACGCGCGCAACGCTTGCTGGCGGCAGCGGCAGCAGCAGCAGCGGCAGCGGCAACGCTGGGTGCAACAGCGCTTGGCGGCGCAGCAGCAGCAGCGCAGCATGCTGGCAACAGCAGCCTTGCTGCTGCTGCTGCTGCTGCTTGGCGCTGCCTGCTGCTGCTGCTGCTGCTGCTGCTACTGCTGCTGCTGCTACTGTGCTGCTGCTACTGCTACTGCTACTGCTGCTACTGCTGCTGCTGCTACAATGCTACTGCACCACTGCACTGCTACTACTACTACTGCTACTACTACTACTACTACCAACAACAACAACCATTCCTCACGGCCTGTTCTCAGACTAAGCCTCCTAGAAATCTTACAATATTAAGGAATACTGGGAATGACTCTGGAAACTAGAAATGTGTCGTAGTGAGTGTCAGTCACTGTCAGATCTGTCAGCTTAAGCTCGACAGAAAGAGAAGGTAATCCCTCATGCCAGAGTGCAAAACGTTTAACAGGTTTCCTATTGAGGTGTATCAGGAGAGAGGGTAATATTTCCCGAGCATCAGAAGGCCTTGTTGCCCACTAGATACAAGATGCGAAATAATCACGGGGTGAGTTGAATGATAGCTCTAGGCCTTTCGTGTCGCAATCATCACATCGTCAGGTTCTTACAGTGTTACAGAAATGAGCAGTCCTGTTAGATTCGTTCAAGGGAACGACTTCTGGAATTCTTACTCATTCTTACCTGTTGATTGCAACACGAAAGGCCTAGAGCTATCATTCAACCCCCCGTGGATTTTTTGCACAGTAACAAGCGTGTAAATTACATACGATGACCCAGAAAAGTTAGATACAGTGACTTCATGTCCACTGAGGTCCTTGCCTGATGGTTTGTACGTCTTAAGGACTGTACGTGGTTAACAGGATGCTATCTTGTGAAGGCTCCGTTAATTAGGTCTGGGAAGGGCTGGTGATTAAGGTCGAAGGTAATTAGGCACAATGGTGATCGCTGGGTAATAGTTATAGCTCATAACGTAATTAGAAGTCATATTGGGTGATTGTGTCGTTCTTATCAGCCTTCAGGAGATACCAGAGGACGACACTACCTGGTAGAGACGATGCTAAGAGAGTGTGGGAGATACCAGAGGACGACACTACCTGGTAGAGATGATGCTGGGTGAGTGTGGGAGATACCAGAGGACGACACTACTGGTAGCGATGATGCTGGGTGAGTGTGGGAGATACCAGGGGACAACACTACCTGGTAGAGATGATGCTGGGTGAGTGTGGGAGATACCAGAGGACGACACTACCTGGGAGAGATGATGCTGAGTGAGTGTGGGAAGATACCAGAGGACGACACTACCTGGGAGAGATGATGCTGGGTGAGTGTGGGAGATACCAGAGGACGACACTACTGGTAGAGATGATGCTGGGTGAGTGTGGGAGATACCAGGGGACAACACTACCTGGTAGAGACGATGCTAAGAGAGTGTGGGAGATACCAGAGGACGACACTACCTGGGAGAGATGATGCTGGGTGAGTGTGGGAAGATACCAGAGGACGACACTACCTGGGAGAGATGATGCTGGGTGAGTGTGGGAGATACCAGAGGACGACACTACCTGGTAGAGACGATGCTGGGTGAGTGTGGGAGATACCAGAGGACGACACTACCTGGTAGAGATGATGCTGGGTGAGTGTGGGAGATACCAGAGGACGACACTACCTGGTAGAGATGATGCTGGGTGAGTGTGGGAGATACCAGAGGACGACACTACCTGGTAGAGATGATGCTGGGTGAGTGTGGGAGATACCAGAGGACGACACTACTGGTAGAGATGATGCTGGGTGAGTGTGGGAGATACCAGAGGACGACACTACTGGTAGAGACGATGCTGGGTGAGTGTGGGAGATACCAGGGGGCAACACTACCTGGTAGAGACGATGCTGGGTGAGTGTGGGAGATACCAGGGGACAACACTACCTAGTAGAGACGATGCTAAGAGAGTGTGGGAGATACCAGAGGACGACACTACCTGGGAGAGATGATGCTGGGTGAGTGTGGGAGATACCAGAGGACGACACTACCTGGGAGAGATGATGCTGGGTGAGTGTGGGAGATACCAGAGGATGACACTACCTGGGAGAGATGATGCTGGGTGAGTGTGGGAGATACCAGAGGACGACACTACTGGTAGAGACGATGCTGGGTGAGTGTGGGAGATACCAGAGGACGACACTACTGGTAGAGACGATGCTGGGTGAGTGTGGGAGATACCAGAGGACGACACTACCTGGTAGAGATGATGCTGGGTGAGTGTGGGAGATACCAGGGGACAACACTACCTGGTAGAGATGATGCTGGGTGAGTGTGGGAGATACCAGAGTACGACACTACCTGGTAGAGATGATGCTGGGTGAGTGTGGGAGATACCAGAGGACAACACTACCTGGTAGAGACGATGCTGGGTGAGTGTGGGAGATACCAGGGGACAACACTACCTGGTAGAGATGATGCTGGGTGAGTGTGGGAGATACCAGAGGACGACACTACCTGGTAGAGATGATGCTGGGTGAGTGTGGGAGATACCAGAGGACGACACTACCTGGTAGACACGATGCTGGGTGAGTGTGGGAGATACCAGAGGACGACACTACCTGGTAGAGATGATGCTGGGTGAGTGTGGGAGATACCAGAGGACGACACTACCTGGTAGAGATGATGCTGGGTGAGTGTGGGAGATGCAGAGGACGACACTGCCTGGTAGACACGATGCTGGGTGGTGTAAGGAGATACCAGAGAGTTGACACTGCCTGGTGAGATGATGCTGGGTGAGTGTGGGGAATGCCAGAGGGACGACACTACCTGGTAGAGATGATGCTGGGTGAGTGTGGGAGATGCAGAGTACGACACTACCTGGTAGACACACGATGCTGGGTGAGTGTGCAGAATGCAGAGACTGACACTACCTGGTAGAGATGATGCTGGGTGAGTGGGAATGTACCAGAGTACGACACTACCTGGTAGACACGATGCTGGGTAGTGTAGGAGATGCAGAGGCGACACTACCTGGTAGAGATGATGCTGAAATTTGAGTGTAGAATGCAGAGGACAACGACACTACCTGAGTTAGAGATGATGCTGGTGGAGTGTGGGAGATGCAGAGGACTGACACTACCTGGTAGAGATGATGCTGGGTGAGTGTGGGAATGCCAGAGGACGACACTACCTGGTAGAGATGATGCTGGGTGAGTGTGGGAATACCCAGAGGACTGACACTACCTGAAGTAGAGATGATGCTGGTGAGTGTGGGAGATACCAGAGAGGACGACACTACCTGGTGAGAGATGATGCTGGGTGAGTGTGGGAGATGCAGAGGACGACACTACCTGGGAAGTGATGCTGGGTGAGTGTGGGAGATACCAGGGGACAACACTACCTGGTAGAGATGATGCTGGGTGAGTGTGGGCTCTTGATTGAAGGAGCTGGAGGTAGCCTATCCTTCCCTGGATCTTTTTGACTACCATTGGCCGGGATCATTGTGGTCCTCGTGGGTTTGCCGCTTCCCCATGAATATAATCTTGTTGTTTGTTGTGTATTCCTGCTTTCAATGTATCCTTTTAATAATAATAATAATTATATCTTTATTTACTACCAGTACATGTACAAGGTATACAAATTGCATGTACCAAAGTGTGCAGTACATGTACAAGGTATGCCAGTGCATGTACAAAGTGTGCAAGGATACATGTACAGGAGTAATATGATGCATGTACAAGACAACTCTCAATTATAATACAGGGTATGCAAATTTTTGTGTACAAAGATGTACTCCAGTGCATGCTAAGGTATGCCGGTACATGTACAAGGGTGTGCCAGTGCATGTACAAGGAGTATGCCAGTGCATGTACAAGGTATGCCAGTGCAGTAACTGCAAGTGCTCTCAGTGCATGTACAAGGTATCACCGGTGCATGTGCCAAGACATACCAGTGCATGTACAAAGGGTATGCAATTGCATGTGCAAGATTATGCCAGTACATGTGCAAGGTATGCCAGTGCATGTACAAGTTATGCACCAGTGTAGAAGGTTATATGATGCATGTGTACAGGGTGTCTGAGAATACGTGGCTGGGGTATGCAGTGCATGTACCAGGGCAGCCTGAGTGCATGTTACCAGGGTGTACAGAGTACATTGTACAAGATTGTACCAATTTTGTGTCCTGGTATGCAGTACGTGGCCTGGTATGCCAGTACGTGTACCAGTTGTCCAGTGCATGTAGAGTATCTGAAGTATGCAATTATGCCAGTGCATGTACAAGGAATGTACTCCCGACCATGTGCAAGATTGTCTGGTACGTGTACAAGATATGCAAAAAATTACGTATTACCAAGGTATGCAAGTACATGTACAAGGTATGCCAATTACGTAGCCGCAAGATATGCCAATTGCATGTACAGGGTATACCGGTACATGTACAGGAGTATGCAAAGTATATATGTACAAGATTATGCCAGTACATGTACCAGGTATACAAGTACATGTACAAGGTATGCAAATTGCATGTACAAGGTATGCGGGTACATGTACAGGTATCTTGATGCATGTACAAGGTATGCCGGTACATGTACAAGGTGCTTCTTTCAGTGCATGCCTGGTATCTCAGTGTGTACCAAGGTATGCAATTACGTGTACAAGGTGTGCAATTACGTAATGCAAGGTATGCACCGTGCATGCAAGTTCAGCGCAGTACGTAGCGCAGGTTATGCCGGTGCATGTGCAGGGTATCTGAAATACATGTACAAGGTAATACAGAGGAGTGCATGTGCAAGGTATGCAGTACATGTACAAGATATGCAAGTGCATGTACAAGTGCTCTAGTGCATGTACAAGGTATGCCAGTGCATATGCTAGAATATCTCAGTACATGTAGGAGTATGCAAGTGCATGTACAGGGTATGCAGTGCATGTGAATTCATGCCAGTGCGTGGCCTGGGTATGCAAGTGCAGTAGTACAGGGTACATGTAAATGCATGTATAGAATTACATGCAAATTGCATGTGCAAGATTGTGCCAGTGCATGTACAAGGTATCTCCAGTACATGTACAAGGCCAATACCAGTACATGTGCAAGGTATGCCAATTGCACATGTACCAGGAGTATGCCAGTGCATGTACAAGGTGATCTGAAATACATGTACAAGGTATGCCAGTACATGTACAAGATTATCTAAATTACATGTGCACAAAGGTATGCCAGTGTGTACAGGGTATCTAAAGAATACATGTACAAGGTATACAGAGTGCATGTACAGGAGGTATGCTCCAGTACATGTGCAAAGGTATGCATTTCACATGTACAAGGTATGATCACATGCCACAAGATATGCCAGTGCACATGTTGCAAGGTATGCCAGTGCATGTACAGGGTATGCCAGTGCATGTACCAAGGGTATACAGAATTGCATGTACAAGTGCTCCTGAAATTACATGTACAAGGTATGCAAGTGCATGTACAATGTATGCCAGTACATGTGCAAGATTATGCCAGTGCATGTACAAGACATGCCAATTACATGTACAAGATGCTCTCAGTACATGTACAGGGTATGCAGTGCATGTACAAGACATGATGCATGGCCTAAGGTATACAAGTGCATGTACAAGGTATGCCAGTACATGCACAAGGTATGCCAGTACATGTGCTCTCAAGGTATCTCAGTACATGTACAAGATATGCCGGTGTGTAGGAGTATGCTCAGTACGTATCTGGGTGCTCCTGAGTGCATGTACAAGGTATGCCAGTGCATGTACAAGGTATCTCCAGTACATGCAAGATATGCCAGTACATGTAAGTATACAAGTACATGTACAAGGTATGCCAGTATATGTGCAAGGGTATGCCAGTGCACATGTACAAGGTATACCAGTGCATGTACCAAGGTATGCAAGTGCATGTACAAGGTATGCCAATTACACGTGTACCAGGGTATGCCAGTGTGTACAAGGTATGCCAGTGCATGTGAGGTATACAAAAGTACGTAACAAAATTATGCCGGTGCATGTACGGGTATGCCAATTGCATGTACCAAGGTATGCCAGTGCATGTGCAAGGGTATGCTTGATACATGTACCAGAATATCTGAAATTGCATGTACCGGATGTGCCGGTGCGTATTGCGGGATTATGCAGTTGTGTACAGGGTATGCGACACTGCAGCGCTGTACCGTTATCTCAGTCACATGTACAAGGTATGCCAATTGCATGCAGGTATGCCGGTGCATGTACGGGTATGCCGAACATGTACAAGGTATGCAAGTGCATGGGTGTGCCGAATGCGTGTGCAGGTATGCGAGTACGTGGCCGCAGGGTGTGCCGGTGCATGTACAGGGTATGCTGTGCGTATACAGATCATCTGATACATGTGCGGATGTCTGGTACATGTGCGGGTATGCAGATTGCATGTACAAGGTATGCCAGTGCATGTACAGATGCTCTCGGTACATGTGCAGGGTATGCCAGTACATGTACCAAGGTATGCCAATTGCATGTACGCAATTCTATGCCGGTACGTGTACAGGGTATGCAAGTGCATGTACAGGGTATGCCGGTGCATGTACAAGATATCTGAAGTGCATGTACAAGATATGCCGGTATGTACAAGGTATGCCAGTGCATGTACAAGATGCCGGTGCGTGTGCAAGATTATGCTCAGTGCGCTATTATGAAGATATGCCGGTACGTGTACAAGTATGCCAGTACATGTACAGGTATACAAATTGCGTGGCCTGAGGTATACCAGTACATGTACCAAGGTAATAAGTACATCTCTGCAGGTATGCCAGTGCATGTACAAAGATGCCAGTACATGTACCAAGAGGTATCTGAGTGCATGTACAGGTATGCCAGTACATGTACAAGGGTATGCAATTGCGTGTACCGAATGCTCTAAAGTACATGTGCAGATATACCAGTACGTAGCCTGGGTATGCCAGTACATGTACAAGGTATGCCAATTGCATGTGCAAGTATCTGGTGCATATGAGGGTATGCAAAATTGCATGTACAAGGTTATGCCAATTGCATGTGCAAGGTATGCCAGTACATGTAAAGGTATGCAAGTGCATGTGCAAGGTATGCAAATTACCTGTAGGTATACAGAGTACATGTACAAGGTATGCTGAAACCATATACCAAGGTATGCACAAATTGTGTACAAGATTTAATATAGTACATGTACAAGGTATACCAATTACATGTACCACTAGGGTATGCAAATTGCATGGACAAGATGTACAGAGGAATACATGTACAAGATATGCAATTTGTGTACAAGTGTCTGGGCACATGTACAAGATATCTGAAGTGCATGTACAGGGTATGCCAGTGCGTAATACAGAGTTGCTCTCCAGTACATTATTGAAGCTATGCCAGTGCATGTACAGGGTGTGCAAATTGCATGTACAAGGGTATGCAAATTGCACATGTACAGGTATGCCTCAGCATGTGGGTATGCAAAGGAACATGTACAGGGTGTCTGGTACATGTGCAAGATTTAATACAAGAATTGCATGTACAAGGTATCTCCAGTACATGTACAAGGTATGCAAATTGCATGTATAAGGGTATGCAGTACATGTGCAAGATATCTCAGTACATGTTACAATTATCCTGGCTTGCATGTACAAGGTGTGCAGTGCATGTACAAGGTATGCAAATTGCATGTACCGGGTATGTCAGTGCATGCCTGGGGTGTACATCTGTGCAAGGTGTCTAAGTACATATACAGGGTATGCAGAGTACATGGCCTTAGAGACACACCAGTGTGCAATGTGCAAGGTATACCAGTACATGTACAAAGATATGCAAGTGCATGTACACAAATTATACACAAGTACGTGGCATAGGGTATACAAGTGCATGTACAGAAGGTGTCTGATGCATGTCATAAGATATAAGTACATGTACAAGGTATGCCGTACCTTCTTTTAGGGTATGCAAATTGCAACAACCTGAGAGTATGCAAGTGCAGTGTATAGGGTAATATAATTACGTAGGGTATGCAAGTGCATATGCAGGGTATGCCGGTGCATGTACCAAGTGCTCCTAGTGCATGTACAAGGTATGCCAGTGCATGTGCAGGGTATCTGGAACACATGTACAGGGTATGCAGATTGCGTGTACCAGGGTGTCTGATGCATTATTACCAGGGTATGCAGAATTGCATGTACCAGGGTATCACAAATTACGTGTACCCAGGGTATGCAAATTGCGTGTGCAGGGTGTGCAGGAACGTATTGCAGGTGTGCGGAGTGCATTGTGTGCCAGGGTAATGATGCATTTGTGCAAGGTATGCCAGTACGTGTACAGGGTATACAAGTACATGCTAGGGTATACAGAATGCATGTACAAGGTATCTAGTACATGTACAATTAATACACAGAGTACATGTACAAGGTATACGTGCATGTACAAGATTATGCAAAGTACATGTACAAAGGTATGCAAATTGCATGTACAAGGTATCAAATTGCATGTACAGGGTGCTCCTGAAGTACATGTATAGGGTAATACCAGTGCATGTGCAAAGGGTGTGCCCGCGTACGTGTACCAGGGTATGCAGTGCATGTACAGGGTGTGCAGGCCATGTACAAGATTGTCTGAATTGCATGTACAGGGTATGCAAATTACATGTACAGACATCAATGACATACTACTGTATAGAAAGTCCCTTGTTATGTTGAGCATTTCCCGTAAATTAGGTTAGTTTTGTCCCAGGATGTGACCCACACCAGTCCACTATCACCCAGGATGTGACCCACACCAGTCCACTAACACCCAGGATGTGACCCACACCAGTCCACTAACACCCAGGATGTGACCCACACCAGTCCACTAACACCCAGGATGTGACCCACACCAGTCCACTAACACCCAGGATGTGACCCACACCAGCCCACTAACACCCAGGATGTGACCCACACCAGCCCACTAACACCCAGGATGTGACCCACACCAGCCCACTAACACCCAGGATGTGACCCACACCAGTCCACTAACACCCAGGATGTGACCCACACCAGTCCACTAACACCCAGGATGTGACCCACACCAGTCCACTAACACCCAGGATGTGACCCACACCAGTCCACTAACACCCAGGATGTGACCCATACCAGTCCACTAACACCCAAGATGTGACCCACACCAGTCCACTAACACCCAGGATGTGACCCACACCAGTCCACTAACACCCAGGATGTGACCCACACCAGTCCACTAACACCCAGGATGTGACCCACACCAGTCCACTAACACCCAGGATGTGACGTACACCAGTCCACTAACACCCAGGATGTGACCCACACCAGTCCACTAACACCCAGGATGCCACCCACACCAGTCCACAAACATCCAGGATGCCACCCACACCAGTCTACTAACACCCAGGATGCCACCCACATCAGTCCACTAACACCCAGGATGCCACCCACATCAGTCCACTAACACCCAGGATGCCACCCACACCAGTCCACTAACACCCAGGATGCCACCCACATCAGTCCACTAACACCCAGGATGCCACCCACATCAGTCCACTAACACCCAGTATGTGACCCACATCAGTCCACTAACACCCAGGATGCCACCCACATCAGTCCACTAACACCCAGGATGCCACCCACATCAGTCCACTAACACCCAGGATGCCACCCACATCAGTCCACTAACACCCAGGATGCCACCCACACCAGTCCACTAACACCCAGGATGCCACCCATATCAGTCCACTAACACCCAGGATGCCACCCACATCAGTCCACTAACACCCAGGATGCGACCCACACCAGTCCACTAACACCCAGGATGCCACCCACACCAATCCACTAACACCCAGGTACCCATTTTACTGATGGGTGAACACAGACAACCGGTGTAAGGAAACACCCAATGTTACTACCCTCGCTGGTAATTGAACCCGGACACCAGCCGTGTGAAGCGAGAGCTTTAGCCACCAGCCCACGGGGTACCGTGAGAGAGAGAGAGAGAGAGAGATAGAGAGAGAAAAACCAACGATCTAATAACTCTCTCACACACATGGCCAGGAGCTGTGAATCGACCCTTTTAACTCCCCCCCTACAACTTCAATATTAGATACGAACAAGTCAAAAGCTGGCGGAAATCAAAGTGCCCTAGGAGGCTGGACCAGGAGCTGCCTCTCAACCCTACACAAACACAACTTGCCAAGGACCATCGTTCACTCCAACCACAAATACACATCACAACCACGTACACACACACACACACACACACACACACACACACACACACACACACACACACACACACACACCGGTAGCAACCGGTGAAGAGGCGGGGCCAGGAGCTAAGACTCGACCCCTGCAACCACAAATAGGTGAGTACAAATAGGTGAGTTCACACACACACACACACACACACACACACGATGTAGTGGAGGCAGGATCCATACATAGCTTTAAGCAGAGGTATGATAAAGCTCACGGCTCAGGGAGAGTGACCTAGTAGCGATCAGTGAAGAGGCGGGGCCAGGAGCTCGGACTCGACCCCCGCAACCTCAACTAGGTGAGAGTACAACTAGGTGAGTACACACACACACAGACACACAGTGAAGACAAGCTCTGGGAAGATACCGATTTATAGTCTTCACGTCTGTATGAAAACCGTGTCTCCCACGGTCGTATTTTATCGTGAACACTTGGGAAACGTGCCTAGGGGAGACTTCAATAATATATTCTCTCGCTTTTCGCCTCTGTCTCCCAGGTAAATGTTCACAGAGATACCGTTCCGCCCGCTCGTAAAAACTCTACCTTTGAGGGAGGGGGACGCCTTGACACTGCTCAAGCGGGGGTGAAACGTGCGTTTTACGATGTTTTGGTGGTGGTGAGGGGGGGTTGCCAGGGGTGAAACATCGCCGAGGTTTTTTTTATCACCACTCTGGGCGTAATTTGCACCGTTCTGTGTCTCATTCACCAGGATAATACACGATAGTGGTTGATCTAGATAGTGGTAGATAGTTCCTCTCAGTAGTTAGCCTCAGTATGGACTAGCAAGTACTCTATCTATGCCATGTACTCTCGCGCTTCCCTGATGGAACCTGATTTTCTCCCATTCCTCAGTGCATCATACAGGTTTAGCGCTCTCCCGTGTAGTGGTTCGTGTACACTTAAGCTCTTAAACACACACACACACACACACACACAGAATTGTATGTCTGTCAATTTTCACCCGTCAGTGCATATATTCACCCATCAGTGCATATATTCACCCATCAGTGCATATATTCCTGCACACTGAGAGGTGTATACCTCAGTGTATATACACTGAGAGTTAGGAGTTAGAAGTGACCTTAAACTTGAAATTGGAAGTTAGAAGTTAGTTTAAACGTGAAGCTTGGTTAGAAGTGAGGTATCCCCAATTTAGAAGTGAGGTATCCCCACTTTAGGTTAGAAGTGAGGTATCCCCACTTTAGGTTAGAAATGAGGTATCCCCACTTTAGAAGTAAGGTATCCCCACTTTAGAAGTGAGGTATTCCCACTTTAAAAGTGAGGTATCCCCACTTTAGAAGTAAGGTATCCCCACTTTAGAAGTGAGGTATCCCCACTTTAGAAGTGAGGTATCCCCACTTTAGGGTCCTGAAACAACAAGAATAATTAGTTTGACCAATACGGTTATACTTTAAGATGTATCCCCGGTGGGCACAGCATACCCAGGTATAACGGATCATATCTAGAAGTATACCTCTCTAGGGATAAACATGAAAGTCACGTCGGGTAGAAACGTGAGTTAAGTCTAGCCTTGTACAACTTCCGGTACCCTAATTTACATATTTCCCCCTCTATTTCTATCCATTATTCAAAGGTGTTGAAGCCTGTTAATAAGGGGCGGGTTTATGACGCCTTTATAATGGAGTTGGGGACCAGCAAACAAGACTGTTAATGCTGCTGTTAAACATAATTTAACATTATCATTACCTGTTAGTAATTAACTTGAGATGAGGCATCTTTACACTTCGTGTAGTCAGTTTCGGGAAGGTCATTGTTCCCACGACACAGTCCCAGACTTGACCCTCTGGTCGATGGCCTGAGGAGTCTGGATGTGATGAATGGTTTGAAAAACCGACAAGTTGAAGATTGAGACACTTATGCAGCATATGGGAATCTTTATTCAGGAAACGTTTCGCCACACAGTGACTTCATCAGTCCAATACAAAGAGGTAAGGAGAGGAGGAGAATGAGGTAATCAGTCCCTCAGCCTGGAGTCGATGTGTTCAGTCCATCAATCTTGTAGAAGATTCTACAAGATTGATGGACTGAACACATCGACTCCAGGCTAAGGGACTGATTACCTCATACTCCTCCTCTCCTTACGCCTTCCTCTTTGTATTGGACTGATGAAGCCACTGTGTGGCGAAACGTTTCCTGAATAAAGATTCCCATATGCTGCATAAGTGTCTCAATCTTCAGGAGTCTGGATGTTGGTGCTAGAAGTGATTTCAGGGATTTTTTTTGTCCTCTGGAGAGAGAGAGTTGGTGATGCTTCGTGTGTATAGAGGCTATTGTTGTGTGTGCATAAATCCAGGCTGTTTTTAGTCCCCCCTTTTACCCCCCAGTCTTCTCCTCTATTTGTCTCCCTTGGCTGCCATCTCTGTTCTATGCCCTTTTATTCACTTTCTCTTTTCCCACCTCCAGTCCCATCTTCCCTCCTTTATTCTCTACCCTTCTAGTCTTCTCTTCACTCATGTCCCTCCCCCTCTTTAATTCCATTTTATTTTCCACTCTGTTCCTGTCTCCTCTGGTTCCCACAGTCTGCTCTCCCACAGTGCTCTCCCACAGTGCTCTCCCACCTGGCTGAGTGTTATATAGTCTCGATAGGTAAATATTAAAACAATGATCTGAAACAAATTATTCCCCGTGAGAGTCGCAAGCATACCAGCGGTACTGGTGAGGTGTATGATAGTTGCTGGTACCACCACGCTGGGTGTTGGTGTTGGCACTGTGGTTGTGTTGTGTTAGCACTGTGGTTGTTGCTGGGGTTGTGTTAGCACTGTGGTTGTTGTGGTGTTGTGTTGTGTTGTGTTGGCACTGTGGTTGTTGTGGTGTTGTGTTGCCACTGTGGTTGTTGCTGGGGTTGTGTTAGCACTGTGGTTGTTGTGGTGTTGTGTTGTGTTGTGTTGGCACTGTGGTTGTTGCTGGGGTTGTGTTGCCACTGTGGTTGTTGCTGGTGTTGTGTTGCCACTGTGGTTGTTGCTGGTGTTGTGTTAGCACTGTGGTTGTTGTGTTGTGTTAGCACTGTGGTTGTTGTGGTGTTGTGTTGTGTTGTGTTGGCACTGTGGTTGTTGCTGGTGTTGTGTTGCCACTGTGGTTGTTGCTGGTGTTGTGTTGGCACTGTGGTTGTTGTGTTGTGTTGGCACTGGTTGTTCCTGGTGTTGTGTTGGCACTGTGGTTGTTGCTGGTGTTGTGTTGGCACTGTGGTTGTTGTGTTGTGTTGGCACTGGTTGTTCCTGGTGTTGTGTTGGCACTGTGGTTGTTGCTGGTGTTGTGTTGGCACTGTGGTTGTTGTGGTGTTGTGTTGTGTTGTGTTGGCACTGTGGTTGTTGCTGGTGTTGTGTTAGCACTGTGGTTGTTGTGGTGTTGTGTTGTGTTGTGTTGTGTTGTGTTGTGTTGGCACTGTGGTTGTTGCTGGTGTTGTGTTGTGTTGTGTTGGCACTGTGGTTGTTGCTGGTGTTGTGTTGGCACTGTGGTTGTTGTGGTGTTGTGTTGTGTTGTGTTGGCACTGTGGTTGTTGCTGGTGTTGTGTTGGCACTGTGGTTGTTGTGGTGTTGTGTTGTGTTGTGTTGGCACTGTGGTTGTTGCTGGTGTTGTGTTAGCACTGTGGTTGTTGTGGTGTTGTGTTGTGTTGTGTTGCCACTGTGGTTGTTGCTGGTGTTGTGTTGGCACTGTGGTTGTTGTGTTGTGTTGGCACTGGTTGTTCCTGGTGTTGTGTTGGCACTGTGGTTGTTGCTGGTGTTGTGTTGGCACTGTGGTTGTTGTGGTGTTGTGTTGGCACTGTGGTTGTGTTGTGTTAGCACTGTGGTTGTTGCTGGGGTTGTGTTAGCACTGTGGTTGTTGTGGTGTTGTGTTGTGTTGGCACTGTGGTTGTGTTGTGTTAGCACTGTGGTTGTTGCTGGGGTTGTGTTGGCACTGTGGTTGTTGCTGGTGTTGTGTTGGCACTGTGGTTGTTGTGGTGTTGTGTTGGCACTGTGGTTGTTGCTGGGGTTGTGTTGGCACTGTGGTTGTTGCTGGTGTTGTGTTGGCACTGTGGTTGTTGCTGGTGTTGTGTTGGCACTGTGGTTGTTGTGGTGTTGTGTTGGCACTGTGGTTGTTGCTGGGGTTGTGTTGGCACTGTGGTTGTTGCTGGTGTTGTGTTGGCACTGTGGTTGTTGTGGTGTTGTGTTGGCACTGTGGTTGTTGTGGTGTTGTGTTAGCACTGTGGTTGTTGCTGGTGTTGTGTTGGCACTGTGGTTGTTGTGGTGTTGTGTTGGCACTGTGGTTGTTGCTGGTGTTGTGTTGGCACTGTGGTTGTTGCTGGTGTTGTGTTGGCACTGTGGTTGTTGCTGGTGTTGTGTTGGCACTGTGGTTGTTGCTGGTGTTGTGTTGGCACTGTGGTTGTTGCTGGTGTTGTGTTGGCACTGTGGTTGTTGTGGTGTTGTGTTGGCACTGTGGTTGTTGCTGGTGTTGTGTTGGCACTGTGGTTGTTGCTGGTGTTGTGTTGGCACTGTGGTTGTTGTGTTGGCACTGTGGTTGTTGCTGGTGTTGTGTTGGCACTGTGGTTGTTGCTGGTGTTGTGTTGGCACTGTGGTTGTGTTGTGTTGGCACTGTGGTTGTTGCTGGTGTTGTGTTGGCACTGTGGTTGTTGCTGGTGTTGTGTTGGCACTGTGGTTGTTGCTGGTGTTGTGTTGGCACTGTGGTTGTGTTGTGTTGGCACTGTGGTTGTTGCTGGTGTTGTGTTGGCACTGTGGTTGTTGTGGTGTTGTGTTGGCACTGTGGTTGTTGTGGTGTTGTGTTAGCACTGTGGTTGTTGCTGGTGTTGTGTTGGCACTGTGGTTGTTGTGGTGTTGTGTTGGCACTGTGGTTGTTGCTGGTGTTGTGTTGGCACTGTGGTTGTTGCTGGTGTTGTGTTGGCACTGTGGTTGTTGCTGGTGTTGTGTTGGCACTGTGGTTGTTGCTGGTGTTGTGTTGGCACTGTGGTTGTTGCTGGTGTTGTGTTGGCACTGTGGTTGTTGTGTTGTGTTGGCACTGTGGTTGTTGTGTTTTGTTGGCACTGTGGTTGTTGTGTTGGCACTGTGGTTGTTGCTGGTTTTGTGTTGACACTGTGGTTGTTGTGTTGGCACTGTGGTTGTTGCTGGTGTTGTGTTGGCACTGTTATTATTTTGTGTTGGCACTGTGGTTTTGTGTTGGCACTGGTTGTTGTGTTGGCACTGTGGTTGTGTTGGCACTGTGGTTGTTGTGTTGGCACTGTGGTTGTGTTGGCACTGGTTGTTGCTGGTGTTGTGTTGGCACTGTGGTTGTGTTGTGTTGGCACTGTGGTTGTGTTGTGTTGGCACTGTGGTTGTTGTGTTGTGTTGGCAGTGTGGTTGTTGTGTTGGCACTGTGGTTGTTGCTGGTGTTGTGTTGGCAGTGTGGTTGTTGTGTTGGCACTGTGGTTGTTGCTGGTGTTGTATTGGCAGTGTGGTTGTTGTGTTGGCACTGTGGTTGTTGCTGGTGTTGTGTTGGCACTGTGGTTGTGTTGGCACTGTGGTTGTTGCTGGTGTTGTGTTGGCACTGTGGTTGTTGTGTTGGCACTGTGGTTGTTGCTGGTGTTGTGTTGGCACTGTTATTATTGTTTTGTGTTGGCACTGTGGTTGTTTTGTGTTGGCACTGTGGTTGTTGTGTTGGCACTGTGGTTGTGTTGGCACTGTGGTTGTTGTGTTGGCACTGTGGTTGTGTTGGCACTGTGGTTGTTGCTGGTGTTGTGTTGGCACTGTGGTTGTGTTGGCACTGTGGTTGTGCTGGCAATGTGGTTGTTGCTGGTGTTGTGTTGGCACTGTGGTTGTGTTGGCACTGTGGTTGTTGTGTTGGCACTGTGGTTGTGTTGGCACTGTGGTTGTGTTGGCACTGTGGTTGTTGTGTTGGCACTGTGGATGTGTTGGCACTGTGGTTGTTGAGTTGGCACTGTGGTTGTGTTGGCACTGTGGTTGTTGTGTTGGCACTGTGGTTGTGTTGGCACTGTGGTTGTTGTGTTGTGTTGCCTTCCAGTAAATTTTGTTAATTTTTAATTTAGCAAAGCTGGATACGCCATCTGTGTGTTGGTACGCTGTTCTATGTGACATACACACCGGAAGCTGCGTCTGCTTCCTCTCATATTCCATCACACAGGATGGGTCACATATAGTGTTGGGGGCCGCTAACGGTGTTGCAGTGTTGGGGGCCCCTAGCGGTGTTGTTGGAGTGTTGGGGGCTCTAGCGGTGTTGCAGTGTTGGATCCCTAGTGGTGTTGTTACAGTGTTGGGAACCCCTAGCGGTGTTGCAGTGTTGGATCCCTAGCGGTGTTGTTGGAATGTTGAGTCCCCTATCGGCGTTGTTGCAGTATTGGGAGCCCCTAGCGGTGTCTGTTGTTATAGTGTTGTGGCCCCTAGCGGTGTTGTTACAATGTTGGGGCTCCTAACGTCATTTGTTGTTGTTACAGTGTTAGGGATCCTAACGGCGTTTGTTGTTGTTGGTTCCCCAGAGATTGTGGTCGCGTGACTAAGCGCTGTCACCCGAGATGGCTACTAGTAGTTCTACAGTTTGTATAGGTAGTTACATCAGCTTGAAGCTGTAACTTAAGCTTGTTTCTGATAGCTTAAAATCACGGTTGACTGTCCATTCTGGTTTCCAATACTTCTGTCCAGTTCGTGGCTAAATCAATCTCCACACCTACCACGGCATTTTATCGTGTGTGTGTGTGTGTGTGTGTGTGTGTGTGTGTGTGTGTGTGTGTGTGTGTGTGTGTACTCTGTGGTTGCAAGGGTCGAGTCACAGCTCCTGTATGTCTGTGTATGTGGCGTGATCCTCCGCCCCGTAAAGCGCCAGGCAGACATCAAGACAACCCTCTCCATTACCTCTCAAGCGTTAAGCGTCATAATCTACTATATTTGTCCGGCCTCTCCTACACTCCCTGCTGCCATACCTCCCTACGTGCCCTGTCGTAGAGAACCCTCCATCTTAAAGTCATGTTTCACCTGTCACCTAGTATACATGCCACCTGCTGTACCTGTCTACTGTTTTTATCCGTCACCTGGCGCACCTGCGAGTCTGGTCTCAAGTCATTTCAGCTTAATGCCAGTCAGGAGTGGTGTGTGTGTGTGTGTGTGTGTGTGTGTGTGTGTGTGTGTGTCGCTTCTCACCTGGAGGTGTGCCTTCCAAGAGTCTCTCTCTCTCTCTCTCTCTCTCTCTCTCACACACACACACACACACACACACACACACACACGTATAGGTGTGCACATTAGAATGACTGTTATTAATGTGTGTACCAGTACACCCACAGAAACGTGTGCACCAATACATTCACAGGAACTTGTGTATCAAAACACTCACAGGAACATGAGTACCAATACACTTACAGGAACGTGAGTACAAATACCCTCACAGGAATGTGTGTACCAACACTCACAGGAACGTGTGTATCAATACACTCGCAGGAACATGAGTACCAATACACTCACAGGAACGTGAGTACAAATACCCTCACAGGAATGTATACTAATACAATCACAAGAACGTGCAAAAAACATTCACAGGAACGTGTGTAGCAACACAGGAACGTGTAACAACATACAGCAACGCGTGTAGCAACACACATGAATGTGTACAACGGTACACTCACAGGAACGTGTGTAAAACACTCACGGAGGCAAGTCCCCCAACCCACTCACAGGGACACGTTCAAGTCTACAACACACTTCCAGGGACAAGTATAAGTCCCCACAACACACAGGGACAAGTATAAGTCCCACAGAACAGTGTAAAACACGAGTATAAGCGCCACAATACACTTCCAGGTACAAGTCCCACAACACACAGGGACAAGTATAAGTCCCACAGCACAGTGTAAAAGACGAGTATAAGCGCCACAGTACACTTCCAGGTACAAGTACAAGTCCCACAACACACAGGGACAAGTATAAGTCCCACAGAACAGTGTAAAAGACGAGTATAAGCGCCACAGTACACTTCCAGGTACAAGTACAAGTCCCACAACACACAGGGACAAGTATAAGTCCCACAGCACAGTGTAAAAGACGAGTATAAGCGCCACAATACACTTCCAGGTACAAATACAAGTCCCACAACACACAGGGACAAGTACAAGTTGCACAACACAGTGTGAAAGACAAGTATCGGCAACACAATACGCACTCAGGTCTGAGAGGAGTTGCGGTAGTAGGAGAAGCGAAGCAAGGCAGCCAGACGACCAGGGGTGCGACAGAAAACAACACACTACCTGCCTCACATGAGTGTCCCCTGCGGCATAGAAAACGCTGCATATTATTAATAATATCTTGGCACTAGTGAATCTCTCATACGCCAGAACAGTGAGGCAAATATACAATGTATAACGATTTTATTTATGACGTTGAACACACTCTTCATGGTGAATAACGAGCGTGTGCTTCCCAACTATTTTAAGCGATTCGGGGTGTCTACAGCGTTGCCAGGCGCTCCCTCCCATCTATATACTCTTACATCTGATTAAGTTTAAATCTACATTAGTTAACGTCGGTCTATTGTTATCCATTGTTAACTATATAGAAATATGCGTCAAATACTGTTAGGCATATTTAATTGATAAAAATGTCTAGTTCGTGCAGAAATTGACGCCTTCTAACAGAGTTTATATTAATTTATATGTTAAGAATTAGGCACAAGCTATATACACAGTGATGTCTGTTGTGTATATACACAGAGTTGTATGTCTGTTGTGTATATACACAGAGTTGTATGTCTGTTGTGTATATACACAGAGTTGTATGTCTGTTGTGTATATACACAGAGTTGTATGTCTGTTGTGTATATACACAGAGTTGTATGTCTGTTGTGTATATACACAGAGTTGTATGTCTGTTGTGTATATACACAGAGTTGTATGTCTGTTGTGTATATACACAGAGTTGTATGTATGTTGTGTATATACACAGAGTTGTATGTCTGTTGTGTATATACACTGAAGTTTAATCAGTATTTTAGGTATTAAAGTATTCTTGACTGGTGGTGCATAGGTGACATGCAGCCTTAATGACCCTCGTGTAGTAGATAGACTTTAAACCCCATTAACAATAATATGAAACAAATCAGTCATGTTTTTTACTCACAAGTTTGTGTTTGACACATGACAGGAGGATAGTACCTCCCTGGATGGTTGTTGTCTACCATCCTACTGCCAGAGTACATAACATTTAACAAGCTTGTGTTTGACACATGACAGGAGGATAGTACCTCCCTGGATGGTTGTTGTCTACCATCCTACTGCCAGAGTACATAACATTTAACAAGCTTGTGTTTGACACATGACAGGAGGATAGTACCTCCCTGGATGGTTGTTGTCTACCATCCTACTGTCAGAGTACATAACATTTAACAAGCTTGTGTTTCACTCTTGAGTTTCATGTTAGTACATGGATTTGTGGTACTAGGAGTGAGTAGCGAATGGTGTCAGGGGTGTTAATGGCACCTCCAGAGAATCCTAGCACTCTGGGGAGACACACAGTCCCCGGATCTTACCTCCCCAAAATCCCTACTCCCAGGGGACTCTTAGCTCTCAAGAGAAAGCTCTTGGAGGCTGTGGAATGGGGCTCTCGTCTTTATGGCTTGAGGGAAAGGGGATCCTGATCCAAGGAAGTGAAGGCGCCCCTCCCCTTCCTCGGATCAATGTCGATTACTTCTAAATCCCCCCTCCCCCAGGTGCTGCGTGTGTATGTACACAGAGGTGTGTATTTTTGTATATACACAGGTGTCTTAGTGTACATACAATCAGCTGTGTGTATATAAACGGACTTGTGTATTACAGTGTATATACACTGATAAGTGTATATCTCTCAGTGTGTATACACTGATAGTTTACATTAATCAGTATTTTAGGTATTAAACTATTCTTCACTGGTGGTGCACAGGTGACATACAACCTTAATGACCCTCGTGTAGTAGATAGACTTTATACCCCATTAACCAACCATGCAGCCTTAATGACCCTCGTGTAGTAGATAGACTTTATACCCCATTAACCAACCATGCAGCCTTAATGACCCTCGTGTAGTAGATAGACTTTATACCCCATTAACCAACCATGCAGCCTTAATGACCCTCGTGTAGTAGATAGACTTTATACCCCATTAACCAACCATGCAGCCTTAATGACCCTCGTGTAGTAGACAGACTTTAAACCCCATTATCCAACCGTGCAGCCTTAATGACCCTCGTGTAGTAAATAGACTTTAAACCCCATTAACTAACCATGCCCGCTTAATGACCCTCGTGTAGTAGATAGACTTTATACCCCATTAACCAACCATGCAGCCTTAATGACCCTCGTGTAGTAGACTTTATACCCCATTAACCAACCATGCAGGCTTAATGACCCTCTTGTAGTAGATAAACTTGAAACTCCCCCATTAGCGATATACCTCTATACACCTCTCAGTGTATATACACATAACTACACCTCTCAGTGTATATACACATAACTACACCTCTCAGTGTATATACACATAACTACACCTCTCAGTGTATATACACATAACTACACCTCTCAGTGTATACCATATTGTTATACCATATTGTTATTAAATAGGTATAGTGAACTGTATGGGTCATTAATTAAATTTGTAAACAAGGGTAGAGAGAGTGGGTGGTGGCAGTGGTCTCCTAGGGGGGCACAGTGCCACGGTCTCCCAGGGGGGCACAGTGCCACGGTTGACAACCCCGTGTTAAAGGAGATCACTACACTGGGTGCTCTCCCAGGGGGGCACAGTGCCACGTTTGACAACCCCGTGTTAAAGGAGATCACTATACTGGGTGCTCTCCCAGGGGGGCACAGTGCCACGGTTGGTCTCCCAGGGGGGCACAGTGCCACGGTTGGTCTCCCAGGGGGGCACAGTGCCACGGTTGACAACCCCGTGTTAAAGATCACTACACGGGGTGCTCTCCCAGGGGGGCACAGTCCCACCGTTGGTCTCCCAGGGGGGGCACAGTGCCACGGTTGACAACCCCGTGTTAAAGGAGATCACTACACTGGGTGCTCTCCCAGGGGGGCACAGTCCCACGGTTGGTCTCCCAGGGGGGGCACAGTGCCACGGTTGACAACCCCGTGTTAAAGGAGATCACTACACGGGGTGCTCTCCCAGGGGGGCACAGTCCCACCGTTGGTCTCCCAGGGGGGCACAGTGCCACGGTTGACAACCCCGTGTTAAAGGAGATCACTACACGGGGTGCTCTCCCAGGGGGGCACAGTCCCACGGTTGGTCTCCCAGGGGGGGCACAGTGCCACGGTAGACAACCCCGTGTTAAAGGAGATCACTACACGGGGTGCTCTCCCAGGGGGGCACAGTCCCACGGTTGGTCTCCCAGGGGGGCACAGTGCCACGGTTGACAACCCCGTGTTAAAGGAGATCACTACACGGGGTGCTCTCCCAGGGGGGCACAGTCCCACGGTTGGTCTCCCAGGGGGGGCACAGTGCCACGGTTGACAACCCCGTGTTAAAGGAGATCACTACACGGGGTGCTCTCCCAGGGGGGCACAGTCCTACGGTTGGTCTCCCAGGGGGGCACAGTGCCACGGTTGACAACCCCGTGTTAAAGGAGATCACTACACGGGGTGCTCTCCCAGGGGGGCACAGTCCCACGGTTGGTCTCCCAGGGGGGGCACAGTGCCACGGTTGACAACCCCGTGTTTTAAAGGAGATCACTACACGGGGTGCTCTCCCAGGGGGGCACAGTCCCACGGTTGACAACCCCGTGTTAAAGGAGATCACTACACGGGGTGCTCTCCCAGGGGGGCACAGTCCCACGGTTGGTCTCCCAGGGGGGGCACAGTGCCACGGTTGACAACCCCGTGTTAAAGGAGATCACTATACTGGGTGCTCTCCCAGGGGGGCACAGTGCCACGGTTGGTCTCCCAGGGGGGCACAGTGCCACGGTTGGTCTCCCAGGGGGGCACAGTGCCACGGTTGACAACCCCGTGTTAAAGGAGATCACTACACGGGGTGCTCTCCCAGGGGGGCACAGTCCCACCGTTGGTCTCCCAGGGGGGGCACAGTGCCACGGTTGACAACCCCGTGTTAAAGGAGATCAATACACTGGGTGCTCTCCCAGGGGGGCACAGTCCCACGGTTGGTCTCCCAGGGGGGGCACAGTGCCACGGTTGACAACCCCGTGTTAAAGGAGATCACTACACGGGGTGCTCTCCCAGGGGGGCACAGTCCCACGGTTGGTCTCCCAGGGGGGCACAGTGCCACGGTTGACAACCCCGTGTTAAAGGAGATCACTACACGGGGTGCTCTCCCAGGGGGGCACAGTCCCTCGGTTGACAACCCCGTGTTAAAGGAGATCACTACACGGGGTGCTCTCCCAGGGGGGCACAGTGCCACGGTTGACAACCCCGTGTTAAAGGAGATCACTACACGGGGTGCTCTCCCAGGGGGGCACAGTCCCACGGTTGACAACCCCGTGTTAAAGGAGATCACTACACGGGGTGCTCTCCCAGGGGGGCACAGTCCCTCGGTTGACAACCCCGTGTTAAAGGAGATCACTACACGGGGTGCTCTCCCAGGGGGGCACAGTCCCACGGTTGACAACCCCGTGTTAAAGGAGATCACTACACGGGGTGCTCTCCTAGGTGGGCACAGTGCCACGGTTGACAACCCCGTGTTAAAGGAGATCACTACACGGGGTGTAAGTACCTTTAAGACTATCATATCCGACTGCGTGTTGGTGTAGTAGTAGTAGTAATAGTAACAGTAGTAATAGTTGTCTTACAGTGGACTGGTGTTACAGAGTGCTGGGATACTTTTCTGGGATTCCAAAAAGGTATCCCAGTAGTGTATAACCCCAGCCTCCTGTACTTCAACGACCACGAAAGGATTAGTGCAGAGTGCGGCACGATCTTCTCAATGGCACTATGATTTGAAACGAATCAAGAGATGGCAGCGGGCTTCTAGCAACAACAGCCTGGTTAACCAGGCAAGCAGCAGACGAGCCTGGCCCATGACCGGGCTCAGAGAGTAGAAAAACTTGAAACTTATCACAAGCACAAGTCATCACATGGAAACTAATCACGAACACAAGTCATCACATGGAAACTAATCACAAATACAAGTCATCACATGGAAACTAATATCCAAATTTCTTACATTAAAAAAAGAATATGCAAAATAGGGCATACCCGGCAGGTTAATAATTCAAACCTTCCACAAGAACCACACAGGAAGGTACATTGGATGGAAGGTTGACTTAGACCAGTTAGCAATTAACACCGTGGTGAAGATTGTCTTAACAAGGTAGTGGGTGTTTTATCGTCTTGGTGGGGGGGGGGGGTTCTGGAGGTGTGTGAGGTTCTGGAAGTGTGTGAGGTTCTGGAAGTGTGTGAGGTTCTGGAACTGTTGTGTGAGGTTCTGGCAGTGTGTGAGGTGTTGCACATGTGAGGTTCTGGCACTGTTGTGTGAGGTTCTGGCACTGTTGTGTGAGGTTCTGGCACTGTGTGGGGTTCTAGAACTGTGTAAGGTTCTGGAACTATTGTGTGAGGTTCTAGAACTGTTGTATAAGGTTCTAGAACTGTTGTATAAGGTTCTAGAACTGTTGTATAAGGTTCTAGAACTGTTGTATAAGGTTCTAGAACTGTTGCATAAGGTTCTAGAACTGTTGTATAAGGTTCTAGAACTGTTGTATAAGGTTCTAGAACTGTTGCATAAGGTTCTAGAACTGTTGTATAAGGTTCTAGAACTGTTGTATAAGGTTCTAGAACTGTTGTATAAGGTTCTAGAACTGTTGCATAAGGTTCTAGAACTGTTGCATAAGGTTCTAGAACTGTTGTATAAGGTTCTAGAACTGTTGTATAAGGTTCTAGAACTGTTGCATAAGGTTCTAGAACTGTTGTATAAGGTTCTAGAACTGTTGTATAAGGTTCTAGAACTGTTGTATAAGGTTCTAGAACTGCTGCATAAGGTTCTAGAACTGTTGTATAAGGTTCTAGAACTGTTGCATAAGGTTCTAGAACTGTTGTATAAGGTTCTAGAACTGTTGTATAAGGTTCTAGAACTGTTGTATAAGGTTCTAGAACTGTATAAGGTTCTAGAACTGTTGTATAAGGTTCTAGAACTGCTGCATAAGGTTCTAGAACTGTTGTATAAGGTTCTAGAACTGTTGTATAAGGTTCTAGAACTGTTGTATAAGGTTCTAGAACTGTTGTATAAGGTTCTAGAACTGTTGTATAAGGTTCTAGAACTGTTGTATAAGGTTCTAGAACTGTTGTATAAGGTTCTAGAACTGTTGTATAAGGTTCTAGAACTGTTGTATAAGGTTCTAGAACTGTTGTATAAGGTTCTAGAACTGCTGCATAAGGTTCTAGAACTGTTGTATAAGGTTCTAGAACTGCTGCATAAGGTTCTAGAACGGTTGTATAAGGTTCTAGAACTGTTGCATAAGGTTCTAGAACGGTTGTATAAGGTTCTAGAACTGTTGTATAAGGTTCTAGAACTGTTGTATAAGGTTCTAGAACGGTTGTATAAGGTTCTAGAACTGTTGCATAAGGTTCTAGAACTGTTGCATAAGGTTCTAGAACTGTTGTATAAGGTTCTAGAACTGTTGTATAAGGTTCTAGAACTGCAGACAAGAACAAGCTAAAATTCTGGGTAAGGATTGACTTGTGGGGGAATTAAAATGTTTCCCGGGGAGAATTCCGTGTTTGAAGCATTTCTGAAAAATACCTGGAGAATTTGGGCGAGCAATATCCCTGCTTCTCAGGGAAAAATACTTATATTGCTTTGGTAATTTCCCTTGCAACCTTCCCTGCTTATGGTTGTGCCTTGTTCACGTCGCTGGAAGTTAAGGGCCAGGAGCTGTTACCTATCTGGCTTCAACGACTGGTTATATAGTGTGCCGAGGTTGTGCCTGTAGTGGCAGACTATCAGTCAGGTGACATAGTCTGTCACTAATGAGCGTCAGTGTGCCAACCACAACAGTCTGCTGACACAGGTACTGTTTGAGGATTGAGACACATGTGGAATAGTAGTATTTCGCCTCCCCTCAAGGAAGGTTCCTTGATGTTGGTGAGGGGCTCTTGATTTAGGAAATTGGATCTGTGCTCCAGTTCCCTGAATTAAGCCTGAATGCCTTCCACATCCCCCCCCCAGGCGCTGTATAATCCTCCGGGTTTAGCGCTTCCCCTTGATTATAATAATAATAAGTATTTCGCCTACACAGTAGGCTTCTTCAGTCAAATACAGTTAGCTGGAGCAGTAGAGATGGAAAGACAATGTAATCAGTCCCTCACCCTTGAGAGGGTGAGGGACTGATTACATTGTCCCTCACCCTTGAGAGGGTGAGGGACTGATTACATTGTCTTTCCATCTTTACTGCTTCTGCAAACCCCTCTGTATTTGACTGAAGAAGGCTACTGTGTGCGTGAAACGTTTCATCAGTAAGGATACCCAACTATTGCACGTGTGTCTTATACCATTTTCAACATCTGGGTACCTTTATTGTAGACGTTTCGCCCTCCAGTGACTTTATCAATACAAAAGACGAATTAATCAGTCCCTCAGTTTCTGAAAGACACCGTGCACGTAACCCTGTGTACACCACCCGTGTGTACACTGGTACACCACCCATGTGCACCACATGTACGCACACATCCCCCTTGTGTCTGCACACTAATCTGCATCTTACTCTAAATTAATGACGTGTATCTCATCTTATCCCAAGTTAGTTGAATGCCAGCCAGACAGACTCATTCTGTGAGGGTGAGGGGTGTTAAGGCCTCACCCTAATTATGGAGACTGCCTTAACAGGGTGCTAAGGCAGGGGCCCCAAACCTTGCCCTGATTATGGGGACAAGGGAAGACTAACGGGCGTCCGTAAGGGGCCCCCCGGAGTTATCCTTCTCTAACCACCAAGACTTCGACTCCAATCACGGAGACTGTAGAACACCCTGAGGGCATTTCTTAAGGCCCCTATGGCTTTTATTCGAGTAAGGCCTAAAGGACTTCAAGGGCCTAAGGTCTTTAATCAAGTAAATTATACCTTGGTTACCTGGAATACGTCTCGAGGGTCAATGTCCCTCGCGGCCCAGTCTATAACCAGGTCTAGTTCATTTACCTCCTCCAATCCCCTGACTTCCACCATTACTATCACCACCGGTTCCACTATCACCACAAATGCCGCCTCACCCATCTTCTCATCCACCACGACAGCCACACAGGTCACCCAGGTACACCCAGCTACCACCAGTATGGTCAAGGCTACTAACTTAACACAACCCTCATACAAACTCTGTAAACTGCTTTGGGAGGAAGTTAAGAGCAGAGGTGAGTTACGGTCAACATATCCCCATGTCCAACCACGCACTGCCCATCGCGTAGTTGCGTAGCCACGGTTGTAAATCCTCCAGAGATAAAACTTATACAGACCATAGCTGACATCAGTGACATACTACTATATAGAAAGTCCCTTGTTATGCTGAGTATTTCCCGAAAATTATGTCAGTTTTGTCCCAGGATGTGACCCACACCAGTCCACTAACACCCAGGATGTGACCCACACCAGTCCACTAACACCCAGGATGTGACCAACACCAGTCCACTAACACCCAGGATGTGACCCACACCAGTCCACTAACACCCAGGTATCTACTTACTGCTAGGTGAACAGGGACAGCAGGTGTAAGGTAACTAACACCCAGGTACCTACTTATTGCTAGGTGAACAGGGACACCAGGTATAAGGCGGCTAACACCCAGGTACCTACTTACTGCTAGGTGAACAGTGACAGCAGGTGTAAGGCAACTAACACCCAGGTACCTACTTACTGCTAGGTGAACAGGGACAGTTTCGCTCTGCATATACTTACCTATTTGTGGTTGCAGGGGTCGAGTCACAGGTCCTGGCCCCAGTATGTGTGTGTGGCGGTGTTATGGACAATGCAGAGTTCGCCCATCCAGAGCCCTGGTCCAGGACGGGTCGAAACATCGACTAGAGCAGGAAATGGATGCACATTTCACCCATCAGAAAAGAATGGGCCGGGAATCTAACCTTGGTCCATGTGTAGCAGCAGGCGGTCCAGTGTCCCATTTAACCAAACGACTCTACAACCACGGTTGTGTCACCCGGATAAACCGTCCAGTCCGCTTATAAAGTGTTCGTAGTAAAAGGGTTCGTCTTACAGGGCTTCCGTGGCATCAAAAATTTTTGGAAACCTTCGATTTAGGATTCCCTTCAACCTGTGGTTTTTTTTTTTGCACGTAAAACGGGTTTATATTTTCAGGAGCTGTGGGATCCGTACGGGTTTAACGCCTTTTTTAAGCTATTGTACACTTTTACGTTAATGTAAAAATTAATAATTTTGTACCAAAAGAACCTTAGAAAACTTACCTGACCTTATAACAAAATTTAATTTATTCTAATCCAGCTAAATATATTTTAGACAAATTTACAAAAAATTAATAAGAAACACAAATGTATTTTTTTCGTTAAGTTCCGAATGATTTTTCCGAAATTATTGCATATACAAATTTTCTCTTGTCTTATTCGGCAAGAAAAACGTTGCTATTTAAGCCAAAATCGCAAGTGATAGTGAGGCTCAAGTTAGAGTATGTAGGAAAGAGGGAAATTTTTTCCCAGTAAAAGTAGGCCTTAGACAGGGATGTGTGATGTCACCGTGGTTGTTTAATATATTTATAGATGGGGTTGTAAGAGAAGTAAATGCGAGGGTCTTGGCAAGAGGCGTGGAGTTAAAAGATAAAGAATCACACATAAAGTGGGAGTTGTCACAGTTGCTCTTTGCTGATGACACTGTGCTCTTGGGAGATTCTGAAGAGAAGTTGCAGAGATTTGTGGATGAATTTGGTAGGGTGTGCAAAAGAAGAAAATTAAAGGTGAATACAGGAAAGAGTAAGGTTATGAGGATAACAAAAAGATTAGGTGATGAAAGATTGGATATCAGATTGGAGGGAGAGAGTATGGAGGAGGTGAATGTATTCAGATATTTGGGAGTGGACGTGTCAGCGGATGGGTCTATGAAAGATGAGGTGAATCATAGAATTGATGAGGGAAAAAGAGTGAGTGGTGCACTTAGGAGTCTGTGGAGACAAAGAACTTTGTCCTTGGAGGCAAAGAGGGGAATGTATGAGAGTATAGTTTTACCAACGCTCTTATATGGGTGTGAAGCGTGGGTGATGAATGTTGCAGCGAGGAGAAGGCTGGAGGCAGTGGAGATGTCATGTCTGAGGGCAATGTGTGGTGTGAATATAATGCAGAGAATTCGTAGTTTGGAAGTTAGGAGGAGGTGCGGGATTACCAAAACTGTTGTCCAGAGGGCTGAGGAAGGGTTGTTGAGGTGGTTCGGACATGTAGAGAGAATGGAGCGAAACAGAATGACTTCAAGAGTGTATCAGTCTGTAGTGGAAGGAAGGCGGGGTAGGGGTCGGCCTAGGAAGGGTTGGAGGGAGGGGGTAAAGGAGGTTTTGTGTGCGAGGGGCTTGGACTTCCAGCGGGCATGCGTGAGCGTGTTTGATAGGAGTGAATGGAGACAAATGGTTTTTAATACTTGACGTGCTGTTGGAGTGTGAGCAAAGTAACATTTATGAAGGGGTTCAGGGAAACCGGCAGGCCGGACTTGAGTCCTGGAGATGGGAAGTACAGTGCCTGCACTCTGAAGGAGGGGTGTTAATGTTGCAGTTTAAAAACTGTAGTGTAAAGCACCCTTCTGGCAAGACAGTGATGGAGTGAATGATGGTGAAAGTTTTTCTTTTTCGGGCCACCCTGCCTTGGTGGCCACCTTGCCTTGGTGGCCACCCTGCCTTGGTGGCCACCCTGCCTTGGTGGCCACCCTGCCTTGGTGGGAATCGGCCGGTGTGATAATAATAAAAAAATAAAAAAATATATATATGTATATATATATTTATATATATATGTATATATATATTTATATATATATGTATATATATATTTATATATTGCCTTAATGGCCCTCGGATAATTGGATTTTAATTATCGTTACTGCGTCCATTGGACATAACTTCAACAATAAATATATTTTTTGAGACGTACCTGAAGTGGCTGGTAGTGCGTGCTACAGGCACTAACAGCCTCGTTGATCAGGTCACTAACCAGGCGACGGGGATCATGGCGTCACTAGTCAGCTGGTTTGCTTCATGTATCGACTAGTAAGGGACGGAGGGTCGAACCTGCAGTATCCTGAACACCGGACGACCCAAACTATTGTAACGTTTCGCGCAAATGGACAGAGAATGTACTAAGTTTTTCTGCCATTTTGAAATCGGACACCCAGGTGTTGCATATGTCTTATTCAGAAACACCCAGGTGTTGTACACGTGTCTTATTCATCAATAAAGACACCCAGGTGTTGTACATGTGTCTTATTCATCAATAAAGACACCCAGGTGTTGCACATGTCTTATTCAGAAACACCCAGGTGTTGTACACGTGTCTTATTCATCAATAAAGTCACACAGGTGTTGTACATGTGTCTTATTCATCAATAAAGACACCCAGGTGTTGTACATGTGTCTTATTCATCAATAAAGTCACCCAGGTGTTGTACATGTGTCTTATTCATCAATAAAGACACCCAGGTGTTGTACATGTGTCTTATTCATCAATAAAGACACACAGGTGTTGTACATGTGTCTTATTCATCAATAAAGTCACCCAGGTGTTGTACATGTGTCTTATTCATCAATAAAGACACCCAGGTGTTGTACACGTGTCTTATTCATCAATAAAGTCACCCAGGTGTTGTACATGTGTCTTATTCATCAATAAAGTCACCCAGGTGTTGTACATGTGTCTTATTCATCAATAAAGACACCCAGGTGTTGTACATGTGTCTTATTCATCAATAAAGACACCCAGGTGTTGTACATGTGTCTTATTCATCAATAAAGTCACCCAGGTGTTGTACATGTGTCTTATCAATAAAGTCACCCAGGTGTTGTACACGTGTCTTATTCATCAATAAAGACACCCAGGTGTTGTACACGTGTCTTATCCACCTGTCAAGACCACACAACATTATAGCCACGACACGTGATCTTCTGATGCTAAACTGACGGTTCACTATTACTAAGGGCCGTTGTTTTATCTATTAAAACTCGGTATATAGAGTATATTCTGCCGACACTCTTCCCAGGGGTAGTTTAAGTCGGTAACACAAGTGTAGTGTATTGTGGCGGTAGGTAGCAGGAGTGTGTGTGTATTGTAGCTGTAGGTAGCAGGAGTGTGTGTATTGTAGCGGTAGGTAGCAGGAGTGTGTGTGTATTGTAGCGGTAGGTAGCAGGAGTGTGTGTGTATTGTAGCGGTAGGTAGCAGGAGTGTGTGTGTATTGTAGCGGTAGGTAGCAGGAGTGTGTGTGTATTGTAGCGGTAGGTAGCAGGAGTGTGTGTATTGTAGCGGTAGGTAGCAGGAGTGTGTGTGTATTGTAACGGTTGGTAGCAGGAGTGTGTGTATTGTAGCGGTAGGTAGCAGGAGTGTGTGTGTATTGTAGCGGTTGGTAGCAGGAGTGTGTGTATTGTAGCGGTAGGTAGCAGGAGTGTGTGTATTGTAGCGGTAGGTAGCAGGAGTGTGTGTGTATTGTAGCGGTAGGTAGCAGGTGTGTGTGTATTGTAGCGGTAGGTAGCAGGAGTGTGTGTATTGTAGCGGTAGGTAGCAGGAGTGTGTGTATTGTAGCGGTAGGTAGCAGGAGTGTGTGTGTATTGTAGCGGTAGGTAGCAGGAGTGTGTGTGTATTGTAGCGGTAGGTAGCAGGAGTGTGTGTGTATTGTAGCTGTAGGTAGCAGGAGTGTGTGTGTATTGTAGCTGTAGGTAGCAGGAGTGTGTGTGTATTGTAGCTGTAGGTAGCAGGAGTGTGTATTGTAGCGGTAGGTAGCAGGAGTGTGTGTGTGTTGTGGCGCTAGGTAGCACAAGTGTGTGTGTGTTGTGGCGCTAGGTAGCACAAGTGTGTGTGTTGTGGCGCTAGATAACACAAGTGTGTGTGTGTTGTGGCGCTAGGTAACACAAGTGTGTGTGTGTTGTGGCGCTAGGTAGCACAAGTGTGTGTGTGTTGTGGCGCTAGGTAGCACAAGTGTGTGTGTGTTGTGGCGCTAGGTAGCACAAGTGTGTGTGTGTTGTGGCGCTAGGTAGCACAAGTGTGTGTGTGTTGTGGCGCTAGGTAGCACAAGTGTGTGTGTGTTGTGGCGCTAGGTAACACAAGTGTGTGTGTGTTGTGGCGCTAGGTAGCACAAGTGTGTGTGTGTTGTGGCGCTAGGTAGCACAAGTGTGTGTGTTGTGGCGCTAGGTAGCACAAGTGTGTGTGTTGTGGCGCTAGGTAGCACAAGTGTGTGTGTTGTGGCGCTAGGTAGCACAAGTGTGTGTGTGTTGTGGCGCTAGGTAACACAAGTGTGTGTGTGTTGTGGCGCTAGGTAGCACAGGTGTGTGTATGTTGTGGCGCTAGGTAGCACAAGTGTGTGTTGTGGCGCTAGGTAGCACAAGTGTGTGTGTGTTGTGACGCTAGGTAGCACAAGTGTGTGTGTGTTGTGGCGCTAGGTAGCACAAGTGTGTGTGTTGTGGCGCTAGGTAGCACAAGTGTGTGTGTTGTGGCGCTAGATAACACAAGTGTGTGTGTGTTGTGGCGCTAGGTAGCACAGGTGTGTGTGTGTTGTGGCGCTAGGTAGCACAAGTGTGTGTGTGTTGTGGCGCTAGGTAGCACAAGTGTGTGTGTGTTGTGGCGCTAGGTAACACAAGTGTGTGTGTGTTGTGGCGCTAGGTAGCACAAGTGTGTGTGTGTTGTGGCGCTAGGTAGCACAAGTGTGTGTGTGTTGTGGCGCTAGGTAACACAAGTGTGTGTGTGTTGTGGCGCTAGGTAGCACAAGTGTGTGTGTGTTGTGGCGCTAGGTAGCACAAGTGTGTGTGTTGTGGCGCTAGGTAGCACAAGTGTGTGTGTTGTGGCGCTAGGTAGCACAAGTGTGTGTGTTGTGGCGCTAGGTAGCACAAGTGTGTGTGTATTGTGGCGCTAGGTAGCACAAGTGTGTGTTGTGGCGCTAGGTAGCACAAGTGTGTGTGTGTTGTGACGCTAGGTAGCACAAGTGTGTGTGTGTTGTGACGCTAGGTAGCACAAGTGTGTGTGTTGTGACGCTAGGTAGCACAAGTGTGTGTGTGTTGTGACGCTAGGTAGCACAAGTGTGTGTGTTGTGACGCTAGGTAGCACAAGTGTGTGTGTGTTGTGACGCTAGGTAGCACAAGTGTGTGTGTTGTGACGCTAGGTAGCACAAGTGTGTGTGTGTTGTGACGCTAGGTAGCACAAGTGTGTGTGTTGTGACGCTAGGTAGCACAAGTGTGTGTGTTGTGACGCTAGGTAGCACAAGTGTGTGTGTTGTGGCGCTAGGTAGCACAAGTGTGTGTTGTGACGCTAGGTAGCACAAGTGTGTGTGTGTTGTGGCGCTAGGTAGCACAAGTGTGTGTGTTGTGACGCTAGGTAGCACAAGTGTGTGTGTGTTGTGGCGCTAGGTAACACAAGTGTGTGTGTTGTGGCGCTAGGTAGCACAAGTGTGTGTGTTGTGACGCTAGGTAGCACAAGTGTGTGTGTTGTGACGCTAGGTAGCACAAGTGTGTGTGTTGTGACGCTAGGTAGCACAAGTGTGTGTGTTGTGACGGTAGGTAGCACAAGTGTGTGTGTGTTGTGGCGCTAGGTAGCACAAGTGTGTGTGTTGTGGCGATAGGTAGCACAAGTGTGTGTGTGTTGTGACGGTAGGTAGCACAAGTGTGTGTTGTGACGCTAGGTAGCACAAGTGTGTGTGTGTGTTGTGACGCTAGGTAGCACAAGTGTGTGTGTGTTGTGGCGCTAGGTAGCACAAGTGTGTGTGCTGTGGCGCTAGGTAGCACAAGTGTGTGTGTTGTGACGCTTGGTAGCACAAGTGTGTGTGTGTGTTGTGGCGCTAGGTAGCACAAGTGTGTGTGTGTTGTGGCGCTAGGTAGCACAAGTGTGTGTGTTGTGGCGCTAGGTAGCACAAGTGTGTGTGTTGTGACGCTAGGTAGCACAAGTGTGTGTGTGTGTTGTGGCGCTAGGTAGCACAAGTGTGTGTGTTGTGGCGCTAGGTAGCACAAGTGTGTGTGTGTTGTGGCGCTAGGTAGCACAAGTGTGTGTGTGTGTGTGTTGTGACGCTAGGTAGCACAAGTGTGTGTGTTGTGGCGCTAGGTAGCACAAGTGTGTGTGTTGTGGCGCTAGGTAGCACAAGTGTGTGTGTTGTGACGCTAGGTAGCACAAGTGTGTGTGTTGTGGCGCTAGGTAGCACAAGTGTGTGTGTTGTGGCGCTAGGTAGCACAAGTGTGTGTGCTGTGGCGCTAGGTAGCACAAGTGTGTGTGTTGTGACGCTAGATAGCACAAGTGTGTGTGTGTTGTGGCGCTAGGTAGCACAAGTGTGTGTTGTGGCGCTAGGTAGCACAAGTGTGTGTGTTGTGGCGCTAGGTAGCACAAGTGTGTGTTGTGACGCTAGGTAGCACAAGTGTGTGTGTGTTGTGGCGCTAGGTAGCACAAGTGTGTGTGTGTTGTGGCGCTAGGTAGCACAAGTGTGTGTGTTGTGGCGCTAGGTAGCACAAGTGTGTGTGTTGTGGCGCTAGGTAGCACAAGTGTGTGTGTTGTGACGCTAGATAGCACAAGTGTGTGTGTGTTGTGCCGCTAGGTAGCACAAGTGTGTGTTGTGACGCTAGGTAGCACAAGTGTGTGTGTGTTGTGGCGCTAGGTAGCACAAGTGTGTGTGTTGTGGCGCTAGGTAGCACAAGTGTGTGTGTGTTGTGGCGCTAGGTAGCACAAGTGTGTGTGTTGTGGCGCTAGGTAGCACAAGTGTGTGTGTTGTGACGCTAGGTAGCACAAGTGTGTGTGTGTTGTGGCGCTAGGTAGCACAAGTGTGTGTGTTATGCCGCTAGGTAGCACAAGTGTGTGTGTTGTGGCGCTAGGTAGCACAAGTGTGTGTGTTGTGACGCTAGATAGCACAAGTGTGTGTGTGTTGTGGCGCTAGGTAGCACAAGTGTGTGTGTTGTGGCGCTAGGTAGCACAAGTGTGTGTGTGTTGTGGCGCTAGGTAGCACAAGTGTGTGTGTTATGCCGCTAGGTAGCACAAGTGTGTGTGCTGTGGCGCTAGGTAGCACAAGTGTGTGTGTTGTGACGCTAGGTAGCACAAGTGTGTGTGTGTGTTGTGACGCTAGGTAGCACAGGTGTGTGTGTTGTGACGCTAGGTAGCACAAGTGTGTGTGTTGTGGCGCTAGGTAGCACAAGTGTGTGTGTTGTGGCGCTAGGTAGCACAAGTGTGTGTGTTGTGGCGCTAGGTAGCACAAGTGTGTGTGTTGTGACGCTAGATAGCACAAGTGTGTGTGTGTTGTGGCGCTAGGTAGCACAAGTGTGTGTGTTGTGGCGCTAGGTAGCACAAGTGTGTGTGTTGTGACGCTAGGTAGCACAAGTGTGTGTGTTGTGACGCTAGGTAGCACAAGTGTGTGTGTTGTAAGGCAGCCAGAGCTAGACTGCTACTGCCTGCTTCACTCTCCACGTCTACACACACACTACCTCAAAGCCCCGTGTCCTCTTGACTTAAGAGGCGCCTGTGTTCCGCTGTCTCCTAATACCGTGTTTATTTTTCACACTATAATCTACTTTATCTATAATTACTAACGCATTTGCTTTGTTTCGTAAGTTGAAGTCGAAGATCTTTCCTTAATTCATGGTATAATTTAACAAATCTTTGAAAACAGTATTAGAAAACAGGGGGAATTGAGGTACCCCTTAAACCCGTACCTGCACACACACACACCTTTCGTTCTCTAGCACGTTTACGAAACCGAGAAACCATTTGATTATTATTTTGCAATGCTGGATACGACGACATTGTGGTGCTACACTATACCATATGATAGTTACGTAGTGCGAACGAAAGCTGGTTTTCGATTTATTATATTATATTCCCCCTCACACGATGGGTTATGAGGTAACCCATTGTGAACTATTCTCCAGGCTGAGGGACTGACCACCTTGTTCCAGACCATGGTGGTGAACTCTTCTCCAGGCTGAGGGACTGACCACCTTGTTCCAGACCATGGTGGTGAACTCTTCTCCAGGCTGAGGGACTGACCACCTTGTTCCAGACCATGGAGCTGGACTCTTCTCCAGGCTGAGGGACTGACCACCTTGTTCCAGACCATGGTGCTGGCCTCTTCTCCAGGCTGAGGGACTAGCCACCTTGTTCCAGACCATGGTGCTGAACTCTTTTCCAGGCTGAGGGACTGACCACCTTGTTCCAGACCATGGTGCTGAACTCTTATCCAGGCTGAGGGACTGACCACCTTGTTCCAGACCATGGTGCTGAATTCTTCTCCAGGCTGAGGGACTGACCACCTTGTTCCAGACCATGGTGCTGAACTCTTCTCCAGGCTGAGGGACTGAGCACCTTGTTCCAGACCATGGTGCTGAACTCTTCTCCAGGCTGAGGGACTGAGCACCTTGTTCCAGACCATGGTGCTGAACTCTTCTCCAGGCTGAGGGACTGACCACCTTGTTCCAGACCATGGAGCTGGACTCTTCTCCAGGCTGAGGGACTGACCACCTTGTTCCAGACCATGGTGCTGGACTCTTCTCCAGGCTGAGGGACTGGCCACCTTGTTCCAGACCATGGTGCTGAACTCTTTTCCAGGCTGAGGGACTGACCACCTTGTTCCAGACCATGATGCTGAACTCTTTTCTAGGCTGAGGGACTGACCGCCTTGTTCCAGACCATGATGCTGAATTCTTCTCCAGGCTGAGGGACTGTCCACCTTGTTCCAGACCATGGAACTGAACTCTTCTCCAGGCTGAGGGACTGACCACCTTAAATACTTTTCCTCCAGGGTTGTTGGACTGATTACGTCATCTTTATTTCCCTACTGCTACCTCTGTGTTTGAAGAAGTCTGCTGTGTAGGCGGCACGTTTCATCACTCAAGATACCCAACTGTTGGACATGCATCTTAATCTTCAAATGAGTTTACCTGCACTTGTAAACACTGTGAGAACATTTCTCTCTGCCAATCAGTCAAAGATTTTTGGGGTATCAGATTATTTCCTCGTGTAATTTAGTAGTTCGTGGACATCCTGGGATGATACTCACGTTATTTTGTAGTTCGTGGACATGATTCTCACGCAGTCTAGTAGTTCGTGGACATTCCGGAATGATCTTCACTCATTCTAGTAGTTTGTGAACATCCTAGGATGATTCTCACTCAGTCTAGTAGTTCGTGGACATCTTGGGATGATCCCCATTTCCTATTCGCCATTTTATTTAGCCTACCCAGCTGGCTTTCTTAAACAAGAGCAAACACGAGTGTGGTATAATCAACATATCCACAGTTCCTTAAGGCACAGAAGCTCCAGCTGTGGGTTATCATATGACTGAAGCCCGGGACAGGAAACACTTGTCATGTTTCCTGACAAAACTTAATGTACCATTGTTCCATGCCAGAAGCATTGATGTGTCCAGAGGACCAGTGTAAAAAAAAATTTGGGTGTAATGCGTTTGTAGATATCCAGAAGGGGTCATAGCATGCAGGGAGTGGTAAAGGAGGTTTTGTGTGCTAGGGACTTGAACATCCAACAGGCTTATGTGAGCGTATTAGATATGAGCATTTAAAGTGCTTTTTTATGGTTCGATGTGCTGTTGGAGTGTGAGCAGGGAAATATTTATGAAGGTATTCGGGAAATGGTTGGCTGGACTTGATTCTTGGAGGTGAGAAGTACAGTGCCTGTACTCTGAAGGATGGATGGTGATGTTGCAGTCGTGGAGGTGGGAAGTACAGTACCTGTACTCTGAAGGATGGGTGGTGATGTTACAGTCGTGGAGGTGGGAAGTACAGTGTCTGTACTCTGAAGGATGGGTGGTGATGTTGCAGTCGTGAAGGTGGGAAGTACAGTGTCTGTACTCTGAAGGATGGGTGGTGATGTTACAGTCGTCTCTGAAGGATGGGTGGTGATGTTACAGTCGTGGAGGTGGGAAGTACAGTGTCTGTACTCTGAAGGATGGGTGGTGATGTTACAGTCGTGGAGGTGGGAAGTACAGTGTCTGTACTCTGAAGGATGGGTGGTGATGTTACAGTCGTGGAGGTGGGAAGTACAGTGTCTGTACTCTGAAGGATGGGTGGTGATGTTGCAGTCGTGAAGGTGGGAAGTACAGTGTCTGTACTCTGAAGGATGGGTGGTGATGTTACAGTCGTGGAGGTGGGAAGTACAGTGTCTGTACTCTGAAGGATGGGTGGTGATGTTACAGTCGTGGAGGTGGGAAGTACAGTGTCTGTACTCTGAAGGATGGGTGGTGATGTTGCAGTCGTGAAGGTGGGAAGTACAGTGCCTGTACTCTGAAGGATGGGTGAGGATGTTACAGTTCAGAGACCCGTAGCTGGATCGCTAGCGCACTCAGCTCACAAACTGATGTCCTTGGATCGATTCCCGGCACCGGCAGTAAAGCAACAGCAAAGAACTACAGACCAATAGCACTAACATCCCATATCATAAAAATCTTTGAAAGGGTCCTAAGAAGCAAGATCACCACCCATCTAGAAACCCATCAGTTACACAACCCAGGGCAACATGGGTTTAGAACAGGTCGCTCCTGTCTGTCTCAACTACTGGATCACTACGACAAGGTCCTAAATGCACTAGAAGACAAAAAGAATGCAGATGTAATATATACAGACTTTGCAAAAGCCTTCGACAAGTGTGACCATGGCGTAATAGCGCACAAAATGCGCGCTAAAGGAATAACAGGAAAAGTCGGTCGATGGATCTATAATTTCCTCACTAACAGAACACAGAGAGTAGTCGTCAACAGAGTAAAGTCCGAGGCAGCTACGGTGAAAAGCTCTGTCCCACAAGGCACAGTACTAGCTCCCATCTTGTTCCTCATCCTCATATCCGACATAGACAAGGATGTCAGCCACAGCACCGTGTCTTCCTTTGCAGATGACACCCGAATCTGCATGACAGTGTCTTCCATTGCAGACACTGCAAGGCTCCAGGCGGACATCAACCAAATCTTTCAGTGGGCTGCAGAAAACAATATGAAGTTCAACGATGAGAAATTTCAATTACTCAGATATGGTAAACATGAGGAAATTAAATCTTCATCAGAGTACAAAACAAATTCTGGCCACAAAATAGAGCGAAACACCAACGTCAAAGACCTAGGAGTGATTATGTCGGAGGATCTCACCTTCAAGGACCATAACATTGTATCAATCGCATCTGCTAGAAAAATGACAGGATGGATAATGAGAACCTTCAAAACTAGGGAGGCCAAGCCCATGATGACACTCTTCAGGTCACTTGTTCTATCTAGGCTGGAATATTGCTGCACTCTAACAGCACCTTTCAAGGCAGGTGAAATTGCCGACCTAGAAAATGTACAGAGAACTTTCACGGCGCGCATAACGGAGATAAAACACCTCAATTACTGGGAGCGCTTGAGGTTTCTAAACCTGTATTCCCTGGAACGCAGGAGGGAGAGATACATGATTATATACACCTGGAAAATCCTAGAGGGACTAGTACCAAACTTGCACACGAAAATCACTCACTACGAAAGCAAAAGACTTGGCAGACGATGCACCATCCCCCCAATGAAAAGCAGGGGTGTCACTAGCACGTTAAGAGACCATACAATAAGTGTCAGGGGCCCGAGACTGTTCAACTGCCTCCCAGCACACATAAGGGGGATTACCAACAGACCCCTGGCAGTCTTCAAGCTGGCACTGGACAAGCACCTAAAGACAGTTCCTGATCAGCCGGGCTGTGGCTCGTACGTTGGTTTGCGTGCAGCCAGCAGCAACAGCCTGGTTGATCAGGCGCTGATCCACCAGGAGGCCTGGTCACAGACCGGGCCGCGGGGGCGTTGACCCCCGAAACTCTCTCCAGGTAAACTCCAGGTAAACCGGTGGAAACATTAGGACATTTCCTTGAGACACCTGTTGTCTATGAAAATAGGTACCCGGGTGTTAGTGGACTGGTGTGGGTCACATCCTGGGTGTTAGTGGACTGGTGTGGGTCACATCCTGGGTGTTAGTGGACTGGTGTGGGTCACATCCTGGGTGTTAGTGGACTGGTGTGGGTCACATCCTGGGTGTTAGTGGACTGATGTGGGTCACATCCTGGGTGTTAGTGGACTGGTGTGGGTCACATCCTGGGTGTTAGTGGACTGGTGTGGGTCACATCCTGGGTGTTAGTGGACTGGTGTGGGTCACATCCTGGGACAAAACTGACATAATTTGCGGGAAATGCTCAACATAACAAGGGACTTTCTATATAGTAGTATGTCACTGATGTCAGCTATGGTCTGTATACCTTGTACATGTACTTGTATACCTTGTACATGTACTTGTATACCTTGTACATGTACTTGTATACCTTGTACATGTACTTATACCTTGTACATGTACTGGTATACCTTGTACATGTACTTGTATACCTTGTACATGTACTTGTATACCTTGTACATGTACTTGTATACCTTGTACATGTACTTGTATACCTTGTACATGTACTTGTATACCTTGTACATGTACTTGTATACCTTGTACATGTACTTGTATACCTTGTACATGTACTTGTATACCTTGTACATGTACTGGTATACCTTGTACATGTACTTGTGATGTCGCCACAGTCCGGCAAGAGCAGTAGTTAACTGAATGACGGTGACTGTGTTTTGCCTTTAGAGTTTACCCTACCTGGGCGAAGACCACCAGTGTTTTTAAAAAATCCACAAATAACCATATTTTATAATATACAGTATTAATATGGACGAGTTGATTTCTTGAGGCTCCCCTTGAATGTGGTACGTTTTTTATAATGCAAAAACGAGAGAAAACGATTATCTTGATAAGGAGTAACTTAAGAAATCACACCAAGGGCGTTCGTTGTTGCTGGTGTGAGTTTATTCAGGTATACACAAATATTTACACATATTACCATATATAGCAACATATGTGTAGACAACCCAGGATAACCCTCCAGGATAACCCTCCAGGATAACTCTCCAGGATAACCCTCCAGGATAACCCTCCAGGATAACCCTCCAGGATAACCCTCCAGGATAACCCTCCAGGATAACCCTCCAGGATAACCCTCCAGGATAACCCTCCAGGATAACCCTCCAGGATAACCCTCCAGGATAACCCTCCAGGATAACCCTCCAGGATAACCCTCCAGGATAACCCTCCAGGATAACCCTCCAGGATAACCCTCCAGGATAACCCTCCAGGATAACCCTCCAGGATAACCCTCCAGGATAACCCTCCAGGATAACCCTCCAGGATAACCCTCCAGGATAACCCTCCAGGATAACCCTCCAGGATAACCCTCCAGGATAACCCTCCAGGATAACCCTCCAGGATAACCAGGATAACCCTCCAGGATAACCCTCCAGGATAACCCTCCAGGATAACCCTCCAGGATAACCTTCCAGGATAACCCTCCAGGATAACCCTCCAGGATAACCCTCCAGGATAACCCTCCAGGATAACCCTCCAGGATAACCCTCCAGGATAACCCTCCAGGATAACCCTCCAGGATAACCCTCCAGGATAACCCTCCAGGATAACCCTCCAGGATAACCCTCCAGGATAACCCTCCAGGATTACCCTCCAGGATAACCCTCCAGGATAACCTTCCAGGATAACCCTCCAGGATAACCCTCCAGGATAACCCTCCAGGATAACCCTGCAGGATAACCCTCCAGGATAACTCTCCAGGATAACCCTCCAGGATAACCCTCCAGGATAACCTTCCAGGATAACCCTCCAGGATAACCCTCCAGGATAACCCTCCAGGATAACCCTCCAGGATAACCCTCCAGGATAACCCTCCAGGATAACCCTCCAGGATAACCCTCCAGGATAACCCTCCAGGATAACCCTCCAGGATAACCCTCCAGGATAACCCTCCAGGATAACCCTCCAGGATAACCCTCCAGGATAACCCTCCAGGATAACCCTCCAGGATAACCCTCCAGGATAACCCTGCAGGATAACCCTGCAGGATAACCCTCCAGGATAACCCTGCAGGATAACCCTCCAGGATAACCCTCCAGGATAACCCTCCAGGATAACCCTCCAGGATAACCCAAAAAAGTCAGAGTGACTTATTTTCATTGGAGTCCTTTTGTTACCTTATCAATAATATTACATAAATATAAAAGTCAGGTGTGGAAGATAACTATAAAAGTGAGACATAAAATAAATTATATAAAATGTTGAACGAAAGTTGAAGATAAAATAAGTAGACCACAAGAATTATGAGATAAAAAATGAATAATAGATTTCACTCTGAAAATTATTTATCAATCTGTTGGACTATAATGAAAATTGAAGACAACGAATACATATCAGAAATTAATAATCATGTCTGGGGAATGTATTTATTGGTGTAATAACAGATGGGACTTGTCCCTCCTTGGTGGGACAGCCAGACAGACATTGTAGATAGCAGTAGGTCGTGCCAGGATCCGTTGTTTGTTGGGGCAAACAAGAGGTCGTTTGGTAGCAGCTTGAGGGTGGGTTGCTTTGTGGATGTGTCAGCGTCCTGGTGGATGTTAATTTGATTGTCGATATTACATCCTGTGTAGAGGTGAAATAGCGGTAGCTGTCAGCTCTGTCTGCTGAGAGAGGCTGTTGGTTGTTCTCACTTGGGTCTCTTTGAGAGCTTAGACATCCATTGTTAGTTTAATGTTTATTATGCACCCCCACCCATCCTTTGGGTGATAGTCAAAAGATTACAGAGGTACATAATGGGTCCAGGGACTGGACCCCAAAGTTATGATAGCTGAGCAAGTTACAAAGGTAATGAACTCTCAGATCCATTGTGTGCACGGATCTTGAGATTTGAAGGATTGAGTACACACACTCTGTGGCACACCTGATAGTTAACTCGTGGTCGAATTCCACGGTGTTGGCTCTGTAGTGGCAGTTCCTGGTAACCCGGGATATCTTGTGACGTTGCTGGGCATCGGAGAGCGTGGTGACCTGGTGGGGCTTGAGGTACTGCGAGGGGGAAAACTACCCTCTACCGTTGGGGTGTCACTGGGAGTTGGATGTTTGAGGCGCGGGTAGTTTGGTGAGGGACGCCTGGGGAGAGGGTTGAGGGACGCCTGGGGAGAGGGTTGAGGGACGCCTGGGGAGAGGGTTGAGGGACGCCTGGGGAGAGGGTTGAGGGGCGCCTGGGGAGAGGGTTGAGGGACGCCTGGGGAGAGGGTTGAGGGGCGCCTGGGGAGAGGGTTGAGGGACGCCTGGGGAGAGGGTTGAGGGGCGCCTGGGGAGAGGGTTGAGGGGCGCCTGGGGAGAGGGTTGAGGGACGCCTGGGGAGAGGGTTGAGGGACGCCTGGGGAGAGGGTTGAGGGACGCCTGGGGAGAGGGTTGAGGGGCGCCTGGGGAGAGGGTTGAGGGACGCCTGGGGAGAGGGTTGAGGGGCGCCTGGGGAGAGGGTTGAGGGACGCCTGGGGAGAGGGTTGAGGGACGCCTGGGGAGAGGGTTGAGGGACGCCTGGGGAGAGGGTTGAGGGGCGCCTGGGGAGAGGGTTGAGGGACGCCTGGGGAGAGGGTTGAGGGGCGCCTGGGGAGAGGGTTGAGGGACGCCTGGGGAGAGGGTTGAGGGGCGCCTGGGGAGAGGGTTGAGGGACGCCTGGGGAGAGGGTTGAGGGGCGCCTGGGGAGAGGGTTGAGGGACGCCTGGGGAGAGGGGTGAGGGACGCCTGGGGAGAGGGGTGAGGGACGCCTGGGGAGAGGGTTGAGGGACGCCTGGGGAGAGGGTTGAGGGACGCCTGGGGAGAGGGTTGAGGGGCGCCTGGGGAGAGGGTTGAGGGGCAGTCACTGTATATTACACACTGTGAAGGCTACACGTACACACAAATACACTTAGATAATCATACATAGCAGCAATATAAGATTTTCTTCGGATTTTTAACCCCGGAGGGTTAGCCACTAATAATATTTATTTACTACCAGTACATGTACAAGGTATACAGACCATAGCTGACATCACTGACATATTCCTATATATTATTTTATTTTATTTATTTATTTAATGTCTTTGCAAACAGTACATTGAGATTGTGTAAATACAATAGTGGGTTACAATACAAAGATAGCCTCTATTATGCCTGGCATTATGGCCTAACTTAACATTATTGACTTACAGACTACTTAACACTAAGGATTATATCATAGTTGTACAGTAGCATAGTAATTATTTCATAGTTGTACAGTAGAATATTAATTATAAATGAATCAAAATTTGTATAATACAAAGATATATTTATATTCTAAAATGCTTTTGTGAAAAACAATGATTCATTTATATTCGTGTCAACAATGGATTAAAGGTTCAATGTGATTGTTGAAGTTATGATGTGGGAGAACATAAGTGAGTGTGTACTGAGTATTTCGTATTTAGTCTAGGGTGATTAAGTGGCTTTTGAGAAGAGTCTTAAATTGATTTTCAGACTGGGTTACTTTAATATCTTCTGGTAATGAATTCCATATTTTGGGGCCCTTTATGTGCATAGAGTTTTTACACAGTGTGATATGGTCACGAGGTATATCAAAAAGAGATCTGTGTCTTGTATTGTGGTCATTTGTCCTGTTTAGGTTGGTGAGGAGAAGTTTGAGTGGAGGGTTTATATTTGCGTGTATTGTTCTGTGTATATAGTGGGCACATGAATAAGTATGGATGTTCTTAATGGTAAGCAGATTCAGACTTTTGAAAATTGGTGGAGTATGCTGGCGGGAGTGGGAATTTGTTATCATTCTTACTGCTGCATTTTGCTGGGTTATTAGGGGTTTTAGGTGATTGGATGTTGTTGATCCCCATGCACAAATTCCATATGTAAGATAAGGGTATATGAGTGAATGGTACAGTGCCAGGAGAGCTGATTGTAGAACGTAGTACCTTATCTTTGATAGTATGCCTACAGTCTTGGAGATTTTCTTGGTGATTTGATGTATGTGTGTCTGGAACTTAAGGCTACTGTCAAAGTGGATACCTAGGAATTTTCCCTCTGTGAGTCTTGTGACTGATGATCCGTTTAGCGTAATGTTAACTGGATCATTTGCTGCTTTGTTTTCAAACTGAATGAAATAGGTTTTATCAGTGTTCAGGGTAAGTTTGTTAGTCATCATCCAGGCAGATATTTTATGTAATTCAGCATTGACTGTGTTTGCTAGTATGACTGTGTTTGGGTGAGAAAAGACATATGTAGTGTCATCTGCAAATAATATGGGTTTGAGTAGCTGTGATGCATTCGGTAGATCATTAATGCAGATGAGAAAGAGTAGTGGTCCAAGGACGCTTCCTTGTGGGACTCCTACTGTGATTGGTTGGGTGGAAGAGTTCGCATCATTTGCATACACATATTGAGTTCTGTTACTAAGGTATGACTTTAGGTAGTTGAGGGAGTGTCCTCTGTTACCATAGTGCATTAGTTTGGAGTACAGTAGTTCATGGTCGACTGTATCGAAAGCTTTACGTAAATCAACGAATATGCCCAGCGGGACTTCTTTCTTATCAAATGTGGTATATATTAGTTCTAGCATGTGTATGATAGCATCATTTGTGCTTTTATTATTCCTGAATCCAAACTGACAGGGGTTTAATATGTTGTGAGACGAGGTAGGAATAGATCCGTCTATGAATTAATTTTTCAAAGATTTTAGAGAGCAGTGGTAAGTTAGATATTGGTCTATAGTTATTCAAGTCAGCTTGGTCACCTCCTTTATGGATCAGAGTGACCCTCACTATTTTGAGGATTGTTGGGAAGGTAGATGATTCAATGGATTTGTTAAAGAGCGTTGCAATAACTGGTAACAATACTTGAGAAGCTTTTTTGTACATACAAGCAGGCAAGTTGTTTATGTCTCCTGCCTTGTTTTTAAGGTTGTTTATGATGAGCATAACTTCAGTGGGGTTGGTTGGAGCTAGGAATAGTGTGTTTGGGTAGGTACCTGTGAGGTAGTCTGATGGACGGGTGTTTGGGCTTGGTATTTTGTTTGCTAGATTTTTTCCTATGGTGGAGAAGAAAACATTGAGTCTGTCTACTGTTTCGGTTGGAGTCAGTAGGTGTGAGTTGGGGTTCATCTGATTTTGTTAGTTTGATTGCTTTGTTTTTGGATAACTTTTTAGTTCCAAGAATTTCAGATAGAGTTTTCAAGTTTTTTTCATATTACCTTTGATGTTATGTAATCTATTTTGACAATACAATTTCTTGGCCTTCTTATAAGGCTGGTAAGTGCTGATGAGTAGTTTCTCAACCGTTCTCTAGTTATTTTACCCATTCTATACCGTTTTTCATACTTGTGCTTTGTGTTAATGGATTTGAGGATGCTTGGTGTTAAATGGATTTGAGGATGCTTGGTGTTAGCCAGGGATTATTCAGTCTCTTTGCTGCGATCTGTTTAGTTTTTCTGGGGCAATGTCTGTTATAGAGGCTTTGGGATTTTTTTTAGAAAATTATTTATACATTCATTCATATCTGTATATGTTTCGAGCTCATTTTGCCAGTCGATGTTATTCATAGCTGCTATAAAGTTGTTAACTGTTGTCTCGTTATGTAGTCTGAAGGTTACTTTAGTAATGTCTTGTGTCAGTTTGCCCAGATTAGTTATGAGAAAGGCTGGGTAGTGGTCTGTAGTGTTGTCTGTGATTATGACTGATTTTAAAGGGGATATTGTGTTTGTCCAGATGTGGTCTATTAAGGAGATGCTTGTCTCGGTGATTCTTGTAGGTTTAGATATCGCTGGTAGCAACAGGCAGTTACTCATTGTGTTTGTGAATTCGGTCACTTGTGGGTCCTGGTCATGTAGTGTGTTTATGTTGAAATCTCCTGTTAGTAGTAGGTGGTCTTTATTCATGTGTGCATCAGTAATCATGTTTCCTAGTTTTTCACTAAAGTGGTAAATGTTTGACTGTGGTACTCTGTAGATGTTTATAATTGTGAGAGATTTTTGCAGGTCTTTTGATTTAAATTTGGCTATGATATATTCTCCATGTTCATCCCTTGTGCAAGATTTATTGATACATTCGAGTTGATTTGAATATTACATAGGTGTTCCTCCCCTTGCTGGTCTGTTGTACAGTTGTGTATGACCATGTAGCCAGGAATGGTATAGACATTTGTAATATCAGGCTTAAGCCAGGTTTCTGTGAGTGTGATGATTGATACATTGAAATGAAGGGAACTGAGTAATGTTGTGAGGTCGTCACAATGTTTGCTCAAGGATCTGACATTGTTTACCTGGAGTTTACCTGGAGAGAGTTCCGGGGGTCAACGCCCCCGCGGCCCGGTCTGAAACCAGGCCTCCTGGTGGATCAGAGCCTGATCAACCAGGCTGTTGCTGCTGGCTGCACGCAAACCAACATACGAGCCACAGCCCGGCTGATCCGGAACTGACTTTAGGTGCTTGTCCAGTGCCAGCTTGAAGACTGCCAGGGGTCTGTTGGTAATCCCCCTTATGTGTGCTGGGAGGCAGTTGAACAGTCTCGGGCCCCTGACACTTATTGTATGGTCTCTTAACGTGCTAGTGACACCCCTGCTTTTCATTGGGGGGATGGTGCATCGTCTGCCAAGTCTTTTGCTTTCGTAGTGAGTGATTTTCGTGTGCAAGTTCGGTACTAGTCCCTCTAGGATTTTCCAGGTGTATATAATCATGTATCTCTCCCTCCTGCGTTCCAGGGAATACAGGTTTAGGAACCTCAAGCGCTCCCAATAATTGAGGTGTTTTATCTCCGTTATGCGCGCCGTGAAGGTTCTCTGTACATTTTCTAGGTCGGCAATTTCACCTACCTTGAAAGGTGCTGTTAGTGTGCAGCAATATTCCAGCCTAGATAGAACAAGTGACCTGAAGAGTGTCATCATGGGCTTGGCCTCCCTAGTTTTGAAGGTTCTCATTATCCATCCTGTCATTTTTCTAGCAGATGCGATTGATACAATGTTATGGTCCTTGAAGGTGAGATCCTCCGACATGATCACTCCCAGGTCTTTGACGTTGGTGTTTCGCTCTATTTTGTGGCCAGAATTTGTTTTGTACTCTGATGAAGATTTAATTTCCTCATGTTTACCATATCTGAGTAATTGAAATTTCTCATCGTTGAACTTCATATTGTTTTCTGCAGCCCACTGAAAGATTTGGTTGATGTCTGCCTGGAGCTTTGCAGTGTCTGCAATGGAAGACACTGTCATGCAGATTCGGGTGTCATCTGCAAAGGAAGACACGGTGCTGTGGCTGACATCCTTGTTTATATCAGATATGAGGATGAGGAACAAGATGGGAGCGAGTACTGTGCCTTGTGGAACAGAGCTTTTCACCGTAGCTGCCTCGGACTTTACTCTGTTGACGACTACTCTCTGTGTTCTGTTAGTGAGGAAATTATAGATCCATCGACCGACTTTTCCTGTTATTCCTTTAGCACGCATTTTGTGCGCTATTACGCCATGGTCACACTTGTCGAAGGCTTTTGCAAAGTCTGTATATATTACATCTGCATTCTTTTTGTCTTCTAGTGCATTTAGGACCTTGTCGTAGTGGTCCAATAGTTGAGACAGACAGGAGCGACCTGTTCTAAACCCATGTTGCCCTGGGTTGTGTAACTGATGGGTTTCTAGATGTGTGGTGATCTTGCTTCTTAGGACCCTTTCAAAGATTTTTATGATATGGGATGTTAGTGCTATTGGTCTGTAGTTCTTTGCTGTTGCTTTACTGCCCCCTTTGTGGAGTGGGGCTATGTCTGTTGTTTTTAGTAACTGTGGGACGACCCCCGTGTCCATGCTCCCTCTCCATAGGATGGAAAAGGCTCGTGATAGGGGCTTCTTGCAGTTCTTGATGAACACAGAGTTCCATGAGTCTGGCCCTGGGGCAGAGTGCATGGGCATGTCATTTATCGCCTGTTCGAAGTCATTTGGCGTCAGGATAACATCGGATAGGCTTGTGTTAATCAAATTTTGTGGCTCTCTCATAAAAAATTCATTTTGATCTTCGACTCTCAGTCTGGTTAGCGGCTTGCTAAAAACTGAGTCATATTGGGACTTGAGTAGCTCACTCATTTCCTTGCTGTCATCTGTGTAGGACCCATCTTGTTTAAGTAGGGGCCCAATACTGGACGTTGTTCTCGATTTTGATTTGGCATAGGAGAAGAAATACTTTGGGTTTCTTTCGATTTCATTTATGGCTTTTAGTTCTTCCCGCGATTCCTGACTCCTAAAGGATTCTTTTAGCTTAAGTTCGATGCTTGCTATTTCTCTGACCAGTGTCTCCCTACGCATTTCAGATATATTGACCTCTTTTAGCCGCTCTGTTATTCTTTTCCGTCGCCTGTAAAGGGAACGCCTGTCTCTTTCTGTTTTACATCTACTCCTCCTTTTTCTTAGAGGAATAAGCCTTGTGCATACATCGAGTGCCACCGAGTTAATCTGTTCTAGGCATAAGTTGGGGTCTGTGTTGCTTAGTATATCTTCCCAGCTTATATCGGTTAGGACTTGGTTTACTTGGTCCCACTTTATGTTTTTGTTATTGAAGTTGAATTTGGTGAATGCTCCCTCGTGACTAATCTCATGTCGGTCTGGGGCTCCGCGCATACATGTCTGAACCTCAATTATGTTGTGATCTGAGTATATTGTTTTTGATATGGTGATATTTCTTATCAGATCATCATTGTTAGTGAAGATGAGGTCTAGTGTATTCTCCAGTCTAGTAGGCTCTATTATTTGCTGGTTTAAATTGAATTTTGTGCAGAGATTTAAAAGCTCGCGTGAGTGTGAGTTTTCATCAGAGCTGCCTCCTGGTGTTATTACTGCAACAATATTATTTGCTATATTCCTCCATTTTAGGTGCCTTAAGTTGAAATCCCCCAGGAGCAAGATGTTGGGTGCAGGAGCTGGAAGGTTTTCCAGACAGTGGTCAATTTTTAACAGCTGTTCCTGGAATTGGTGGGATGTTGCATCTGGAGGCTTGTAGACTACCACAATGACTAGGTTTTGGTTCTCGACCTTTACTGCTAAAACTTCCACTACGTCATTTGAGGCATTAAGCAGTTCTGTGCAAACAAGTGACTCTGCAATGTACAGGCCAACCCCCCCCTTTTGCCTGTTCACTCTGTCACATCTGTATAGGTTGTAACCTGGGATCCATATTTCGTTGTCCAAGTGATCCTTTATGTGGGTCTCAGTGAAAGCCGCGAACATTGCCTTTGCCTCTGCAAGCAGTCCACGGATGAAAGGTATTTTGTTGTTTGTTGCTGGCTTTAGACCCTGTATATTTGCAAAGAAGAATGTTATCGGACTGGTGGTATTGTTGGTACTGGGGGGGGATTTTTTTTCCGGCATTAGTATCTGTATCTGTTGGTTTGGAGTGGAGGCCATCGACTGTGGTTCCACTCCAGGAATGACTGGATTTGGTGTACGATTTCTGCCATTTCCTGCCAGTTTTTTTTCCTTCCTGGCACTAAAAAACCTCTCCCTCTTGAGTGGCTGTGGCTACCCAGGTTTTCCCATGGCCTGGATGTTTTGTATCTTTTTGTCCCCTTTAGATGGTATGCCTGGCAATTTAAGTTATAGCACAGTCTTTCCTGTACTGAAGAGGTACACAGTTCAGGGTGAAAAAGCTTACAGGAAGGGAGTTTGCATTTTCCTGTTGTCATATGGGCATGGCATTTCCTAGGGTGGTCATAGTTGCACGTCCCATCTGTTTTTCCAGATTTCCCATGCCAGCAGATACCGAGTGCATAGTATGTGCACAGGCTTGGTTTCCGTTTGCCTTGGGTTTCTGTGACTGTATTCCCTGTTGGTGCATGTTTCCCTGTCTTACTTCTATCCTCCCTAGCACCAACAATGGAGCTCCCACCAGTTGTTTTTGGTAATATATCCTCACTATTGCTAGTGGAGTCCTCTTGTTTGCTATTTCCTGCATTATTTCTAGTTTGCAATATTGGTTTTATCTTATCTTTGACTACACTTGTTTCCCTACTATGGCTCCTGTCCCCTATGAGGTCATTTATATGTATTCCTTCCTGCGTATAATTCCCGACTACCTGGACAAAATCTCCAGCTTCACCATTACTGTCTCCCAGGACAGCATCTCCAGCTTCCCCATTACTGTCTCCCAGGACAGCATCTCCAGCTTCACCATTACTGTCTCCCAGGACAGCACCTCCAGCTTCACCATTACTGTCTCCCAGGACAGCACCTCCAGCTTCCCCATTACTGTCTCCCAGGACAGCACTATCAGCCCCCCATTTACTGACTACCAGGACATCATCTCCAGCCTTACAGTTTCAGACTACATGGCCAGTATCAAGGGCAGTACCATTCAGCCCGGACTTTTTATGTTCCCATCTGTTGTAGAAAGCTTCCAGGTTTTCTATGAAAGCAGCTTTGATGTTGACCTCTTTTAATACCCTTGTGATTTTAGTCCACAGATTTATCTCATTTGGGCATACCCAAAAACACTTCCCTGTTTTAATACTGCTTGTAGCTAGTTCTTGGATATCTGCACAAGGGGCGTGACACCAATTTCCACAGAAATGACAATTTATGCATGTGGAAGCCCGTTTGTTTGACTGACCACAGACTACACACAGCTTCATAATGATTTGAATGGTTGATTTACTGCAATTCTACTAGCAACCTCTTGAATATTCTATTAATAACCTGCTAGGTGGTGCACAACGAAACCGTTTGAAACCAGTCCAGGGTTCGGACCAGTCAAGGGTTCGGACCAGTCAAGGGTTCGGACCAGTCTATCTGATCTGATCAGTGGGTCACTTATTTAAACCATACTGGTCGGTGATTTGAGCTAACACATGAAGGATCTACTGGAAATTATCTACCCGAGTAATATGTGATTTGATTGATACAAAAGTATAACTGTAGTTAAAGATGGTTATGTTATTGTTTGTACTGAGTAATGTCTTCGCTTGGTCTGTTGTATAGTTTACCTGGAGTTTACCTGGAGAGAGTTCCGGGGGTCAACGCCCCCGCGGCCCGGTCTGTGACCAGGCCTCCTGGTGGATCAGAGCCAGATCAACCAGGCTGTTGCTGCTGGCTGCTCGCAAACCAACGTACGAGTCACAGCCCGGCTGGTCAGGTACCGACTTTAGGTGCTTGTCCAGTGCCAGCTTGAAGACTGCCCCTTATGTGTGCTGGGAGGCAGTTGAACAGTCTCGGGCCCCTGACACTTATTGTATGGTCTCTTAACGTGCTAGTGACACCCTGCTTTTCATTGGGGGGATGTTGCATCGTCTGCCAAGTCTTTTGCTTTCGTAGTGAGTGATTTTCGTGTGCAAGTTCGGTACTAGTCCCTCTAGGATTTTCCAGGTGTATATAATCATGTATCTCTCCCGCCTGCATTCCAGGGAATACAGGTTTAGGAACCTCAAGCGCTCCCAGTAATTGAGGTGTTTTATCTCCGTTATGCGCGCCGTGAAAGTTCTCTGTACATTTTCTAGGTCAGCAATTTCACCTGCCTTGAAAGGTGCTGTTAGTGTGCAGCAATATTCCAGCCTAGATAGAACAAGTGACCTGAAGAGTGTCATCATGGGCTTGGCCTCCCTAGTTTTGAAGGTTCTCATTATCCATCCTGTCATTTTTCTAGCAGATGCGATTGATACAATGTTATGGTTCTTGAAGGTGAGATCCTCCGACATGATCACTCCCAGGTCTTTGACGTTGGTGTTTCGCTCTATTTTGTGGCCAGAATTTGTTTTGTACTCTGATGAAGATTTAATTTCCTCGTGTTTACCATGTCTGAGTAATTGAAATTTCTGATCGTTGAACTTCAGTTACTGGTTGATTCATGTAATTCATTGTGGAAAAAATTTACATCAGGATCTATGTCTGTCATCATAAGATGAGAGTTGTTTTACGAACTAGATTTTCTGATTAAAATGATATAAGATTGATATTGAATCTACAACTAGACTTACGACTAAGACTCTATGATTAATCTAAAACTTGTAAAAATGGGGAAGAAAAAGGGATTATTACAGAATTGATAATTCAGTTATACACTGAAGTATCTAATAGCACCTTAATTATTTTAACTAAGTGAGTGTATGAACTACAGTAGATATAGCTAAAATAAAGGAACTAATGGATATAATAGTAAAAGAATGTATTAAAAGCAAAATCAGTGGCACCTGAGATAGTCTATAGCACCTGGAGTATTTTATTGGCAAAATAGTGAACTTATTACACTTTAGCACCTGAGAATAGTACTGATTATTTTAATAATTGTGAATATATGATCTGAGGTAGTTATTTAAAGCTAAAATAAGGGAGAAAATATATAAGGGACTAAATTAAGTAATGGTGAACAAAGTTCAGTGGACAGATAGTCACTATGATATAATATTGATTTGGGAGTAAGATCTGATTTGTAATGTATAATAAGTTAAAGGTAGTTGGTACTAGCTAGCAAAAGATAGTTTTGGGGACTCTCACAATAATGTAATTGAAATATACGCTAATTGCTCACTCAATATAAAAGGAATTAAATTAGTAGTGGTAAGCTGAATTAAATGGACAGGTAGCAGCCATGAATAACATTAATTTGGAGTAAGATTTGTCTTGCAACACTAAATAGTAACATACACTATATGCACCACATATATATATGTGTTAAGGACACTTATCTAATCTGTTACAGAAATGTCAGCTTTTCTAAGGAAGGTAGAGAAATCAGGTTCATTTGAGATGGTGTGTTGTTGTCCTGTTGATGTTTTTCTAATTAATATTTTCCCATCTCGAGTGAAACACTGGTGTATTTGGTTTTCCTGTTTAAGTTTTCTCACCCTGAACAGAAGGTTGTTAGGTAAGACACATATGCAACAGTTAGGTATCTTTATTTCGAAACGTTTCGCCTACACAGTAGGCTTCTTCAGTCGAGTACAGAAAAGTTGATAGAAGCAGAAGATACTTGAAGACGATGTAATCAGTCCATCACCCTTAAAGTTTTGAGGTGGTCAGTCCCTCAGTCTGGAGAAGAGCATTGTTCCATAGTATGAAACAATATGGAGATGAAGTGACAGGATGGAGCCTTATATAGCGCCAAGAGGTGAGACGTAGGTCACTAGAAGAGGTAAGAACTCAGATGTTGGGAGGTCAGGTCCCTCTCAAATCCAGCCCCTCTCACTAGTAGAGGTTGTCGAAGTTGATTGTAGGTCTGTACCAAGATACCCTTGTGTTGCAGTGTCTGACAGATTGAACATTAAAATGGTATAAAATACCGACAGGTTGTTAGGTAAGACACATATGCAACAGTTAGGTATCTTTATTTCGAAACGTTTCGCCTACACAGTAGGCTTCTTCAGTCGAGTACAGAAAAGTTGATAGAAGCAGAAGAGACTTGAAGACGATGTAATCTGCTTCTAATCTTCTGCTTCTATCAACTTTTCTGTACTCGACTGAAGAAGCCTACTGTGTAGGCGAAACGTTTCGAAATAAAGATACCTAACTGTTGCATATGTGTCTTACCTAACAACCTGTCGGTATTTTATACCATTTTAATGTTCAATCTAAACAGAAGGTTTTGACGTTTTCTCGTTAGACACTCGTTGATGTACTTTCCTGACTATATAGAAAGTACCTTGTTATGTTTAGCATTTCCCGGAAATTAGGTCAGTTTTGTACCAGGATGCGACCCATACCAGTCGATTAGCACCCAGGTACCCATTTTACTGCTAGGTGAACAGTGACAGCAGGTTTAAGGTGAATAACACCCAGGTACCTACTTACTGCTAGGTGAACAGTGACAGCAGGTTTAAGGTGAATTACACCAAGGTACCTACTTCCTGCTAGGTGAACAGTGACAGCAGGTGTAAGGTGAATAACACCAAGGTACCTACTTCCTGCTAGGTGAACAGTGACAGCAGGTGTAAGGTGAATAACACCCAGGTACCTACTTCCTGCTAGATGAACAGTGACAGCAGGTGTAAGGTGAATAACACCCAGGTACCTACTTCCTGCTAGATGAACAGTGACAGCAGGTGTAAGGTGAATAACACCAAGGTACCTACTTCCTGCTAGGTGAACAGTGACAGCAGGTGTAAGGTGAATAACACCAAGGTACCTACTTACTGCTAGGTGAACAGTGACAGCAGGTGTAAGGTGAATAACACCAAGGTACCTACTTCCTGCTAGGTGAACAGTGACAGCAGGTGTAAGGTGAATAACACCCAGGTACGTACTTCCTGCTAGGTGAACAGTGACAGCAGGTGTAAGTTGAATAACACCAAGGTACCTACTTCCTGCTAGGTGAACAGTGACAGCAGGTGTAAGGTGAATAACACCAAGGTACCTACTTCCTGCTAGGTGAACAGTGACAGCAGGTGTAAGGTGAATAACACCCAAGTACCTACTTCCTGCTAGATGAACAGTGACAGCAGGTGCCTTTAGGAAACACTTCTTAATGTTTCCACCCGTTACCGGGGAATTGATAAGATAAGATTTCGTTGGGATTTTTAACCCCGGAGGGTTAGCCACCCAGGATAACCCAAGAAAGTCAGTGCGTCATCGAGGACTGTCTAACTTATTTCCATTGGGGTCCTTAATCTTGCCCCCCAGGATGCCACCCACACCAGTCGACTAACACCCAGGTACCTATTTGCTGCTAGGTGAACAGGACAACAGGTGTAAGGAAACGTGTCGAAATGTTTCCACCCGCCGGGAATCGAACCCGGGCCCTCCGTGTGTGAAGCGGGAGCTTTAGCCACCAGGTCACCGGGGCCTGAGAGTGAGATGAGAACATAAGAACATAAGAAAGGAGGAACACTGCAGGAGGCCTGTTGGCCCATACTAGGCAGGTCCTTTACAATTCATCCCACTAACAAAACATTTGCCCAACCCAATTTTCAATGCCACCCAAGAAATAAGCTCTGATGTGAAAGTCCCACTCTGGTGGCCTGGTGGTTAACACTCTCGCTTCACACGGTGAGGGCCTGGGTTCGATTCCCAGGGATGAGTGCGTTACCAAACCACCTACGAACACAGGTACAGATATAACATTTATGGTATCTGGACCTGAGATAGTCACCAGGCACCACTATTATAACAGAATTAAAGGCGAAGTCAATCACGAAAATTATATTTTTGAGTTCCATTGTATCCCCACGTCCAGTATTTACAACACTAAAGTTTATTTAGGTATACGTACATAGGTGCAATTATCCTACGTAGTAATGTGTATAAGTTATCTGGGATAACCCAACAAAAGTCAGAGTGACTGATTCTGTTGTGGTTAATGTTAACAACGGCTGATGTCCCGTAGCTGGGTTAGTAGTGCAGTCAGCTCACATATGCTGAGGTCCGGGGATCGATCCCCGGTATGGGTGGAAACATTATGGCGTGTGACTTTGTCAATGGTCCAAGTCGGACCGAAACGTCGTCGTAAGCTTCTCTCTTTTATGTGCGGGTTATTTGTGTATTGTGTAAGACACCTGCTGTCACTGTTCACCTAGCAGTAAGTAGGTACCTGGGTGTTATTCACCTTACACCTGCTGTCACTGTTCACCTAGCAGTAAGTAGGTACCTGGGTGTTAGTCACCTTACACCTGCTGTCACTGTTCACCTAGCAGTAAGTAGGTACCTTGGTGTTATTCACCTTACACCTGCTGTCACTGTTCACCTAGCAGTAAGTAGGTACCTGGGTGTTAGTCACCTTACACCTGCTGTCACTGTTCACCTAGCAGTAAGTAGGTACCTGGGTGTTAGTTACCTTACACCTGCTGTCACTGTTCACCTAGCAGTAAGTAGGTACCTGGGTGTTAGTCACCTTACACCTGCTGTCACTGTTCACCTAGCAGTAAGTAGGTACCTTGGTGTTATTCACCTTACACCTGCTGTCACTGTTCACCTAGCAGTAAGTAGGTACCTGGGTGTTATTCACCTTACACCTGCTGTCACTGTTCACCTAGCAGTAAGTAGGTACCTTGGTGTTATTCACCTTACACCTGCTGTCACTGTTCACCTAGCAATAAGTAGGCACCTGGGTGTTATTCACCTTACACCTGCTGTCACTGTTCACCTAGCAGTAAGTAGGTACCTGGGTGTTAGTCACCTTACACCTGCTGTCACTGTTCACCTAGCAGTAAGTAGGTACCTTGGTGTTATTCACCTTACACCTGCTGTCACTGTTCACCTAGCAGTAAGTAGGTACCTGGGTGTTAGTCACCTTACACCTGCTGTCACTATTCACCTAGCAGTAAGTAGGTACCTGGGTGTTAGTCACCTTACACCTGCTGTCACTGTTCACCTAGCAGTAAGTAGGTACTTGGGTGTTATTCACCTTACACCTGCTGTCACTGTTCACCTAGCAGTAAGTAGGTACCTGGGTGTTATTCACCTTACACCTGCTGTCACTGTTCACCTAGCAGTAAGTAGGTACCTGGGTGTTATTCACCTTACACCTGCTGTCACTGTTCACCTAGCAGTAAGTAGGTACCTGGGTGTTATTCACCTTACACCTGCTGTCACTGTTCACCTAGCAGTAAGTAGGTACCTGGGTGTTATTCACCTTACACCTGCTGTCACTTCACCTAGCAGTAAGTACCTGGGTGTTATTCACCTTACACCTGCTGTCACTTCACCTAGCAGTAAGTACCTGGGTGTTAGTCGACTGGTGTGGGTCGCATCCTGGGAAAGGGCCAAGATAAATAACCTGCACTTCCTGTCTTTATTCATTTACTTATTAACCCTCTGATATTTGTACAAAAAAATGAATGAATTAATTGTAATTTTATTTAAGGGACCCCGTTTAGTGTATTCGTTTTCTGTAATGAAAGACATTCAGAGAAAACGTTTGTCTGCTTGATGGGTAACTTAAAGCTTTTCAGATTAAGTTTACATTTATAAGATAAGATAAGATTTCGTTCGGATTTTTAACCCCGGAGGGTTAGCCACCCAGGATAACCCAAGAAAGTCAGTGCGTCATCGAGGACTGTCTAACTTATTTCCATTGTGGTCCTTAATCTTGTCCCCCAGGATGCGACCCACACCAGTCGACTAACACCCAGGTACCTATTTGCTGCTAGGTGAACAGGACAACAGGTGTAAGGAAACGTGTCGAAATGTTTCCACCCGCCGGGAATCGAACCCGGGCCCTCTATGTGTGAAGCGGGAGCTTTATCCACCAGACCACCGTTTTTATTCGAATTTTTTGCCCTGGAGGGTTAGCCACCCAGGGCTAACCCTCCAGGGCTAAAAATCCGTCTTTGTTCCATTGTAGTCCTTCAATCTTGTCCTCCAGGATGCAACCTACACCAGTCCACTAACGCACAAGTACCTACCTACCTACTGCTAGGTGAACAGGGACAGCCAGTGTAAAGTAACTGACACCCAGGTACCTAAAAACAGCAGACATCCCCACTCCAGTAAAGCAATTGCAAAGAATTAAAGACCCATAGCACTAACATCCCTCATCATAAAAATATTTGAAAGGGTTCTAAGAAGCAAGATCGCCACCCACTTAGATACCCATCAGTTGCACAACCCAGGGTAGCATTGGTTTAGAGCAGGTCGCTCCTGCCTCTCACAACTACTGGATCACTATGACATGGTCTTGGATGGTCACTCCTGCCTCTCACAACTATTGGATCACTATGACATGGTCTTGGATGGTCACTCCTACCTCTCACAACTATTGGATCACTATGACATGGTCTTGGATGGTCACTCCTACCTCTCACAACTACTGGATCACTATGACATGGTCTTGGATGGTCACTCCTGCCTCTCACAACTACTGGATCACTATGACATGGTCTTGGATGGTCACTCCTGCCTCTCACAACTACTGGATCACTATGATATGGTCTTGGATGGTCACTCCTGCCTCTCACAACTACTGGACCACTATGACATGGTCTTGGATGGTCACTCCTGCCTCTCACAACTACTGGATCACTATGACATGGTCTTGGATGGTCACTCCTACCTCTCACAACTACTGGATCACTATGACATGGTCTTAGATGGTCACTCCTGCCTCTTACAACTACTGGATCACTATGACATGGTCTTGGATGGTCACTCCTACCTCTCATAACTACTGGACCACTATGACATGGTCTTGGATGGTCACTCCTGCCTCTCACAACTACTGGACCACTATGACATGGTCTTGGATGGTCACTCCTGCCTCTCACAACTACTGGATCACTATGACATGGTCTTGGATGGTCACTCCTACCTCTCACAACTACTGGATCACTATGACATGGTCTTGGATGGTCACTCCTGCCTCTTACAACTACTGGGTCACTATGACATGGTCTTGGATGGTCACTCCTACCTCTCATAACTACTGGACCACTATGACATGGTCTTGGATGGTCACTCCTGCCTCTCACAACTACTGGATCACTATGATATGGTCTTGGATGGTCACTCCTGCCTCTCACAACTACTGGATCACTATGACATGATCTTGGATGGTCACTCCTGCCTCTCACAACTACTGGATCACTATGACATGATCTTGGATGGTCACTCCTGCCTCTCACAACTACTGGATCACTATGACATGATCTTGGATGGTCACTCCTGCCTCTCACAACTACTGGATCACTATGACATGGTCTTGGATGGTCACTCCTACCTCTCATAACTACTGGATCACTATGACATGGTCTTGGATGGTCACTCCTGCCTCTCACAACTACTGGATCACTATGACATGGTCTTGGATGGTCACTCCTGCCTCTCACAACTACTGGACCACTATGACATGGTCTTGGATGGTCACTCCTGCCTCTCACAACTACTGGATCACTATGACATGGTCTTGGATGGTCACTCCTGCCTCTCACAACTACTGGATCACTATGACATGGTCTTGGATGGTCACTCCTGCCTCTCACAACTACTGGACCACTATGACATGGTCTTGGATGGTCACTCCTGCCTCTCACAACTACTGGACCACTATGACATGGTCTTGGATGGTCACTCCTGCCTCTCACAACTACTGGACCACTATGACATGGTCTTGGATGGTCACTCCTGCCTCTCACAACTACTGGATCACTATGACATGGTCTTGGATGGTCACTCCTGCCTCTCACAACTACTGGATCACTATGACATGGTCTTGGATGGTCACTCCTGCCTCTCACAACTACTGGACCACTATGACATGGTCTTGGATGGTCACTCCTGCCTCTCACAACTACTGGACCACTATGACATGGTCTTGGATGGTCACTCCTGCCTCTCACAACTACTGGACCACTATGACATGGTCTTGGATGGTCACTCCTGCCTCTCACAACTACTGGATCACTATGACATGGTCTTGGATGGTCACTCCTGCCTCTCACAACTACTGGATCACTATGACATGGTCTTGGATGGTCACTCCTGCCTCTCACAACTACTGGACCACTATGACATGGTCTTGGATGGTCACTCCTGCCTCTCACAACTACTGGACCACTATGACATGGTCTTGGATGGTCACTCCTGCCTCTCACAACTACTGGACCACTATGACATGGTCTTGGATGGTCACTCCTGCCTCTCACAACTACTGGACCACTATGACATGGTCTTGGATGGTCACTCCTGCCTCTCACAATTACTGGACCACTATGACATGGTCTTGGATGGTCACTCCTGCCTCTCACAACTACTGGACCACTATGACATGGTCTTGGATGGTCACTCCTGCCTCTCACAACTACTGGACCACTATGACATGGTCTTGGATGGTCACTCCTGCCTCTCACAACTACTGGACCACTATGACATGGTCTTGGATGGTCACTCCTGCCTCTCACAACTACTGGACCACTATGACATGGTCTTGGATGGTCACTCCTGCCTCTCACAACTACTGGACCACTATGACATGGTCTTGGATGGTCACTCCTGCCTCTCACAACTACTGAACCACTATGACATGGTCTTGGATGCACTGGAGGACAATCTAAATGCAGATGTAGTATACAAAGACTTTGGGAAAGCCTTCAACAAGGGCGATCACGGTGTAATAACAAAATGCGTGATAAAGGAATAACAGGAAAAGTGGGTAGATAGATCTATAACTTCCTAACAAACAGAACACAGAGAGTAATAGTGAAATTAAGACACATGTGCAACATCTGGGTATCTTTATTGTAGATTTTTCGCCATCCAGTGGCTTTATCAATACAAATTCTAGGACATAACTTGAAGACAGTAGGACTATATACAGAAGATGAGGTAATCAGTCCCTCAACCTAGGAGTAGGTGCGAAGAGCACCATAGTCTCAGAGATTCTGAAGCAGAAGGAAGGAGCCTGGCGCTTATATAGTAACGTCAGGTGTAACAGACGAGGGCATAGTCACTGGTAGGCGGGATTCCCCAGTGGAAGTAGGTCCTTCCCAAAGAGATGGGTTAGTTGTAGTAGTAGTTGTCGTAGTCGTGAAGGTTATGTACATGTCCTCAGAATCAAGATTCCATGATGTTGCAGTGTCTGACAAGTTGTGCAAGAATGGTATATAATACCGACAAAATTAAAATATTTTCATCTTGTCGGCATTATATACCATTCTTGCACAGAGAGTAATAGTAAACAGAGTCAAGTCAGAGGCGGCTACAGTGAACAGCTGTGTTCCACAAGGAACAGTACTTGCTCCCATCCTGTTCCTCATCCTCATATCTGACATAGTCAGCCATAGCACCGTGTCTTCCTTTGCTGCTGATACCAGAATCTGCATGACTGCGTTATTCATTGAGATAAGATAAGATTTCGTTGGGATTTTTAACCCCGGAGGGTTAGCCACCCAGGATAACCCAAGAAAGTCAGTGCGTCATCGAGGACTGTCTAACTTATTTCCATTGTGGTCCTTAATCTTGTCCCCCAGGATGCCACCCACACCAGTACACTAACACCCAGGTACCTATTTGCTGCTAGGTGAACAGGACAACAGGTGTAAGGAAACGTGTCGAAATGTTTCCACCCGCCGGGAATCGAACCCGGGCCCTCCGTGTGTGAAGCGGGAGCTTTAGCCACCAGACCACTAGTATAAACCAAGTCTTCCAATGGGCTACAGAAGACCAATTTCAATTAATCCGTTATGAAGAACTTGAGGAAATAAAAGCTAATTCGGAGTATAAAACAAATTGTCATTGCATAATAGAACGGAAAATTAATGTGAAGGACCTGGGAGTGATAATGTAAGTGGATCTCACCTTCATGGATCACAACGTCATTATCACGTCTAGGAAAATGATAGGAAGGATAATGAGAACCTTCAAAACTAGGGATGCCAAGTCCATGATGATTCGCTTCAAATTGCTTGTTCTCTTTAGGCTGGAATATTGCTGTACAATAACTGCCCCCTTCAAGGCTGGCGAAATTGCAGACCTGGAGAATGTAGAGAGAACTTTCACTGGATGTATAAGTAGTCAAGCACCTCATTTACTGGTAACAGTTGAAAGTCCCATGACCTGTACTCCTTGGAACGCAGGCGAGAAAGATAGATCATAATGAGTAAGTGTCAGGGGCCTAAGACTGTTCAACTGCCTACCCGCATACATAAAGGGGATTACCACTAAACCCCTGACTGTCTTCAAGACCCCTGGTTGTCTTGAAGATCCCTGGCTGTCTTCAAGACCCCTGGCTGTCTTCAAGACCCCTGACTGTCTTCAAGACCCCTGGCTGTCTTCAAGACCCCTGGTTGTCTTCAAGACCCCTGGTTGTCTTCAAGACCCCTGGCTGTCTTCAAGACCCCTGGTTGTCTTCAAGACCCCTGGTTGTCTTCAAGACCCCTGGTTGTCTTCAAGACCCCTGGTTGTCTTCAAGATCCCTCACTGTCTTCAAGACCCCTGGTTGTCTTCAAGATCCCTGGCTGTCTTCAAGACCCCTGGCTGTCTTCAAGACCCCTGGCTGTCTTCAAGACCCCTGGTTGTCTTCAAGACCCCTCACTGTCTTCAAGACCCCTGGTTGTCTTCAAGATCCCTGGCTGTCTTCAAGACCCCTGGCTGTCTTCAAGACCCCTGGTTGTCTTCAAGACCCCTGGCTGTCTTCAAGACCCCTGGCTGTCTTCAAGACCCCTGGTTGTCTTCAAGACCCCTGGCTGTCTTCAAGACCCCTGGTTGTCTTCAAGACCCCTGGTTGTCTTCAAGACCCCTGGCTGTCTTCAAGACCCCTGGTTGTCTTCAAGATCCCTGGCTGTCTTCAAGACCCCTGGCTGTCTTCAAGACCCCTGGCTGTCTTCAAGACCCCTGGTTGTCTTCAAGACCCCTCACTGTCTTCAAGACCCCTGGCTGTCTTCAAGACCCCTGGTTGTCTTCAAGATCCCTGGCTGTCTTCAAGACCCCTGGCTGTCTTCAAGACCCCTGGCTGTCTTCAAGACCCCTGGTTGTCTTCAAGACCCCTCACTGTCTTCAAGACCCCTGGTTGTCTTCAAGATCCCTGGCTGTCTTCAAGACCCCTGGCTGTCTTCAAGACCCCTGGTTGTCTTCAAGACCCCTGGCTGTCTTCAAGACCCCTGGCTGTCTTCAAGACCCCTGGTTGTCTTCAAGACCCCTGGCTGTCTTCAAGACCCCTGGTTGTCTTCAAGACCCCTGGTTGTCTTCAAGACCCCTGGTTGTCTTCAAGACCCCTGGTTGTCTTCAAGACCCCTGGTTGTCTTCATGAAGGAGCCAGACAGATACAGCAAGTCAGTACTTGACCAGCCGGGCTGTGGTTCGTACGTTGGTTTACATGTGGCCAACAGTAACAGCCTGGTTGATCAGGTCCTGATCCACCATGAAGCCTAGTCACAGACCGGGCCGCGGGGGCGTTGACCCCCAAAACCCCCTCCAGGTAGACCTCCCAGTGTGTGAGGTTGTGCACTGCGTCTGGCTTGTCAGGTCAACAAAGCCGCTCATTAGACTGGCTTAATTCCTTATGGGTTTTTGACGTAAGACAGGAACGCAGGCCAAGCCAACCCAAGACGAGGCGTTAGTAGTGGCTTTCTTCCTCTCCATCCCTCCCACTCAAACTCTACCAGTGAAAACTCTGGAAATGTCCTCTTGATCCTCTGTTGTTAGCCAAACAGAATCTAATACTCTACAAAACATTCTCTTGATCCTCTATTGTTAGCCAAACAGAATCCAATACTCTACAAAACATTCTCTTGATCCTCTATTGTTAGCCAAACAGAATCCAATACTCTACAAAACATTCTCTTGATCCTCTATTGTTAGCTAAACAGAATCCAATACTCTACAAAACATTCTCTTGATCCTCTATTGTTAGCCAAACAGAATCCAATACTCTACAAAGTGAGAGTCAGTGAGGTGCCTGATGTTTTGAGCTTGAGTTTCTAAGATATAAAAGCTAGCTTACTTTTAGCCTTGCTGCTGGGAGATGGGCAGTGTTTGGTACTAACTCCAAGGTCGAGGGACTGATTACCTCGCCTTCTGTGTAGAACTCTTCAGTTTTGTATTCATGAAGCCACTTGTGGGCGAAATGTCGACATTAAACATACCCAGATGATGCATGTGTCCGATTTCTTGTCAAAGATACAAGCTGAATGTGAACAGGTGGGGCCAGGAGCTGAGTATCGACCCCTGCAACCTCTGGTGAGTGCACACACTCAGATGAGTCACAGGGATGTTAGGAAGTATTTCTTCAGTCATAGAGTTGTCAGGAAGTGGAATAGTCTGGCAAGTGGTTGCAGGGGTCGTGTGTACTCACCCATATTGTTTCATACTATGGAACAATGCTGTTCTCCAGACTGAGGGACTGACCACCTCAAAACTTTAAGGGTGATGGACTGATTACATCGTCTTCAAGTCTCTTCTGCTTCTATCAACTTTTCTGTACTTGACTGAAGAAGCCTACTGTGTAGGCGAAACGTTTCATAATAAAGATACCTAACTGTTGCATATGTGTCTTACCTAACAAGTGATGTAGTGGAGGCAGGATCCATACATAGCTTTAAGAGGCGGGGCCAGGAGCTGTGAGTCAACCCCTGCAAGCAAGGCAGCATCCAGATATTGAGGGAATAATGTAAAAATATTTGGCTGCCCTGAGGAAAATGAGAGGGGGAGAGAGAGAGAGAGAGTTATGAAGATGGGAGAAGGAACAGACACCAGATGAAAGGAAGAGGGATAGTAGTAGGTGAATAAACTGCGTGAAAGACGAATGTTATAGAGAGGGAGAGGAGGAGGAAGGGAGATGGAGAGAGAGAGGAGATAACAGAGGGAGAGAGATAGAGAAGTATTGGTACTGCATAATAAATTAAGAAAAGATAACAGGATTAGAGACAGGGGAAACGAGACGTAGAAAATAGAGATAATGAGAGAATAACTCACCAAGACATAAAGGAATAATATCCAGGTAGTTAGAGAGACAAGAGAAAGAAAGAAGAGTCACAGATCTGGACGCAGCAGAGTTATATGTGGTAGTAAGGAAGCGGATTGCTACATCAGTAATAAGAATTTATTTTTCTGTGATATACATGTACGGTACTAGTTTATATGTATAAAAATGCAAAGCAACAACAGGGGGAGTTGAATGATAGCTCTAGGCCTTTCGCGCCGCAGTTACATCTTCAGGAGCTTGCATAGTTGCATGTAGATTCGTTCAAGGGGATGACTCTAGCTACTCGTTCCTGCAACACTGCAAGCTCCTGAAGATGTGACCAGAATACGAAAGGCCTGAAGCTATCATTCTAATGCTTAGAAACTAATTAAGAACACATAGATTATTAAGTAGGTGTTTTAGATGAGCGAACAACGTCATTAGATGATGATGGTGGTGGTGGTTCAGTGTTGGGGTTGAATTCTATGTGGTGGTGAGAGTGGTGGTGTTGAGAGGGTGATTGTTATTCCCCTCGTGATAGACTGGTCAAAAGTCTACCATTTATGACCTTTAGCTGAAAATTCTCTCTCTCCCAGAAATTCTACTTATGTTTTCCACATCTGTGTGTGTACTCACCTATAAGTGGTTGCAGGGGTCGTGTGTACTCACCTATAAGTGGTTGCAGGGGTCGTGTGTACTCACCTGTAAGTGGTTGCAGGGGTCGTGTGTACTCACCTATAAGTGGTTGCAGGGGTCGTGTGTACTCACCTATAAGTGGTTGCAGGGGTCGTGTGTACTCACCTATAAGTGGTTGCAGGTGTCGTGTGTACTCACCTATAAGTGGTTGCAGGGGTCGTGTGTACTCACCTGTAAGTGGTTGCAGGGGTCGTGTGTACTCACCTATAAGTGGTTGCAGGGGTCGTGTGTACTCACCTATAAGTGGTTGCAGGGGTCGTGTGTACTCACCTATAAGTGGTTGCAGGGGTCGTGTGTACTCACCTATAAGTGGTTGCAGGGGTCGTGTGTACTCACCTATAAGTGGTTGCAGGGGTCGTGTGTACTCACCTATAAGTGGTTGCAGGGGTCGTGTGTACTCACCTATAAGTGGTTGCAGGGGTCGTGTGTACTCACCTATAAGTGGTTGCAGGGGTCGTGTGTACTCACCTATAAGTGGTTGCAGGGGTCGTGTGTACTCACCTATAAGTGGTTGCAGGGGTTGTGTGTACTCACCTATATGTGGTTGCAGGGGTCGTGTGTACTCACCTATAAGTGGTTGCAGGGGTCGTGTGTACTCACCTATAAGTGGTTGCAGGGGTCGTGTGTACTTACCTATAAGTGGTTGCAGGGGTCGTGTGTACTCACCTATACGTGGTTGCAGGGGTCGTGTGTACTCACCTATAAGTGGTTGCAGGGGTCGTGTGTACTCACCTATATGTGGTTGCAGGGGTCGTGTGTACTCACCTATAAGTGGTTGCAGGGGTCGTGTGTACTCACCTATAAGTGGTTGCAGGGGTCGTGTGTACTCACCTATATGTGGTTGCAGGGGTCGTGTGTACTCACCTATAAGTGGTTGCAGGGGTCGTGTGTACTCACCTATAAGTGGTTGCAGGGGTCGTGTGTACTCACCTATAAGTGGTTGCAGGGGTCGTGTGTACTCACCTATAAGTGGTTGCAGGGGTCGTGTGTACTCACCTATAAGTGGTTGCAGGGGTCGTGTGTACTCACCTATAAGTGGTTGCAGGGGTCGTGTGTACTCACCTATAAGTGGTTGCAGGGGTCGTGTGTACTCACCTATAAGTGGTTGCAGGGGTCGTGTGTACTCACCTATAAGTGGTTGCAGGGGTCGTGTGTACTCACCTATAAGTGGTTGCAGGGGTCGTGTGTACTCACCTATAAGTGGTTGCAGGGGTCGTGTGTACTCACCTATAAGTGGTTGCAGGGGTCGTGTGTACTCACCTATAAGTGGTTGCAGGGGTCGTGTGTACTCACCTATAAGTGGTTGCAGGGGTCGTGTGTACTCACCTATAAGTGGTTGCAGGGGTCGTGTGTACTCACCTATATGTGGTTGCAGGGGTCGTGTGTACTCACCTATAAGTGGTTGAAGGGGTCGTGTGTACTCACCTATAAGTGGTTGAAGGGGTCGTGTGTACTCACCTATAAGTGGTTGCAGGGGTCGTGTGTACTCACCTATAAGTGGTTGCAGGGGTCGTGTTTACTCACCTATAGGGTTCGTGTGTACTCACCTATATGTGGTTGCAGGGGTCGTGTGTACTCACCTATAGTGGTTGCAGGGGTCGTGTGTACTCACCTATATGTGGTTGCAGGGGTCGTGTGTACTCACCTATAAGTGGTTGCAGGGGTCGTGTGTACTCACCTATATGTGGTTGCAGGGGTCGTGTGTACTCACCTGTAATTGGTTGCAGGGGTCTTGTGTACTAACCTATAAGTGGTTTCAGGGGTCGTGTGTACTCACCTATATGTGGTTGCAGGGGTCGTGTGTACTCACCTATAAGTGGTTGTAGGGGTCGTGTGTACTCACCTATAAGTGGTTGCAGGGGTCGTGTGTACTCACCTATAAGTGGTTGCAGGGGTCGTGTGCACTCACCTATATGTGGTTGCAGGGGTCGTGTGTACTCACCTATAAGTGGTTGAAGGGGTCGTGTGTACTCACCTATAAGTGGTTGCAGGGGTCGTGTGTACTCACCTATATGTGGTTGCAGGGGTCGTGTGTACTCACCTGTATGTGGTTGCAGGGGTCGTGTGTACTCACCTATATGTGGTTCCAGGGGTCGTGTGTACTCACCTATATGAGGTTGCAGGGGTCGTGTGTACTCACCTATAAGTGGTTGAAGGGGTCGTGTGTACTCACCTATATGTGGTTGCAGGGGTCGTGTGTACTCACCTATAAGTGGTTGCAGGGGTCGTGTGTACTCACCTATAAGTGGTTGCAGGGGTCGTGTGTACTCACCTATATGTGGTTGCAGGGGTCGTGTGTACTCACCTATAAGTGGTTGCAGGGGTCGTGTGTACTCACCTATAAGTGGTTGCAGGGGTCGTGTGTACTCACCTATATGTGGTTGCAGGGGTCGTGTGTACTCACCTATATGTGGTTGCAGGGGTCGTGTGTACTCACCTATATGAGGTTGCAGGGGTCGTGTGTACTCACCTATAAGTGGTTGCAGGGGTCGTGTGTACTCACCTATATGTGGTTGCAGGGGTCGTGTGTACTCACCTATAAGTGGTTGCAGGGGTCGTGTGTACTCACCTATTTGTGGTTGCAGGGGTCGTGTGTAGTCTCCTATAAGTGGTTGCAGGGGTCGTGTGTACTCACCTATATGTGGTTGCAGGGGTCGTGTGTACTCACCTATATGTGGTTGCAGGGGTCGTGTGTATTCACCTATAAGTGGTTGCAGGGGTCGTGTGTACTCACCTCTATGTGGTTGCAGTGGTCGTGTGTACTCACCTCTGTGGTTGCAGGGGTCGTGTGTACTCACCTCTATGTGGTTGCAGGGGTCGTGTGTACTCACCTATATGTGGTTGCAGGGGTCGTGTGTACTCATCTATAAGTGGTTGCAAGGGTCGTGTGTACTCACCTATATGTGGTTGCAGGGGTCGTGTGTACTCACCTATATGTGGTTGCAGGGGTCGTGTGTACTTACCTATAAGTGGTTGCAGGGGTCGTGTGTACTTACCTATAAGTGGTTGCAGGGGTCGTGTGTACTCACCTCTATGTGGTTGCAGGGTTCGTGTGTACTCACCTATATGTGGTTGTAGGGGTCGTGTGTACTCATCTATATGTGGTTGAAGGGGTCGTGTGTACTCACCTATAAGTGGTTGCAGGGGTCGCGTGTACTCACCTATATGTGATTGCAGGGGTCGTGTATACTCACCTATAAGTGGTTGCAGGGGTCGTGTGTACTCACCTATAAGTGGTTGCAGGGGTCGTGTGTACTCACCTATATGTGGTTGCAGGGGTCGTGTGTACTCGCCTATATGTGGTTGAAGGGGTCGTGTGTACTCACCTATAAATGGTTGCAGGGGTCGTGTGTACTCACCTATAAGGGGTTCCAGGGGTCGTGTGTACTCACCTATAAGTGGTTGCAGGGGTCGTGTGTACTCACCTATAAGTGGTTGCAGGGATCGTGTGTACTCACCTATAAGTGGTTGCAGGGGTCGTGTGTACTCACCTATAAGTGGTTGCAGGGGTTGTGTGTACTCATGTATATGTGGTTGCAGGGGTCGTGTGTACTCACCTATATGTGGTTGCAGGGGTCGTGTGTACTCACCTATATGTGGTTGCAGGGGTCGTGTGTACTCACCTATATGTAGCTGCAGTGGTCGAGTGTACTCACCTATATGTGGTTGCAGTGGTCGTGTGTACTCACCTGTATTTAGCTGCAGTGGTCGTGTGTACTCATCTATGTGGTTGCAGTGGCCGTGTGTACTCATCTATATGTAGCTGCAGGGGTCGTGTGTACTCGCCTATATGTAGCTGCAGTGGTCATGTGTACTCACCTGTATGTAGCTGCAGTGGTCGTGTGTACTCATCTATGTGGTTGCAGTGGCCGTGTGTACTCACCTATATGTAGCTGCAGTGGTCATGTGTACTCACCTACATGTGGTTGCAGTGGTCATGTGTACTCACCTGTATGTAGCTGCAGTGGTCGTGTGTACTCATCTATGTGGTTGCAGTGGCCGTGTGTACTCACCTATAAGTGGTTGCAGGGGTCGTGTGTACTCACCTATATGTGGTTGCAGGGGTCGTGTGTACTCACCTATATGTGGTTGCAGGGGTCGTGTGTACTCACCTATAAGTGGTTGAAGGGGTCGTGTGTACTCACCTATAAGTGGTTGCAGGGGTCGTGTGTACTCACCTATATGTGGTTGCAGGGGTCGTGTGTACTCACCTATATGTGGTTGCAGGGGTCGTGTGTACTCACCTATATGAGGTTGCAGGGGTCGTGTGTACTCACCTATAAGTGGTTGCAGGGGTCGTGTGTACTCACCTATATGTGGTTGCAGGGGTCGTGTGTACTCACCTATAAGTGGTTGCAGGGGTCGTGTGTACTCACCTATGTGTGGTTGCAGGGGTCGTGTGTATTCACCTATAAGTGGTTGCAGGGGTCGTGTGTACTCACCTATATGTGGTTGCAGGGGTCGTGTGTACTCATCTATATGTGGTTGCAGGGGTCGTGTGTATTCACCTATAAGTGGTTGCAGGGGTCGTGTGTACTCACCTCTATGTGGTTGCAGTGGTCGTGTGTACTCACCTCTGTGGTTGCAGGGGTCGTGTGTACTCACCTCTATGTGGTTGCAGGGGTCGTGTGTACTCACCTATATGTGGTTGCAGGGGTCGTGTGTACTCATCTATAAGTGGTTGCAAGGGTCGTGTGTACTCACCTATATGTGGTTGCAGGGGTCGTGTGTACTCACCTATATGTGGTTGCAGGGGTCGTGTGTACTTACCTATAAGTGGTTGCAGGGGTCGTGTGTACTTACCTATAAGTGGTTGCAGGGGTCGTGTGTACTCACCTCTATGTGGTTGCAGGGTTCGTGTGTACTCCCCTATATGTGGTTGTAGGGGTCGTGTGTACTCATCTATATGTGGTTGCAGGGGTCGTGTGTACTCACCTATAAGTGGTTGCAGGGGTCGCGTGTACTCACCTATATGTGATTGCAGGGGTCGTGTATACTCACCTATAAGTGGTTGCAGGGGTCGTGTGTACTCACCTATAAGTGGTTGCAGGGGTCGTGTGTACTCACCTATATGTGGTTGCAGGGGTCGTGTGTACTCGCCTATATGTGGTTGAAGGGGTCGTGTGTACTCACCTATAAGTGGTTGCAGGGGTCGTGTGTACTCACCTATAAGGGGTTCCATGGGTCGTGTGTACTCACCTATAAGTGGTTGCAGGGGTCGTGTGTACTCACCTATAAGTGGTTGCAGGGATCGTGTGTACTCACCTATAAGTGGTTGCAGGGGTCGTGTGTACTCACCTATAAGTGGTTGCAGGGGTCGTGTGTACTCACCTGTAAGTGATTGCAGGGGTCGTGTGTACTCACCTATAAGTGGTTGCAGGGGTCGTGTGTACTCACCTATATGTGGTTGCAAGGGTCGTGTGCACTCACCTATATGTGGTTGCAGGGGTCGTGTGTACTCACCTATAAGGGGTTCCAGGGGTCGTGTGTACTCACCTATAAGTGGTTGCAGGGGTCGTGTGTACTCACCTATAAGTGGTTGCAGGGATCGTGTGTACTCACCTATAAGTGGTTCCAGGGGTCGTGTGTACTCACCTATAAGTGGTTGCAGGGGTCGTGTGTACTCACCTGTAAGTGATTGCAGGGGTCGTGTGTACTCACCTATAAGTGGTTGCAGGGGTCGTGTGTACTCACCTATATGTGGTTGCAAGGGTCGTGTGCACTCACCTATATGTGGTTGCAAGGGTCGTGTGTACTCACCTATAAGGGGTTCCAGGGGTCGTGTGTACTCACCTATATGTGGTTGCAAGGGTCGTGTGTACTCACCTATAAGTGGTTGCAGGGGTCGTGTGCACTCACCTATATGTGGTTGCAGGGGTCGTGTGTACTCACCTATATGTGGTTGCAAGGGTCGTGTGTACTCACCTATATGTGGTTGCAGGGGTCGTGTGTACTCACCTATATGTGGTTGCAGGGGTCGTGTGTACTCACCTATATGTGGTTGCAGGGGTCGTGTGTACTCACCTATATGTGGTTGCAGGGGTCGTGTGTACTCATCTATATGTGGTTGCAGTGGTCGTGTGTACTCACCTATAAGTGGTTGCAGGGGGTCGTGTGTACTCATCTATATGTAGCTGCAGTGGTCGTGTGTACTCACCTATATGTGGTTGCAGTGGTCGTGTGTACTCACCTACATGTGGTTGCAGTGGTCGTGTGTACTCACCTGTATGTAGCTGCAGTGGTCGTGTGTACTCACCTACATGTGGTTGCAGGGGGTCGTGTGTACTCACCTATATGTAGCTGCAGTGGTCGTGTGTACTCACCTATATGTGGTTGCAGTGGTCGTGTGTACTCACCTATATGTAGCTGCAGTGGTCGTGTGTACTCACCTGTATGTAGCTGCAGTGGTCGTGTGTACTCACCTATATGTGGTTGCAGTGGTCGTGTGTACTCACCTGTATGTAGCTGCAGTGGTCGTGTGTACTCACCTACATGTGGTTGCAGTGGTCGTGTGTACTCACCTATATGTAGCTGCAGTGGTCGTGTGTACTCACCTATATGTGGTTGCAGTGGTCGTGTGTACTCACCTATATGTGGTTGCAGGGGTCGTGTGTACTCGCCTGTATGTGGTTGCAGGGGTCGTGTGTATTACTTGTGTGTACTCTACAGCAGCAGATCAATATTCTTGGTATCCCTCCAGCACTTGCAGGGATACCACCCATCTTGATGCACTCTAATGATCAACCATTGAGAAGACCACAGTTTTGGTTTTCCTGCCACTTTACATATTTCCTGCAGTTTACAACTGTGGCCTCCTGTTATCACTGTTGCTGGTACTGAGGTGTCCTGTTATCACTGTTATTGGTATTGTCCTGTTATCACTGTTGCTGGTACTGAGGTGTCCTGTTATCACTGTTATTGGTATTGTCCTGTTATCACTGTTGCTGGTACTGAGGTGTCCTGTTATCACTGTTATTGGTATTGTCCTGTTATCACTGTTGCTGGTACTGAGGTGTCCTGTTATCACTGTTGCTGGTACTGAGGTGTCCTGTTATCACTGTTGCTGGTACTGAGATGTCCTGTTATCACTGTTGCTGGTACTGAGGTGTCCTGTTATCACTGTTGCTGGTACTGAGATGTCCTGTTATCACTGTTGCTGGCACTGAGGTGTCCTGTTATCACTGTTATTGGTATTGTCCTGTTATCACTGTTGCTGGTACTGAGGTGTCCTGTTATCACTGTTGTTGGTATTGTCCTGTTATCACTGTTGCTGGTACTGAGGTGTCCTGTTATCACTGTTGCTGGTACTGAGGTGTCCTGTTATCACTGTTGCTGGTACTGAGGTGTCCTGTTATCACTGTTATTGGTATTGTCCTGTTATCACTGTTGCTGGTTCTGAAGTGTCCTGTTATCACTGTTGCTGGTACTGAGGTGTCCTGTTATCACTGTTGCTGGTACTGAGGTGTCCTGTTATCACTGTTGCTGGTACTGAGGTGTCCTGTTATCACTGTTATTGGTATTGTCCTGTTATCACTGTTGCTGGTACTGAGGTGTCCTGTTATCACTGTTGCTGGTACTGAGGTGTCCTGTTATCACTGTTATTGGTATTGTCCTGTTATCACTGTTGCTGGTACTGAGGTGTCCTGTTATCACTGATGCTGGTGCTGAGGTGTCCTGTTATCACTGTTATTGGTATTGTCCTGTTATCACTGTTGCTGGTACTGAGGTGTCCTGTTATCACTGTTATTGGTATTGTCCTGTTATCACTGTTGCTGGTATTTAGATGTCCTGTTATCACTGTTGCTGGTGCTGAGGTGTCCTGTTATCACTGTTGTTGGTATTGTCCTGTTATCACTGTTGTTGGTATTGTCCTGTTATCACTGTTGCTGGTACTGAGGTGTCCTGTTATTACTGTTGCTGGTACTGAGGTGTCCTGTTATCACTGTTGCTGGTACTGAGGTGTCCTGTTATCACTGTTGCCGGTACTGTCCTGTTATCACTGTTTCTGGTACTGTCCTGTTATCACTGTTTCTGGTACTGAGATTTCCTGTGTCACTGTTGCTGGTATTGAGATGTCCTGTTATCACTGTTGCTGGTACTGACGTGTCCTGTTATCACTGTTGCTGGTACTGACGTGTCCTGTTATCACTGTTGTTGGTACTGTCCTGTTATCACTGTTGCTAGTACTGAGGTGTCCTGTTATCACTGTTGCTGGTACTGTCCTGTTATCACTGTTTCTGGTACTGTCCTGTTATCACTGTTTCTGGTACTGAGATGTCCTGTTATCACTGTTGCTGGTATTGAGATGTCCTGTTATCACTGTTGCTGGTACTGAGATGTCCTGTTATCACTGTTGCTGGTACTGAGGTGTCCTGTTATCACTGTTGCTGGTACTGAGGTGTCCTGTTATCACTGTTGCTGGTACTGAGGTGTCCTGTTATCACTGTTGCTGGTACTGAGATGTCCTGTTATCACTGTTGCTGGTACTGAGATGTCCTGTTATCACTGTTGCTGGTACTGAGATGTCCTGTTATCACTGTTCCTGGTATTTAGATGTCCTGTTATCACTGTTGCTGGTACTGAGGTGTCCTGTTATCACTGTTGCTGGTACTGGCGTGTCCTGTTATCACTGTTGTTGGTACTGTCCTGTTATCACTGTTTCTGGTACTAAGATGTCCTGTTATCACTGTTGCTGGTACTGAGGTGTCCTGTTATCACTGTTGGTAGTACTGTCCTGTTGTCACTGTTTCTGGTACTGTCGTGTTATCACTGTTTCTGGTACTGAGATGTCCTGTTATCACTGTTGCTGGTATTGAGATGTCCTGTTATCACTGTTGCTGGTACTGGCGTGTCCTGTTATCACTGTTGTTGGTACTGTCCTGTTATCACTGTTTCTGGTACTAAGATGTCCTGTTATCACTGTTGCTGGTACTGAGGTGTCCTGTTATCACTGTTGCTGGTACTGAGATGTCCTGTTATCACTGTTGCTGGTACTGAGATGTCCTGTTATCACTGTTGCTGGCACTGAGGTGTCCTGTTATCACTGTTGCTGGTACTGAGATGTCCTGTTATCACTGTTGCTGGCACTTAGGTGTCCTGTTATCACTGTTGCTGGTACTGAGATGTCCTGTTATCACTGTTGCTGGTACTGAGATGTCCTGTTATCACTGTTGCTGGTACTCTCCTGTTATCACTGTTGCTGGTACTGATATGTCCTGTTATCACTGTTGCTGGTATTTAGATGCACTGTTATCACTTGCTGGTGCTGTCCTGTTATCACTGTTGCTGGTACTGAGATGTCCTGTTATCACTGTTGCTGGTATTGAGATGTCCTGTTATCACTGTTGCTGGTATTTAGATGTACTGTTATCACTTGCTGGTACTGTCCTGTTATCACTGTTGCTGGTACTGAGATGTCCTGTTATCACTGTTGCTGGTATTGAGATGTCCTGTTATCACTGTTGCTGGTATTGAGATGTCCTGTTATCACTGTTGCTGGTATTTAGATGTCCTGTTATCACTGTTGCTGGTATTGAGATGTCCTGTTATCACTGTTGCTGGTATTTAGATGTCCTGTTATCACTGTTGCTGGTATTTAGATGTCCTGTTATCACTGTTGCTGGTACTGAGATGTCCTGTTATCACTGTTGCTGGTACTGAGATGTCCTGTTATCACTGTTGCTGGTACTGAGATGTCCTGTTATCACTGTTGCTGGTACTGAGATGTCCTGTTATCACTGTTGCTGGTACTGAGATGTCCTGTTATCACTGTTGCTGGTACTGAGATGTCCTGTTATCACTGTTGCTGGTATTTAGATGTCCTGTTATCACTGTTGCTGGTACTGAGATGTCCTGTTATCACTGTTGCTGGTATTTAGATGTCCTGTTATCACTGTTGCTGGTACTGAGATGTCCTGTTATCACTGTTGCTGGTACTGAGATGTCCTGTTATCACTGTTGCTGGTACTGAGATGTCCTGTTATCACTGTTGCTGGTACTGAGATGTCCTGTTATCACTGTTGCTGGTACTGAGATGTCCTGTTATCACTGTTGCTGGTATTTAGATGTCCTGTTATCACTGTTGCTGGTACTGAGATGTCCTGTTATCACTGTTGCTGGTATTTAGATGTCCTGTTATCACTGTTGCTTGTACTGAGATGTCCTGTTATCACTGTTGCTGGTACTGAGATGTCCTGTTATCACTGTTGCTGGTACTGAGATGTCCTGTTATCACTGTTGCTGGTACTGAGATGTCCTGTTATCACTGTTGCTGGTACTGAGATGTCCTGTTATCACTGTTGCTGGTATTTAGATGTCCTGTTATCACTGTTGCTGGTACTGAGATGTCCTGTTATCACTGTTGCTGGTATTTAGATGTCCTGTTATCACTGTTGCTGGTATTTAGATGTCCTGTTATCACTGTTGCTGGTATTTAGATGTCCTGTTATCACTGTTGCTATTATTTAGATGTCCTGTTATCACTGTTGCTGGTACTGAGATGTCCTGTTATCACTGTTGCTGGTACTGAGATGTCCTGTTATCACTGTTGCTGGTACTGAGATGTCCTGTTATCACTGTTGCTGGTACTGAGATGTCCTGTTATCACTGTTATGTCATGTTCTGTTATAACCTTGCATACGGTTTTCATGTTTCCTCTCATGTTATCTAGCGGCTATTTTGAAGCCCTTTGGACCTTTCCTAACTCACCTATTTGTTTTTTTCCGAGTGTGGGCTCCATACAACCTCCGCATATTCAAATTTTGGTCTAGTTCATGTAACATATAAACGGTTCACATGTCACTGTTAATGTATCTGAAAGATGTTAAATATTTTGCAAGTTTAATAAACTTTTTACAGTTTCTTTGACACCATCTTACAGTGAGAGCGTGTACACACACACACACACACACACACACACACACACACACACACACACACACACTCACACTGGAGGGCACGAGGGTCAGGGCAGACATGATAACGGCATACAAAATACTGAGAGGAATTGACAAGGTGGACAAAGACAGGATGTTCCAGAGATTGGACACAGTAACAAGGGGACACAGTTGGAAGTTGAAGACACAGATGAATCACAGGGATGTTAGGAAGTATTTCTTCAGCCACAGAGTAGTCAGTAAGTGGAGTAGTCTGGGAAGTGATGTAGTGGAGGCAGGAACCATACATAGCTTTAAGAAGAGGTATGATAAAGCTCATGGAGCAGGGAGAGAGAAAACCTAGTAGCGACCAGTGAAGAGGCGGGGCCAGGAGCTATGTCTCGACCCCCTGCAACCACAAATCCTCACATTTGCATGTCATGCTTGCAGGTGCAGGTATTTTTGCTGGTTACCCTGCTGTAAATTCCCTATCACTGACACACTTCATTTCTCTCCTATCAACAGCATTTTCTCTTCCCTTATCTGTACCATCTCTTTCTCTCTCTCTTTACTACAACATTTGCATCCTCCTCTAATTCCTCCTTCACCTTCTCCAAACTACATTTCCTGTAGACTTTTTGGGGGGACCTTCCTGTTTTTTTTTCACATTTTTGGGTACGTTTAAGGTCTGTAATTGTTCTCCTGGTTGAAACTATTTCAGAAAAAAATTGGTTAGGCAGTAAGGTAGAGTACATAAGAACATAAGAATGTAGGAACACTGCAGAAGGCCTACTGGCCCATACGAGGCAGGTCCTTATCAAAACGACATCTACCTAAAGCTACCCAAGAAATAACTCCCGTACCCCTTGACACCAATCAAACCCAGCCCCTCCCACTCATATATTTGTCCAGTCTCTTCTTAAAGTCACCCAAGGTCCTAGCCTCTATCACCCCACTGGGAAGACTGTTCCACGCATCTACAACTCTGTTAGAAAACCAGAACTTACCTATGTTCTTTCTAAATCTAAATTTATCCAACTTAAATCCATTATTCCTGGTTCTTACCTGGTTCGACACCAAGTAGTAGTGGGAAGGATTGTGGATAGAGAGATAGAGACAGAGAAAGATATATTGAGACAGAGTCACAGAGAGGCTAGGAAGGTTGTGGATGGATAGGTCCAGGTACTGAGTAACTGTAGAAGGAACAACAGTAGTAACAGCAACAACAGGAACCAATTTCTCATGAACCACAAACTTCCAAGTGTTGAATTAAGGTTCGAGTCCTTCCCAGGGAAGCAAAAAACACTAGCATTCCAAACAGCCACAAAAAACAATCAACATTCGTCCTTAAATCCAGAGTATTTAGAGGCGATTTCGTCTCCGTTGAGCTGTAGAACTTTCAACACGAGAGACTGATCGCGGGTTCTACCCCCGTCCGTGGTATGGTTTGTAGAGCTTTACGTTCCTCTCCATACTGGGATACCTTTCTGGGATCATTGGGGTACTGGGATACCTTTGTGGGATCATTGTGACACTGGGATACCTTTCTGGGATCATTGGGGTACTGGGATACCTTTGTGGAATCATTGTGACACTGGGATACCTTTCTGGGATCATTGGGGTACTGGGATACCTTTGTGGGATCATTGTGACACTGGGATACCTTTCTGGGATAACTGGACGTACTGGGATACCTTTCTGGAGGCTGTCAGAGTACAAAACATTTAACACATGACAGGAGGATAGTACCTCCCTGGATGGTTGTTGTCTACCATCCTACTGTCAGAGTACAAAACATTTAACAACCTTCCATCCCTTCCCGCCTATCCACCAATCTCATCTATCCTTTCCTACCCTCAGATAGGAAAGGATTCCACACACACACACACACACACACACACACACACACACACACACACTGTGCCAGTGAAGAGGCGGGGCCAGGAGCTGTGAATCGACCCCTGCAACCACTAATAGCTACACGAACGACGGTACCTGTCCGTCGACAGGTACTTGAAAAACAGGGGCAGAAGCCGTGACTCGACCCCCCAGCAAGCGAGTACATACACACTACTGGTAGCTACAGGAGTCATCATGACAGAAGAAGGTCGCTCCAGGGAGACGAAAAACAACAGATATTTTAAATTCTCGTGAAAATCATAGTTGTAAACAAGATATTTTTACGGCTTTCTGGGTAATGGCGGACTAAACGAGAGAGCTCTACGAGGACAGGGAGCTCCCTAGAGCTCCTTAAGGCCTCGTGGAGATCTGTAATACCTCTTGGAGCTTTGTAAGGTCGGGCGGAGCTTTCGTAATGCCTTGTATAATTTTCTGATAACTCTCTCTCTCTCTCTCTCTCTCTCTCTCTCTCTCTCTCTCTCTCTCTCTCTCTCTCTCTCTCTCTCTCTCTCTCTCTCTCTCTCTCACTGAGAGTGGCTGGTGTTAGTCATGTTGCTAGCAACACTGCAACACTAACACTGCTGCAAAACTCTCCCACTGGAAAAATGTTATTGGGACAGTTTGATTCTGCAGTGATCCTCCAGAAGGTTACTGGAGGAGGATAGAGGAGGAGTCAGTACTGGAGGATAGTGGAGGAAGAGAGAAGACAGTTTTGAAGGTTTTCATTATCCATTCTGTCATTCTTCTAGCAGATGTTGTGATATTTGAAAGTGAGATCCACTTACATTATCACTCCCAGGTCCTTCACATTAGTTTTTCGCTCTATTGTGTAGTTGGAATTTGTTTTATACTCCGATACAGTTTTAATTTCTTCAAGTTTTCCATATCTGAGTAATTGAAATTTCTCTTCATATTGTTTTAAGTGTCCCATTTGAAGATTGGGTTGATGTCCGCTTGGAGTCTTGCAGTGTCATTGATGGATGACACTGTCATGCAGATTCGGGTGTCATCCGCAAAGGAAGACACGGTGCTATGGCTGACATCTCTATGTCAGATATGAGGATGAGGAACAGGATGGGAGCAAGTACTGTTCCTTGTGGAACAGAGCTGTTCACTGTAGCCGCCTCTGACTTGACTCTGTTCACTATTACTCTCTCTGTTCTGTTTGTTAGGAAGTTATAGATCCATCTACCCACTTTTCCTGTTATTCCTTTATCACGCATTTTGTATTATTACACCGTGATCGCCCTTGTTGAAGGCTTTCCCAAAGTCTTTGTATACTACATCTGCATTTAGATTGTCCTCCAGTGCATCCAAGACCATGTCATAGTGGTTCAGTAGTTGTGAGAGGCAGGAGTGACCATTCAAGACCATGTCATAGTGGTTCAGTAGTTGTGAGAGGCAGGAGTGACCATCCAAGACCATGTCATAGTGGTTCAGTAGTTGTGAGAGGCAGGAGTGACCATCCAAGACCACGTCATAGTGATCCAGTAGTTGTGAGAGGCAGGAGTGACCATCCAAGACCATGTCATAGTGATCCAGTAGTTGTGAGAGGCAGGAGTGACCATCCAAGACCATGTCATAGTGATCCAGTAGTTGTGAGAGGCAGGAGTGACCATCCAAGACCACGTCATAGTGATCCAGTAGTTGTGAGAGGCAGGAGTGACCATCCAAGACCATGTCATAGTGATCCAATAGTTGTGAGAGGCAGGAGTGACCATCCAAGACCATGTCATAGTGATCCAGTAGTTGTGAGAGGCAGGAGTGATCATTCAAGACCATGTCATAGTGGTCCAGTAGTTGTGAGAGGCAGGAGTGACCATTCAAGACCATGTTATAGTGGTCCAGTAGTTGTGAGAGGCAGGAGTGACCATCCAAGACCACGTCATAGTGATCCAGTAGTTGTGAGAGGCAGGAGTGACCATCCAAGACCATGTCATAGTGATCCAATAGTTGTGAGAGGCAGGAGTGACCATCCAAGACCATGTCATAGTGATCCAGTAGTTGTGAGAGGCAGGAGTGACCATCCAAGACCATGTCATAGTGGTTCAGTAGTTGTGAGAGGCAGGAGTGACCATCCAAGACCATGTCATAGTGGTCCAGTAGTTGTGAGAGGCAGGAGTGACCATCCAAGACCATGTCATAGTGGTTCAGTAGTTGTGAGAGGCAGGAGTGACCATCCAAGACCATGTCATAGTGGTTCAGTAGTTGTGAGAGGCAGGAGTGACCATCCAAGACCATGTCATAGTGATCCAGTAGTTGTGAGAGGCAGGAGCGACCATCCAAGACCATGTCATAGTGGTCCAGTAGTTGTGAGAGGCAGGAGTGACCATCCAAGACCATGTCATAGTGATCCAGCTTCAAGAATAGGTATGATTGGACTAAAAGGGGGAGGGGGTGAATGAAATCAGTTTGTAAGCGTTTAGAGGCTGCCCCAAGACCCGTGACTTGACCCCCTGCAACCACAAGTAGGCGAGAACACACACTAGTCTTGTAGCTACCAGTCAACAGGTGGGGCCAATAGCTATGACTCGACACCTGCTGCCACAGTTAGGTGAGCACACACACACACACACACACACACACACACACACACACACACACACACACACACAACACACAACACACAAACACACACACACACAAACACAACACACAAACACACACACACAAACACACAACACACAAACACACAACACACAAACACACAACACACAAACACACAACACAAACACAACACACAAACACACAACAAACAAACACACAACACACAAACACACAACACACAAACACACAACACAACACACAAACACACAACACACAAACACACACACAAACACACAACACACAAACACACAACACACAAACACACAACAAACACACAACACACAAACACACAACAAACAAACACACAACACACACAACAAACACACAACACACAAACACACAACAAACACAACACACAAACACAAGCGATAAACCTCATGGAGCAGGGAGAGAGTGGACGTAGTAGCGACCAGCGAAGAGGCGGGGCCAGGAACCGTGATTCACCCCCTGCAACAACATATAGGTAAGTACACACACACACACAAACACACAACACACAAACACACAACACAAACACACAACACAAACACACACACAAACACAACACACAAACACACAACACACAAACACACACAAACACACAACACACAAACACACACACAAACACACAAACACACAACACACAAACACACACACACACACACAAACACACAACACACACACAAACACAACACACAAACACACAACACACAAACACACACACAAACACACAACACACAAACACAACACACACACACACAATACCAGAACAGTGACATTCATTATTAAAGCCATAATAATTGTAATAGTGAGACCTAGAGCACCATCAACACACCACTCACATTACTTGCACTTAAGACACACTTGTTTTCCCCGCTGGATAGCAAGTAATGAGGCCGTAGATCAACGCTCTTCTTACACTGGCTTTCAACCCCCGTGTTTGGTCCCCTGTGTTGTTGATCCAGCCTCCGGCCCCTTTATACAACCCTTCGGGAAGTTATAAATCCGGCTCCAGGATCGTTTACGGATGTTGACATCTCTCTAGGAGCCACCGCTTCTGGAGGGGTTATTGAGGGGACATGGAGGGGTTATTGAGGGGACTGGAGGAGTTGTTGAAGGTACTGGAGGGGTTAAAGGTACTGGAGGGGTTGTTAAAGGTAATGGAGGGGTTGTTAAAGGTACTGGAGGGGTTGTTGAAGGTACTGGAGGGGTTAAAGGTACTGGAGGGGTTAAAGATACTGGAGGGGTTGTTGAAGGTAGTGGATGGGTTGTTAAAGGTAATGGAGGGGTTATTGAAGATACTGGAGGGGTTGAAGGTACTGGAGGGGTTATTGAAGGTACTGGAGGGGTTGCTGAAGGTATTGGAGGGGTTGTTGAAGGTACTGGAGGGGTTGGTAAATATACTGGAGGGGTTGGTAAAGGTACTGGATGGGTTGTTGAAGGTACTGGAGGGGTTGGTAAAGGTACTGTATGGGTTGTTGAAGGTACTGGAGGGGTTGGTAAAGGTACTGGAGGGGTTTTTGAAGGTACTGGAGGGGTTGGTAAAGGTACTGGAGGGGTTGGTAAAGGTACTGGAGGGGTTGCTGAAGGTACTGGAGGGGTTGTTGAAGGTATTGGAGGGGTTGCTGAAGGTACTGGAGGGGTTGGTAAAGGTACTGGAAGGGTTTTTGAAGGTACTGGAGGGGTTGAAGGTACTGGAGGGGTTGGTAAAGGTACTGGAGGGGTTGGTAAAGGTACTGGAAGGGTTGCTGAAGGTACTGGAAGGGTTGTTGAAGGTACTGGAGGGGTTGGTAAAGGTACTGGAGGGGTTGGTAAAGGTACTGGAAGGGTTGCTGAAGGTACTGGAAGGGTTGCTGAAGGTACTGGAAGGGTTGGTAAAGGTACTGGAAGGGTTGCTGAAGGTACTGGAAGGGTTGTTGAAGGTACTGGAGGGGTTGGTAAAGGTACTGGAGGGGTTGGTAAAGGTACTGGAAGGGTTGGTAAAGGTACTGGAGGGGTTGCTGAAGGTATTGGATGGGTTGTTGAGGAGACTGGAGTCTTCCAGATGTCACCATCTGGACTCCAAAGGACATCATCCATCTTCGTTACCTCCAGTTTACTAGAAGATGTATTGCTCTTACGGGTTTAGCGCTTCCTAACGAATGCTGTAAAAAACATCGTTGTAAAATATTCGAAGGTTACTGACGTAAATATTAGAGTTTGTGTGTGTGTGAGAGAGAGAGAGAGAGAGAGAGAGAGAGAGAGAGAGAGAGAGAGAGAGAGAGAGAGAGAGAGAGAGAGAGAGAGAATGATAAAGATGTAAAAAGGGTGAAGTGATGAATGGGTAGAGGGGAGAAGATGTAAGATAAATGAGAGAGAAGGAAGGTCGCATGGGAGAGAGACCACTATCAACCACAGAAGAGCGTAAAGGCACTATCAACGGGACAAATTAGCAACCACTAAAAGATAAAGGAAAGTGTAAAATCAACCACCATCAACCACAACAACCACCATCAACCACAACAACCACCATCAACCACAACAACCACCATCAACCACAACAACCACCATCAACCACAACAACCACCATCAACCACAACAACCACCATCAACCACAACAACCACCATCAACCACAACAACCACCATCAACCACAACAACCACCATCAACCACAACAACCACCATCAACCACAACCACCATCAACCACAACCACAATCACCCACAACCACCATCAATCACCACAACCACTATTAACAACAACCACTATCAACCACAACAACCACTATCAACCACAACAACCACTATCAACCACAACAACCACTATCAACCACAACAACCACTATCAACCACAACCACTATCCACCATCACAACCACTATCAACTGCAACAACTATCAACCACCACAACTACCACTATCCACCACCACAACCACCACTATCACTACAACAACCACTATCAATCACTACAACCACTATCAACAACCACTATCAACCACCACAACAACCACTATCAACCACAACAACCACTATCAACCACAACAACCACTATCAACCACAAAAATCACTATCAACCACAACAATCACTCAACCACAACAACCACGACAACCACAACAATCACTATCAGCCACAACAACCACTATCAATCACAATAACCACTATCAACCACAAAAACCAATATCAACCCCGACAACCACTATCAACCACGACAACGACAACAACCACTATCAACCACAACAACCACTATCAACCACGACAACCACTATCAACCAAAACAACCACTATCAACCACAACAACCACTATCAACCACGACAACCATCAACCACTACAACCACTATCAACCACGACAACGACAACAACCACTATCAACCACAACAACCACTATCAACCACGACAACCACTATCAACCACAACAACCACTATCAACCACAACAACCACTATCAACCACAACAACCACAACAACCACTATCAACCACGACAACCACTATCAACCACAACAACCACTATCAACCACAACAACCACTATCAACCACAACCACTATCAACCACAACAACCACTATCAACCACAACAACCACTATCAACTGCAACAACTATCAACCACCACAACTACCACTATCCACCACCACAACCACCATCAATCACCACAACCACTATTAACAACAACCACTCTCAACCACAACAACCACTATCAACCACAACAACCACTATCAACCACAACAACCACTATCAACCACGACAACCACTATCAACCACAACCACTATCAACCACAACAACCACTATCAACCACAACAACCACTATCAACCACAACAACCACTATCAACCACAACAACCACTATCAACCACAACAACCACTATCAACCACAACAACCACTATCAACCACAACAACCACTATCAACCACAATAACCACAACACTATCAACCACAAAAATCACTATCAACCACTATCAACCACAACAACCACTATCAACCACGACAACCACAACAACCACTATCAACCACAACAACCACTATCAACCACGACAACCACTATCAACCACGACAACCACAATCAACCACAACAACCACTATCAACCACGACAACCGCAACAACCACTATCAACCACAACAATCAACCACAATAACCACTATCAAACACGACAACCACTATTAACCACAACAACCACAACACTATCAACCACAAAAATCACTATCAACCACGACAACCACTATCAACCACAACAACCACTATCAACCACAACAACCACTATCAACCACAACAACCACTATCAACCACAACAACCACTATCAACCACAACAACCACTATCAACCACAACAACCACTATCAACCACAACAACCACTATCAACCACAACAACCACAACAACCACTATCAACCACAACAACCACTATCAACCACGACAACCACTATCAACCACAACAACCACTATCAACCACAACCACTATCAACCACAACAACCACTATCAACCACAACAACCACTATCAACCACAACAACCACTATCAACCACAACAACCACTATCAACCACAACAACCACTATCAACCACAACAACCACTATCAACCACAACAACCACTATCAACCACAACAACCACTATCAACCACAACAACCACTATCAACCACGACAACCACTATCACACAACAACCACTATCAACCACCATCAACCACAAACCAATCAACCACAACAACCACTATCAACCACAACAACCACTATCAACCACAACAACACTATCAACCACAACAACCACTATCAACCACAAACCACAACAACCACTATCACTATCAACCACAACAACCACTATCAACCACAACCACACAACACTATCAACCACAACAACCACTATCAACCACAACAACCACTATCAACCACCACAACCATCAACCACTATCAACCACAACAACACTATCAACCACAACAATCAACCACAACAACCACTATCAACCACAACAACCACTATCAACCACAACCCACTATCAACCACAACAATCAACACTATCAACCACAACAACCACTATCAACCACACAACAATCACTATCAACCACAACCAATCAACCACTATCAACCACAACAACCACAACCACAACAACAACACTATCAACCACAACAACCACTATCAACCACAACAACCACTATCAACCACAACCACTATCAACCACACTATCATCAACCACAACAACCACAACAACCACTATCAACACAACAACACATCACACGACCACTATCAACCACAACAACACACTATCAACCACAACAACCACTATCAACCACAACAACCACTATCAACCACAACAACAATCAACCACTATCCATATCAACCACAACAACCACTATCAACCACAACAACCACTATCAACCACAACAACCACTATCAACCACCAATCAACCACATCAACCACAACAACCACTATCAACCACAACAACCACTGTGAACCACAACAACCACTAACATCCACAACATCAACCCACAACATCCACTACAACCACAACAACCACTATCAACCACAACAACCACTATCAACCACAACAACCACTATCAACCACAACAACCACTATCAACCACAACAACCACTATCAACCACAACAACCACTATCAACCACAACAACCACTATCAACCACAACAACCACTATCAACCACGACAACCACTATCAACCACAACAACCACTATCAACCACAACAACCACTATCAACCACAACAACCACTATCAACCACAACAACCACTATCAACCACAACAACCACTATCAACCACAACAACCACTATCAACCACAACAACCACTATCAACCACAACAACCAATAACAACAACAACCACTATCAACCACAACAACCACTATCAACCACAACAACCACTATCAACCACAACAACCACTATCAACCACAACAACCACTATCAACCACAACAACCACTATCAACCACAACAACCACTATCAACCACAACAACCACTATCAACCACAACAACCACTATCAACCACAACAACCACAACAACCACTATCAACCACAACAACCACTATCAACCACAACAACCACTATCAACCACAACCACTATCAACCACAACAAACACTATCAACCACAACAACCACTATCAACCACAACAACCACTATCAACCACAACAACCACTATCAACCACAACAACCACTATCAACCACAACAACCACTATCAACCACAACAACCACTATCAACCACAACAACCACTATCAACCACAACAACCACTATCAACCACCACAACCATCAACCACTACAACCACTATCAACCACAACAACCACTATCAACCACAACAACCATTATCAACCACAGCAACCACTATCAACCACAACAACCACTACAACCACAACACACTCAACCATAACAACCACTACAACCACAACAAACTCAACCATAACAACCACTACAACCACAACAAACTCAACCATAACAACCACTACAACCACAACAAACTCAACCATAACAACCACTACAACCACAACAACCACTATCAACTGCAATAACCACAATCAACCACTACTAGTATCAACCACAACAACCACTATCAACCACGACAACCACTATCAACCACAACCACTATCAACCACAACAACCACTATCAACCACGACAACCACTATTAACCACAACAAACACTATCAACCACAACAACCACTATCAACCACAACAAACACTATCAACCACAACAACAACCACTATCAACCACAACAAACACTATCAACCACAACAACCACTATCAACCACAACAACCACTATCAACCACAACAACCACTATCAACCACAACAACCACTATCAACCACAACAACCACTATCAACCACAACAACCACTATCAACCACAACAACCACTATCAACCACAACAACCACTATCAACCACAACAACCACTATCAACCACAACAACCACCATCAACCACAACCACCATCACCCACAACCACCACCAACCACAACCACCACCATCAAGCACAACAACCACCATCACCCACAACCACCACCATCAACCACAACAACACCCACAACAACCACCATCAACCACAACTACCATTATCAACCACAACAACCACCATCACCCACAACCACCACCATCAACCACAACAACCAGTGAATGTCAGACGTTAGAGAGAGAGAGATAGATAGATAGATAGATAGATAGAGAGAGAGAGAGAGAGAGAGAGAGAGAGAGAGAGAGAGAGAGAGAGAGAGAGAGAGAGAGATGCACTTAAAGAGAGTATGAGAACAATTCCCCAGTTTGGAACACATGTGAGAGAATAGGATCTCAATTTAGAGCTCCACGGAGGCTCAGAAACTTCACTGAGCTCCCCCCGACGTTACCTCATTCTCCAACTCTTGATAACGTTCCAACCACTGCCATACATAGCTTTAAGTGGGCTTGCTATGGGCGTGGACCACGGTTCGAATCTCTGTCCAGTCTTCCATGTATTGTAACCTGGAAATATGTGAAATATACTTTAGGGTCAGGTTCCAGTTCTGCAAAATAGTGGTTTAGGAACGTTTTAAAGTCCTGGTCGCCTTTAAAATCCTAAATATGTACTCACTGGAGAGGAGGAGACAGAGATACATGATAATAAATACCTGGAAAGTACTCGAGGGGCCTGGTCCCAGAGCTACACACTGACATAACATACAGGAGTGAGAGATATGGGAGGAAGTGTAAAATAAAGCCAGTGAACAGCAGGGGTGCGGTGGGCACAATAAGAGAACACTGTATCAACATCCGTGGTCGCAGACTCTTCATCTTAAAAGAAGATACCACAGACACTGCCGGGGACAGTGTCTATGGTGCCAGATTAACCAGGCTGTGATGGACATGTGGGGCTGCGGGCCACCAGCAGCAATAGCCTGGTTGACCAGGCTAGCACTAGACAAGCCTGGTCAACATCCTGATGTGTGTTTAACGTATGACATAGCGTGAGGATAGAACTGTGTTCTCCTACGAAGATAAACAGACCTTGGTAAGACCTCTCTCTGTTCTACGGAGGTAAACAGACCTTGGTAAGACCTCTCTCTGTTCTACGAAGGTAAACAGACCTTGGTAAGACCTCTGTCTGTTCTACGGAGGTAAACAGACCTTGGTAAGACCTCTGTCTGTTTTACGGAGGTAAACAGACCTTGGTAAGACCTCTCTCTGTTCTACGGAGGTAAACAGACCTTGGTAAGACCTCTCTCTGTTCTACGGAGGTAAACAGACCTTGGTAAGACCTCTCTCTGTTCTACGGAGGTAAACAGACCTTGGTAAGACATCTCTCTGTTTTACGGAGGTAAACAGACCTTGGTAAGACCTCTCTCTGTTCTACAGAGGTAAACAGACCTTGGTAAGACCTCTCTCTGTTCTACGGAGGTAAACAGACCTTGGTAAGACCTCTCTGTTTTACGGAGGTAAACAGACCTTGGTAAGACCTCTCTCTGTTCTACGGAGGTAAACAGACCTTGGTAAGACCTCTGTTCTACGGAGGTAAACAGACCTTGGTAAGACCTCTCTCTGTTCTACGGAGGTAAACAGACCTTGGTAAGACCTCTGTCTGTTCTACGGAGGTAAACAGACCTTGGTAAGACCTCTGTCTGTTCTACGGAGGTAAACAGACCTTGGTAAGACCTCTCTCTGTTCTACGGAGGTAAACAGACCTTGGTAAGACCTCTCTGTTCTACGGAGGTAAACAGACCTTGGTAAGACCTCTCTCTGTTCTACGGAGGTAAACAGACCTTGGTAATACATCTCTCTGTTCTACGGAGGTAAACAGACCTTGGTAAGACCTCTCTCTGTTCTATGGAGGTAAACAGACCTTGGTAAGACCTCTGTCTGTTCTACAGAGGTAAACAGACCTTGGTAAGACCTCTCTCTGTTCTACGGAGGTAAACAGACCTTGGTAAGACCTCTCTGTTCTACGGAGGTAAACAGACCTTGGTAAGACCTCTCTCTGTTCTACGGAGGTAAACAGACCTTGGTAAGACCTCTCTCTGTTCTACGGAGGTAAACAGACCTTGGTAAGACCTCTGTTCTGCGGAGGTAAACAGACCTTGGTAAGACCTCTCTCTGTTCTACGGAGGTAAACAGACCTTGGTAAGACCTCTCTCTGTTCTACGGAGATAAACAGACCTTGGTAAGACCTCTCTCTGTTCTACAAAGGTAAACAGACCTTGGTAAGACCTCTCTTCTACGGAGGTAAACAGACCTTGGTAAGACCTCTCTCTGTTCTACAAAAGTAAACAGACCTTGGTAAGACCTCTCTCTGTTCTACAAAAGTAAACAGACCTTGGTAAGACCTCTCTCTGTTCTAAGACTTCACCTCAAAATACCTACACCATCAGCACCTGGCGAGATGTGTAGTAATTAAATAGGAACCTTCCTATACATAGTAATATTCAAGGCTGCTGCACCGTGTGTTGCAGCCTTCACACACGCTTCCCTACTCACATTTGTGGTACAAAACTCCATCACTTCTCCATCTATATGCAGATTAACTTCTTGCGCTGCAGGACTGCTCTGCGAGACGGAGAAAGGGCACTAGGTGTCTGCTCTGAGGGGTAAGACAGGGCACTGTGTGTCTGCTCTGAGGGGTAAGAGAGGGCAGAGTGTGTCTGCTCTGAGGGGTGAGACAGGGCACTGTGTGTGTGCTCTGAGGGGTAAGAGAGGACACTTTGTGTCTGCTCTGAGGGGTAAGACAGGGCACTGTGTGTCTACTCTGTGGGGTAAGACAGGGCACTGTGTGTCTGCTCTGAGAGGTAAGAGAGGGCACTTTGTGTCTGCTCTGAGGGGTAAGACAGGGCACTGTGTGTCTACTCTGTGGGGTAAGATAGGGCACTGTGTGTCTGCTCTGAGGGGTAAGATAGGGCACTGTGTGTCTACTCTGAGGGGTAAGACAGGGCACTGTGTGTCTGCTCTGAGGGGTAAGATAGGGCACTGTGTGTCTGCTCTGAGGGGTAAGACAGGGCACTGTGTGTCTACTCTGTGGGGTAAGACAGGGCACTGTGTGTCTGCTCTGAGGGGTAAGACAGGGCACTGTGTATCTGCTCTGAGGGGTAAGAGAGGGCACTGTGTCTGCTCTGAGGGGTGAGAGAGGGCACTGTGTGTCTACTCTGAGGGGTAAGATAGGGCACTGTGTGTCTACTCTGAGGGGTAAGATAGGGCACTGTGTGTCTGCTCTGAGGGGTAAGACAGGGCACTGTGTGTCTACTCTGAGGGGTGAGAGAGGGCACTGTGTATCTGCTCTGAGGGGTGAGAGAGGGCACTGTGTGTCTGCTCTGAGGGGTGAGAGAGGGCACTGTGTGTCTGCTCTGAGGGGTAAGACAGGACACTGTGTGTCATACTCCTCCTCCTCCTTCTCCTCTTCCTCCTCCTCCTCTTCTTCCTCCTCCTCCTCTTCTTCCTCCTCCTCCTCCTCCTCCTCCTCTCTTCCCTCCTCCATTAATCTTTTCTCCCGTGACTCTCCCTCGTAAATCACTTATTTCTTAACGTTCAAGCATTTTGATAACACCTGCCTGACAGTTAACACCTGCCTGACAGTTAACACCTGCCTGACAGTTCACACCTGCCTGACAGTTAACACCTGCCTGACAGTTAACACCTGCCTGACAGTTCACACCTGGAGTTTACCTGGAGAAAGCCGGGGGTCAACGCCCCCGCGGCCCGGTCTGTGACCAGGCCTCCTGGTGGATCAGAGCCTGATCAACCAGGCTGTTGCTGCTGGCTGCACGCAAACCAACGTACGAGCCACAGCCCGGCTGATCAGGAACCGACTTTAGGTGCTTGTCCAGTGCCAGCTTGAAGACTGCCAGGGGTCTGTTGGTAATCCCCCTTATGTATGCTGGGAGGCAGTTGAACAGTCTCGGGCCCCTGACACTTATTGTATGGTCTCTTAACGTGCTAGTGACACCCCTGCTTTTCATTGGGGGGGATGTTGCATCGTCTGCCAAGTCTTTTGCTTTCGTAGTGAGTGATTTTCGTGTGCAAGTTCGGTACTAGTCCCTCTAGGATTTTCCAGGTGTATATAATCATGTATCTCTCCCGCCTGCGTTCCAGGGAATACAGGTTTAGAAACCTCAAGCGCTCCCAGTAATTGAGGTGTTTTATCTCCGTTATGCGCGCCGTGAAGGTTCTCTGTACATTTTCTAGGTCAGCAATTTCACCTGCCTTGAAAGTTGCTGTTAGTGTGCAGCAATATTCCAGCCTAGATAGAACAAGTGACCTGAAGAGTGTCATCATGGGCTTGGCCTCCCTAGTTTTGAAGGTTCTCATTATCCATCCTGTCATTTTTCTAGCAGATGCGATTGATACAATGTTATGGTCCTTGAAGGTGAGATCCTCCGACATGATCACTCCCAGGTCTTTGACGTTGGTGTTTCGCTCTATTTTGTGGCCAGAATTTGTTTTGTACTCTGATGAAGATTTAATTTCCTCGTGTTTACCATATCTGAGTAATTGAAATTTCTCATCGTTGAACTTCATATTGTTTTCTGCAGCCCACTGAAAGATTTGGTTGATGTCCGCCTGGAGCCTTGCAGTGTCTGCAATGGAAGACACTGTCATGCAGATTCGGGTGTCATCTGCAAAGGAAGACACGGTGCTGTGGCTGATATCCTTGTCTATGTCGGATATGAGGATGAGGAACAAGATGGGAACGAGTACTGTGCCTTGTGGAACAGAGCTTTTCACCGTAGCTGCCTCGGACTTTACTCTGTTGACGACTACTCTCTGTGTTCTGTTAGTGAGGAAATTATAGATCCATCGACCGACTTTTCCTGTTATTCCTTTAGCACGCATTTTGTGCGCTATTACGCCATGGTCACACTTGTCGAAGGCTTTTGCAAAGTCTGTATATATTACATCTGCATTATTTTTGTCTTCTAGTGCATTTAGGACCTTGTCGTAGTGATCCAATAGTTGAGACAGACAGGAGCGACCTGTTCTAAACCCATGTTGCCCTGGGTTGTGTAACTGATGGGTTTCTAGATGGGTGGTGATCTTGCTTCTTAGGACCCTTTCAAAGATTTTTATGATATGGGATGTTAGTGCTATTGGTCTGTAGTTCTTTGCTGTTGCTTTACTGCCCCCTTTGTGGAGTGAGGCTATGTCTGTTGTTTTTAGTAACTGTGGGACGACCCCCGTGTCCATGCTCCCTCTCCATAGGATGGAAAAGGCTCGTGATAGGGGCTTCTTGCAGTTCTTGAGGAACACGGAGTTCCATGAGTCTGGCCCTGGGGCATAGTGCATGGGCATGTCATTTATCGCCTGTTCGAAGTCATTTGGCGTCAGGATAACATCGGATAGGCTTGTGTTAATCAAATTTTGTGGCTCTCATAAAAAATTCATTTTGATCTTCGACTCTCAGTCTGGTTAGCGGCTTGCTAAAAACTGAGTCATATTGGGACTTGAGTAGCTCACTCATTTCCTTGCTGTCATCTGTGTAGGACCCATCTTGTTTAAGTAGGGGCCCAATACTGGACGTTGTTCTCGATTTTGATTTGGCATAGAGAAGAAATACTTTGGGTTTCTTTCGATTTCATTTATGGCTTTTAGTTCTTCCCGCGATTCCTGACTCCTATAAGATTCCTTTAGCTTAAGTTCGATGCTTGCTATTTCTCTGACCAGTGTCTCCCTACGCATTTCAGATATATTGACCTCTTTTAGCCGCTGTTATTCTTTTCCGTCGCCTGTAAAGGGAGCGCCTGTCTCTTTCTATTTTACATCTACTCCTCCTTTTTCTTAGAGGAATAAGTGCCACCAAGTTAATCTGTTCTAGGCATAAGTTGGGGTCTGTGTTGCTTAGTATATCTTCCCAGTTTATATCGGTTAGGACTTGGTTTACTTGGTCCCACTTTATGTTTTTGTTATTGAAGTTGAATTTGGTGAATGCTCCCTCGTGACTAATCTCATTATGTCGGTCTGGGGCTCCACGCATACATGTCTGAACCTCAATTATGTTGTGATCTGAGTATATTGTTTTTGATATGGTGACATTTCTTATCAGATCATCATTGTTAGTGATGAGGTCTAGTGTATTCTCCAGTCTAGTAGGCTCTATTATTTGCTGGTTTAAATTGAATTTTGTGCAGAGATTTAAAAGCTCGTGTGAGTGTGAGTTTTCATCAGAGCTGCCTCCTGGTGTTATTACTGCAACAATATTATTTGCTATATTCCTCCATTTTAGGTGCCTTAAGTTGAAATCCCCCAGGAGCAAGATGTTGGGTGCAGGAGCTGGAAGATTTTCCAGACAGTGGTCAATTTTTAACGGCTGTTCCTGGAATTGCTGGGATGTTGCATCCGGAGGCTTGTAGATTACCACAATGACTAGGTTTTGGTTCTCGACCTTTACTGCTAAAACTTCCACTACATCATTTCAGGCATTAAGCAGTTCTGTGCAAACAAGTGACTCTGCAATGTACAGGCCAACCCCTCCCCCCCTTTTGCCTGTTCACTCTGTCACATCTGTATAGGTTGTAACCTGGGATCCATATTTCGTTGTCCAAGTGATCCTTTATGTGGGTCTCAGTGAAAGCCGCGAACATTGCCTTTGCCTCTGCAAGCAGTCCACGGATGAAAGGTATTTTGTTGTTTGTTGCTGGTTTTAGACCCTGTATATTTGCAAAGAAGAATGTCATCGGACTGGTGGTATTGTTGGTACTGGGGTGGGATTTTTTCCGGCATTAGTATCTGTATCTGTTGGTTTGGAGTGGAGGCCATCGACTGTGGTTCCACTCCAGGAATGACTGGATTTGGTGTACGATTTCTGCCATTTCCTGCCAGGTTTTTTTCCTTCCTGGCACTAAAAAACCTCTCCCTCTTGAGTGGCTGTGGCTACCCAGGTTTTCCCATGGCCTGGATGTTTTGTACCTTTTTGTCCCCTTTAGATGGTGTGCCTGGCAATTTAAGTTATAGCACAGTCTTTCCTGTACTGAAGAGGTACACATTTCAGGGTGAAAAAGCTTACAGGAAGGGAGTTTGCATTTTCCTGTTGTCATATGGGCATGGCATTTTCTAGGGTGGTCATAGTTGCACGTCCCGTCTGTTTTTCCAGATTTCCCATGCCTGCAGATACCAAGTGCATAGTATGTGCACAGGCTTGGTTTCCGTTTGCCTTGGGTTTCTGTGACTGTATTCCCTGTTAGTGCATGTTTCCCTGTCTTATTCCTATCTTCCGTAGCACCAACAGTGGAGCTCCCACCAGTTGTTTTTGGTAATATATCCTCACTATTGCTAGTGGAGTCCTCTTGTTTGCTATTTCCTGTGGTATTTCTAGTTTGCAATATTGGTTTTATCTTATCTTTGACTACACTTGTTTCCCTACTACGGCTCCTGTCCCCTATGAGGTCATTTATATATATTCCTTCCTGCGTATAATTCCCGACTACCTGGACAAAATCTCCAGCCTCACCATTACTGTCTCCCAGGGCAGCACCTCCAGCTTCACCATTACTGTCTCCCAGGACAGCACCTCCAGCTTCATTACTGTCTCCCAGGACAGCACCTCCAGCTTCACCATTACTGTCTCCCAGGACCACCTCCAGCTTCACCATTACTGTCTCTCAGGACAGCACCTCCAGCTTCACCATTACTGTCTCCCAGGACAGCACCTCCAGCTTCACCATTACTGTCTCCCAGGACAGCACCTCCAGCTTCATTACTGTCTCCCAGGACAGCACCTCCAGCTTCACCATTACTGTCTCCCAGGACAGCACCTCCAGCTTCACCATTACTGTCTCCCAGGACAGCACCTCCAGCTTCATTACTGTCTCCCAGGACAGCACCTCCAGCTTCACCATTACTGTCTCCCAGGACAGCACCTCCAGCTTCACCATTACTGTCTCCCAGGACAGCACTATCAGCCCCACATTTACTGACTACCAGGACATCACTTCCAGCCTTACAGTTTCTGACTACATGGCCAGTATCAAGGGCAGTACCATTCAGCCCAGACTTTTTATGTTCCCATCTGTTGTAGAAAGCTTCCAGGTTGTCTATGAAAGCAGCTTTGATGTTGTCCTCTTTTAATACCCTTGTGATTTTAGTCCACAGATTTTCCTCATTTGGGCATACCCAAAAACACTTCCCTGTTTTAATACTGCTTGTAGCTAGTTCTTGGATATCTGCACAAGGGGCGTGACACCAATTTCCACAAAAATGACAATTTATGCATGTGGAAGCCCGTTTGTTTGACTGACCACAGACTACACACAGCGTCATAATGATTTGACTGGTTGATTTACTGCAATTCTACTAGCAACCTCTTGAATATTCTATTAATAACCTCCTTAAATGAAGCTCTAGCTAGTTGTATTTCTATTTCTAACTGACAGTTAACACCTGCCTGACAGTTAACACCTGCCTGACAGTTAACACCTGCCTGACAGTTAACACCTGCCTGACAGTTAACACCTGCCTGACAGTTAACACCTGCCTGACAGTTAACACCTGCCTGACAGTTAACACCTGCCTGACAGTTCACACGTGATTGACAGTTCACACCTGCCTGACAGTTCACACCTGCCTGACAGTTCACACCTGCCTGACAGTTCACACCTTCCTGACAGTTCACACCTGCCTGACAGTTCACACCTGCCTGACAGTTATCACCTGCCTGACAGTTAACACCTGCCTGACAGTTAACACCTGCCTGACAGTTAACACCTGCCTCACAGCTGAAACCTGCCTGACAGTTAACACCTGCCTGACAGTTATCACCTGCCTGACAGTTAACACCTGCCTGACAGTTAACACCTGCCTGACAGTTCACACGTGATTGACAGTTCACACCTGCCTGACAGTTCACACCTGCCTGACAGTTCACACCTGCCTGACAGTTCACACCTTCCTGACAGTTAACACCTGCCTGACAGTTCACACCTGCCTGACAGTTAACACCTGCCTGACAGATAACACCTGCCTGACAGTTAACACCTGCCTCACAGCTGAAACCTGCCTGACAGTTAACACCTGCCTCACAGCTGACACCTGCCTGACAGTTAACACCTGCCTGACAGTTAACACCTGCCTGACAGTTCACACCTGCCTGACAGATAACACCTGCCTGACAGTTAACACCTGCCTGACAGTTAACACCTGCCTGACAGTTCACACCTGCCTGACAGTTCACACCTGCCTGACAGTTAACACCTGCCTGACAGTTCACACCTGCCTGACAGTTCACACCTTCCTGACAGTTAACACCTGCCTGACAGTTCACACCTGCCTGACAGTTAACACCTGCCTGACAGATAACACCTGCCTGACAGTTAACACCTGCCTCACAGCTGAAACCTGCCTGACAGTTAACACCTGCCTGACAGTTAACACCTGCCTGACAGCTGACACCTGCCTGACAGTTAACACCTGCCTGACAGTTAACACCTGCCTGACAGTTCACACCTGCCTGACAGTTAACACCTGCCTGACAGTTCACACCTGCCTGACATTTAACACCTGCCTGACAGTTCACACCAGCCTGACAGTTCACACCTGCCTGACAGTTCACACCTGCCTGACAGTTAACACCTGCCTGACAGTTAACACCTGAATGACAGTTCACACCTGAATGACAGTTCACACCTGCCTGACAGTTCACACCTGCCTGACAGTTCACACCTGCCTGACAGTTAACACCTGCCTGACAGTTCACACCTGCCTGACAGCTGACACCTGAATGACAGTTAACACCTGCCTGACAGTTATCACCTACCTGACAGTTAACACCTGCCTGACAGTTAACACCTGCCTGCCAGTTGAGACATGCCTGACAGCTGACACCTGCCTGACAGTTAACACCTGCCTAACAGTTAACACCTGCCTGACAGTTCACACCTGCCTGACAGTCCACACCTGCCTGACAGTTCACACCTGCCTGACAGTTCACACCTGCCTGACAGTTCACACCTGCCTGACAGTTCACACCTGCCTGACAGTTCACACCTGCCTGACAGTTCACACCTGCCTGAGAGTTCACACCAGCCTGACAGTTCACACCAGCCTGACAATTCACACCTGCCTGACAGTTCACACCTGCCTGACAGTTAACACCTGCCTGAGAGTTAACACCTGCCTGACAGTTAACACCTGCCTGACAGTTCACACCTGCCTGACAGTTAACACCTGCCTGACAGTTAACACCTGCCTGACAGTTCACACCTGCCTGACAGTTAACACCTGCCTGACAGTTCACACCTGTCTGACAGTTAACATCTGTCTGACAGTTCACACCTGCCTGACAGTTAACACCTGCCTGGCAGCTGACATCTGCCTGACAGTTCACAGCTGCCTGACAGTTCACACCTGCCTGACAGTTCACACCAGCCTGACAGTTCACACCAGCCTGACAGTTCATACCTGCCTGACAGTTCACACCTGCCTGACAGTTAACACCTGCCTGACAGTTCACACCTGCCTGAGAGTTAACACCTGCCTGACAGTTAACACCTGCCTGACAGTTAACACCTGCCTGACAGTTCACACCTACCTGACAGTTAACACCTGCCTGACAGTTCACACCTGCCTGACAGTTAACACCTGCCTGACAGTTCACACCTGCCTGACAGTTAACACCTGCCTGACAGTTCACACCTGCCTGACAGTTAACACCTGCCTGACAGTTCACACCTGCCTGACAGTTAACACCTGCCTGACAGTTCACACCTGCCTGACAGTTCACACCTGTCTGACAGTTAACATCTGTCTGACAGTTCACACCTGCCTGACAGTTAACACCTGCCTGGCAGCTGACATCTGCCTGACAGTTCACACCTGCCTGACAGTTCACACCTGCCTGACAGTTCACACCTGCCTGACAGTTCACACCTGCCTGACAGTTCACACCTGCCTGACAGTTCACACCTGCCTGACAGTTCACACCTGCCTGACAGTTAACACCTGCCTGACAGTTAACACCTGCCTGACAGTTAACACCTGCCTGAGAGTTAACACCTGCCTGACGTTCACACCTGCCTGACAGTTGACACCTGCCTGACAGTTAACACCTGCCTGACAGTTCACACCTGCCTGACAGTTAACACCTGCCTGACAGTTCACACTTGCCTGACAGTTCACACCTGCCTGACAGTTAACATCTGCCTGACAGTTCACACCTACGTGACAGTTAACACCTGCCTGACAGTTCACACCTGCCTGACAGTTAACACCTGCCTGACAGCTGACACCTGCCTGACAGTTAACACCTGCCTGACAGCTGACACCTGCCTGACAGTTAACACCTGCCTGACAGTTCACACCTGCCTGACAGTTCACACTTGCCTGACAGTTCACACTTGCCTGACAGTTAACGCCTGCCTGACAGTTCACACATGCCTGACAGTTCACACCTGCCTGACAGTTAACACCTGCCTGACAGTTCACACCTGCCTGACAGATCACATCTGCTTTAATTAATCCCCAAGCTAAATCCTAATAAGGTTAATCCTCCATGCACTAACAGTGGGATTAACCTTCGCTCGTTAATTACATAATTAAAGAGTGAAGATGCTTGTTAATTACCCATCAGCAACAGCCTAACTGATCAGGGATGAAGTGTGCTTTTGGAGGTTAAGAGGCTGGGCCAAGTCATGTGATTCAACCCCCTACCAACACAAATAGGCTAGTACAATACACATGTGTTGTTGCTGCCGTTGCTACAGCTGTTGTTGTTGCTGCCGTTGCTACAGCTGTTGTTGTTGCAGCTGTGGGTACTGTTGTTACTGTTACTGTTGCAGCTGGGGGTATTACTGTTGCTGCTGCGGTTACAGCTGTGAGTGTTGTTGTTACTGTTGGTGTTATAGCTGTGAGTGCTGTTGTTGCTGTTGCTGTTACAGCTGTGAGTGCTGCTGTTGTTACTCTTGCTGTTACAGCTGTGAGTGCTGTTGTTGTTACTGATGCTGTTACAGCTATGAGTGCTGTTGTTACTGTTGCTGTTACAGCTGTGAGTGTTGTTGCAGCTGTGAGTGCTGTTGTTACTGTTAGAGCTGTGAGTGCTGTTGTTGTTACTGTTAATGTTATAGCTGTGAGTGTTGTTACAGTTGCTGTTACAGCTGTGAGTGCTGTTGTTACTGTTGCTGTTACAGCTGTGAGTGTTGTTACTGTTGCTGTTACAGCTGTGAGTGTTGTTACTGTTGCTGTTACAGCTGTGAGTGCTGCTGTTGTTACTGTTGCTGTTACAGCTGTGAGTGCTGCTGTTGTTACTGTTGCTGTTACAGCTGTGAGTGCTGCTGTTGTTACTGTTGCTGTTACAGCTGTGAGTGTTGTTACTGTTGCTGTTACAGCTGTGAGTGCTGCTGTTGTTACTGTTGCTGTTACAGCTGTGAGTGTTGTTACTGTTGCTGTTACAGCTGTGAGTGCTGCTGTTGTTACTGTTGCTGTTACAGCTGTGAGTGCTGCTGTTGTTACTGTTGCTGTTACAGCTGTGAGTGCTGTTGTTGTTACTGTTGCTGTTACAGCTGTGAGTGCTGCTGTTGTTACTGTTGCTGTTACAGCTGTGAGTGTTGTTACTGTTGCTGTTACAGCTGTGAGTGCTGCTGTTGTTACTGTTGCTGTTACAGCTGTGAGTGTTGTTACTGTTGCTGTTACAGCTGTGAGTGCTGCTGTTACTGTTGCTGTTACAGCTGTGAGTGTTGCTGTTGTTACTGTTGCTGTTACAGCTGTGAGTGCTGCTGTTATTACTGTTGCTGTTGCAGCTGTGAGTGTTGTTACTGTTGCTGTTACAGCTGTGAGTGCTGCTGTTGTTACTGTTGCTGTTACAGCTGTGAGTGTTGTTACTGTTGCTGTTACAGCTGTGAGTGTTGTTACTGTTGCTGTTACAGCTGTGAGTGCTGCTGTTGTTACTGTTGCTGTTACAGCTGTGAGTGTTGTTGCTGTTACAGCTGTGAGTGTTGTTGCTACTGTTGCTGTTACAGCTGTGAGTGTTGTTGCTGTTACAGCTGTGAGTGCTGCTGTTATTACTATTGCTGTTACAGCTGTGAGTGCTGCTGTTTCTGTTGCTGTTACAGCTGTGACTGCTGCTGTTGTTACTGTTGCTGTTACAGCTGTGAGTGTTGTTACTGTTGCTGTTACAGCTGTGAGTGTTGCTGTTGTTACTGTTGCTGTTACAGCTGTGAGTGTTGTTACTGTTGCTGTTACAGCTGTGAGTGTTGTTACTGTTGCTGTTACAGCTGTGAGTGTTGTTACTGTTGCTGTTACAGCTGTGAGTGTTGTTACTGTTGCTGTTACAGCTGTGAGTGCTGCTGTTGTTACTGTTGCTGTTACAGCTGTGAGTGTTGTTACTGTTGCTGTTACAGCTGTGAGTGCTGTTGTTACTGTTGCTGTTACAGCTGTGAGTGTTGTTGCTGTTACAGCTGTGAGTGCTGCTGTTACTATTGCTGTTACAGCTGTGAGTGTTGTTACTGTTGCTGTTACAGCTGTGAGTGCTGCTGTTGTTACTGTTGCTGTTACAGCTGTGAGTGCTGCTGTTGTTACTGTTGCTGTTACAGCTGTGAGTGTTGTTACTGTTGCTGTTACAGCTGTGAGTGTTGTTGTTACTGTTGCTGTTACAGCTGTGAGTGCTGTTGTTACTGTTGCTGTTACAGCTGTGAGTGCTGTTGTTACTGTTGCTGTTACAGCTGTGAGTGCTGCTGTTGTTACTGTTGCTGTTACAGCTGTGAGTGCTGCTGTTGTTACTGTTGCTGTTACAGCTGTGAGCGCTGCTGTTGTTACTGTTGCTGTTACAAATGTGAGTGTTGTTACTGTTGCTGTTACAGCTGTGAGAGTTGTTACTGTTGCTGTTACAGCTGTGAGTGTTGTTACTGTTGCTGTTACAGCTGTGAGTGTTGTTGTTACTGTTGCTGTTACAGCTGTGAGTGTTGTTACTGTTGCTGTTACAGCTGTGAGTGTTGTTGTTACTGTTGCTGTTACAGCTGTGAGTGTTGTTACTGTTGCTGTTACAGCTGTGAGTGCTGTTACTGCTGTTACAGCTGTGAGTGTTGTTAATGTTGCTGTTACAGCTGTGAGTGTTGTTGTTACTGTTGCTGTTACAGCTTTGAGTGTTGTTACTGTTGCTGTTACAACTGTGACTGCTGCTGTTGTTACTGTTGCTGTTACAGCTGTGAGTGCTGTTGTTACTGTTGCTGTTACAGCTGTGAGTGCTGCTGTTGTTACTGTTGCTGTTACAGCTGTGAGTGCTGTTGTTACTGTTGCTGTTACAGCTGTGAGTGTTGTTACTGTTGCTGTTACAGCTGTGAGTGCTGCTGTTGTTACTGTTGCTGTTTCAGCTGTGAGTGTTACTGTTGCTGTTACAGCTGTGAGTGTTGTTGTTACTGTTGCTGTTACAGCTGTGAGTGCTGCTGTTGTTACTGTTGCTGTTACAGCTGTGAGTGCTGTTGTTACTGTTGCTGTTACAGCTGTGAGTGCTGCTGTTGTTACTGTTGCTGTTAGTGCTGCTGTTGTTACTGTTGCTGTTACAGTTGTGAGTGTTGTTACTGTTGCTGTTACAGCTGTGAGTGTTGTTACTGTTGCTGTTACAGCTGTGAGTGCTGCTGTTGTTACTGTTGCTGTTACAGCTGTGAGTGTTGTTACTGTTGCTGTTACAACTGTGACTGCTGCTGTTGTTACTGTTGCTGTTACAGCTGTGAGTGCTGCTGTTGTTACTATTGCTGTTACAGCTGTGAGTGTTGTTGCTACTGTTGCTGTTACAGCTGTGAGTGTTGTTACTGTTGCTGTTACAGCTGTGACTGCTGCTGTTGTTACTGTTGCTGTTACAGCTGTGAGTGCTGCTGTTGTTACTGTTGCTGTTACAACTGTGAGTGTTGTTACTGTTGCTGTTACTGCTGTGAGTGTTGCTGCTGTTACTGTTGTTGCTGGTGTTACAGCTGTGAGTGTTGCTGTTGTTACTGTTGCTGGTGTTACAGCTGTGAGTGCTGCTGTTGTTACTGTGGTTGCTGGTGTTACAGCTGTGAATGTTGCTGTTGTTACTGTTGCTGTTACAGCTGTGAGTGTTGTTACTTGTTACAGCTGTGAATGTTACTGCTGTTACAGCTGTGAGTGCTGCTGTTGTTAATGTTGCTGTTACAGCTGTGAGCGCTGCTGTTGCTGTTGTTTACAGATGTGAGTGCTGCTGTTACTGTTGCTGTTACAGCTGTGAGTGTTGCTGTTGCTTACTGTGAGTGTTGCTGTTGTTACAGCTGTGAGTGTTGCTGTTGTTACTGTTACTGTTACAGCTGTGAGTGTTGCTGTTGTCACTGTTACTGTTACAGCTGTGAGTGTTGCTGTTGTTACTGTTGCTGTTACAGCTGTGAGTGCTGTTGTTACTGTTGCTGTTACAGCTGTGAGTGCTGTTGTTACTGTTGCTGTTACAGCTGTGAGTGCTGCTGTTACTGTTGCTGTTACAGCTGTGAGTGTTGTTACTGTTGCTGTTACAGCTGTGAGTGTTGTTACTGTTGCTGTTACAGCTGTGAGTGCTGCTGTTACTGTTGCTGTTACAGCTGTGAGTGTTGTTACTGTTGCTGTTACAGCTGTGAGTGCTGCTGTTGTTACTGTTGCTGTTACAGCTGTGAGTGCTGCTGTTGTTACTGTTGCTGTTACAGCTGTGAGTGCTGCTGTTGTCACTGTTACTGTTACAGCTGTGAGTGTTGCTGTTGTTACTGTTGCTGTTACAGCTGTGAGTGCTGTTGTTACTGTTGCTGTTACAGCTGTGAGTGTTGTTACGGCTGTGAGTGTTGCTGGTGTTACAGCTGTGAGTGCTGCTGTTGTTACTGTTGTTGCTGGTGTTACAGCTGTGAGTGTTGCTGTTGTTACTGTTGTTGCTGTTGTTACTGTTGTTGCTGGTGTTACAGCTGTGAGTGTTGCTGTTGTTACTGTTGTTGCTGGTGTTACAGCTGTGAGTGTTGCTGTTGTTACTGTTGTTGCTGGTGTTACAGCTGTGAGTGTTGCTGTTGTTGCTTGTGTTACAGCTGTGAGTGTTGCTGTTGTTGCTTGTGTTACAGCTGTGAGTGTTGCTGTTGTTGCTGGTGTTACAGCTGTGAGTGTTGCTGTTGTTGCTGGTGTTACAGCTGTGAGTGTTGCTGTTGTTACTGTTGTTGCTGGTGTTACAGCTGTGAGTGTTGCTGTTGTTGCTGGTGTTACAGCTGTGAGTGCTGCTGTTGTTACTGTTGTTGCTGGTGTTACAGCTGTGAGTGCTGCTGTTGTTACTGTTGTTGCTGGTGTTACAGCTGTGAGTGTTGCTGTTGTTACTGTTGTTGCTGGTGTTACAGCTGTGAGTGTTGTTACTGGTGTGTAACAACTTAGGTCTGAGAACGTTAAAGTTCACTTAAGTTCTGACCCAAAAAACTTTCCAACTTTAGAAAGTGTGTCCTTGATAGACAACTTAAAGCTTCTCTCCCACTTGAACTTAGTGACTCTCTGTTTGTCCTCTCTTCCTGGTATTTTACTCCTTTTACTCCTGTTCATATTCCTACATTTCTTTCTGTATGTTCTTAACTACCGTTCTCTGTCTGTCTGTCTCTCTCTCTCTCTCTCTCTCTCTCTCTCTCTCTCTCTCTCTCTCTCTCTCTCTCTCTCTCTCTCTCTCTCTCTCTCTCTCTCTCTCTCTCTCTCTCTTTTACTACCAGAACTACACCTGTGTGTCTTTATTGATGAATAAGACACATGTACAACACCTGGGTGTCTTTATTGATGAATAAGACACATGTACAACACCTGGGTGTCTTTATTGATGAATAAGACACATGTTCAACACCTGGGTGTCTTTATTGATGAATAAGACACATGTACAACACCTGGGTGACTTTATTGATGAATAAGACACATGTACAACACCTGGGTGACTTTATTGATGAATAAGACACATGTACAACACCAGGGTGTCTTTATTGATGAATAAGACACATGTACAACACCTGGGTGTCTTTATTGATGAATAAGACACATGTACAACACCTGGGTGTCTTTATTGATGAATAAGACACATGTACAACACCTGGGTGACTTTATTGATGAATAAGACACATGTACAACACCTGGGTGACTTTATTGATGAATAAGACACATGTACAACACCTAGGTGTCTTTATTGATGAATAAGACACATGTACAACACCTGGGTGACTTTATTGATGAATAAGACACATGTACAACACCTGGGTGACTTTATTGATGAATAAGACACATGTACAACACCTGGGTGTCTTTATTGATGAATAAGACACATGTACAACACCTGTGTGTCTTTATTGATGAATAAGACACATGTACAACACTTGGGTGACTTTATTGATGAATAAGACACATGTACAACACTTGGGTGACTTTATTGATGAATAAGACACATGTACAACACCTGTGTCTTTATTGATGAATAAGACACATGTACAACACCTGTGTGTCTTTATTGATGAATAAGACACATGTACAACACTTGGGTGACTTTATTGATGAATAAGACATATGTACAACACCTGGGTGTCTTTATTGATGAATAAGACACATGTACAACACCTGTGTCTCTTTATTGATGAATAAGACACGTGTACAACACCTGGGTGTCTTTATTGATGAATAAGACACATGTACAACACCTGGGTGTCTTTACTGATGAATAAGACACATGTACAACACCTGGGTGACTTTATTGATGAATAAGACACATGTACAACACCTGGGTGTCTTTATTGATGAATAAGACACGTGTACAACACCTGGGTGTCTTTATTGATGAATAAGACACATGTACAACACCTGTGTGTCTTTATTGATGAATAAGACACGTGTACAACACCTGGGTGTCTTTATTGATGAATAAGACACATGTACAACACCTGGGTGTCTTTATTGATGAATAAGACACATGTACAACACCTGGGTGTCTTTATTGATGAATAAGACACATGTACAACACCTGGGTGACTTTATTGATGAATAAGACACATGTACAACACCTGGGTGACTTTATTGATGAATAAGACACATGTGCAACACCTGGGTGTCTTTATTGATGAATAAGACACATGTACAACATCTGGGTGTCTTTATTGATGAATAAGACACATGTACAACACCTGGGTGACTTTATTGATGAATAAGACACATGTGCAACACCTGGGTGTCTTTATTGATGAATAAGACACATGTACAACACCTGGGTGTCTTTATTGATGAATAAGACACATGTACAACACCTGGGTGTCTTTATTGATGAATAAGACACATGTACAACACCTGGGTGTCTTTATTGATGAATAAGACACATGTACAACACCTGGGTGTCTTTATTGATGAATAAGACACATGTACAACACCTGGGTGACTTTATTGATGAATAAGACACATGTACAACACCTGGGTGACTTTATTGATGAATAAGACACATGTACAACACCTGGGTGACTTTATTGATGAATAAGACACATGTACAACACCTGGGTGTCTTTATTGATGAATAAGACACATGTACAACACCTGGGTGTCTTTATTGATGAATAAGACACATGTGCAACACCTGGGTGTCTTTATTGATGAATAAGACACATGTACAACACCTGTGTGTCCTTATTGATGAATGAGACACATGTACAACACCTGGGTGTCTATTGATGAATAAGACACATGTACAACACCTGTGTGTCTTTATTGATGAATAAGACACATGTACAACACCTGGGTGTCTTTACTGATGAATAAGACACATGTACAACACCTGGGTGTCTTTATTGATGAATAAGACACATGTACAACACCTGTGTGTCTTTATTGATGAATAAGACACATGTACAACACCTGTGTGTCTTTACTGATGAATAAGACACATGTACAACACCTGGGTGACTTTATTGATGAATAAGACACGTGTACAACACCTGGGTGTCTTTATTGATGAATAAGACACATGTACAACACCTGGGTGTCTTTATTGATGAATAAGACACGTGTACAACACCTGGGTGTCTTTATTGATGAATAAGACACATGTACAACACCTGGGTGACTTTATTGATGAATGAAACATCTGGGATATGACAGTTTTCACCAGAGATATTAAATGCGGTTTGCAATCCACGCAACAAGCAGCAATAACACAGTACGACTTGCAAGATACACAATAGCAAGACAGACAGGCAATACAAAAATCGATAGCGATGCAATCTGAAAGATACCGAGCCCATCTCCAGTCCAGATCAAGATCCCGGACAGGCCCCCTATTATGAACACGGGTAATAAATGGCCTGTGAGACCTGGTTGTAATTGGAATTGGAGCAGGCAAACTCAGCAGTAGGCTATAATGTATATTTTGCCTCCCCCTCAGTGGGCTGCAGAAAACAATATGAAGTTCAACGATGAGAAATTTCAATTACTCAGATATGGTAAACATGAGGAAATTAAATCTTCATCAGAGTACAAAACAAATTCTGTCCACAAAATAGAGCGAAACACCAACGTCAAAAACCTGGGAGTGATCATGTCGGAGGATCTCACCTTCAAGAACCATAACATTGTATCAATCGCATCTGCTAGAAAAATGACAGGATGGATAATGAGAACCTTCAAAACTAGGGAGGCCAAGCCCATGATGACACTCTTCAGGTGACTTGTTCTATCTAGGCTGGAATATTGCTGCACACTAACAGCACCTTTCAAGGCAGCTGAAATTGCTGACCTAGAAAATGTACAGAGAAACTTCACGGCGCACATAACGGAGATAAAACACCTCAATTACTGGGAGCGCTTGAGGTTCCTGAACCTGTATTCCCTGGAATGCAGGCGGGAGAGATACATGATTATATACACCTGGAAAATCCTAGAGGGACTAGTACCGAACTTGCACACGAAAATCACTCACTACGAAAGCAAAAGACTCGGCAGACGATGCACCATCCCCCCAATGAAAAGCAGGGGTGTCACTAGCACGTTAAGAGACCATACAATAAATGTCAGGGGCCCGAGACTGTTCAACTGCCTCCCAGCATACATAAGGGGGATTACCAACAGACCCCTGGCAGTCTTCAAGCTGGCACTGGACAAGCACCTAAAGTCGGTTCCTGATCAGCCGGGCTGTGGCTCGTACGTTGGTTTGCGTGCAGCCAGCAGCAACAGCCTGGTTGATCAGGCTCTGATCCACCAGGAGGCCTGGTCACAGACCGGGCCGCGGGGGCGTTGACCCCCGGAACTCTCTCCAGGTAAACTCCAGGTAAACTATATACAGATGTGTACACTATGTACAGTGTGTGGATAGAATAATATGTGTACACCACGGTGAAGATGGCAAAGCAGAAGCAAGAGTGCAACATACTCAACCAGCAGGTAGGCAAGTCTGCCAATGCTTATCGCAAGTGAACCACCTTGCTTTATCTTTGGTGGGCTGTGATTGGTCAATGAACCAAGGTAATGGTTTAACGATGGGTACCCTGTCGATCGTTAAACCATTAGCACCTGGTTCACTGGTTGGGAGGCAGCCTATATGGGACTGTGACATAGGCTAAATAAATTGTAACACTTTGCATGCCACATGGGCTTAAAGGTTAAGGTTGAGTGTGAGGCTACGGTGATACGACTATATGGCATTGTTATTGTTGTGGTATATAGGGCCACTGTTTGTTGACGCCGTATCGAGACACAATTGTCCTTGGTCAGTGATTGCCGTGTGCACAACTGGAAAATCAATGCCATAATTTTTCTCCTGTGCCTTAAACGTTGGAACTTTCTTGTGAAAGTCTTTGAGCATAGGAGAAAGAAGCTGAGGAGCAGTATTATCAAACTTTTGGGTTGGTCAGGGCGCACAACGCTGCAAAACTTTAGACGTTTTCACCCCCTAATCGTCCAGTATAAATATGGCACAGCTCGTAGACGGTCTAACCTGCCTCTTCTTCGCTTACAGTGAAAGGAAGACTTATGGAAGGAAAGTGAAACTTGTACTCACGGTATCGTGCAGTGTAAATGAGAGTACGAAGGGACGTGAAAAGGGCGAGGGGGTTTTATTGTTATATATTTTTTGTTGACACAGCGGCCGTTTCCCACCGAGGCAGGGCGACCCGAGGAAGAAGGAACACTTTCATCATCATTCACTCCATCACTGTCTTGCCAGAGGTGCGCTTACACTACAGTTATAAAACTGCAACATTTACACTCTTTCAGAGTGCAGGCACTGTACTTCCTTTCTTCAGAGTGCAGGCACTGTGCCTCCCTTCTTCTGAGTGCAGGCACTGTACTTCCTTTCTTCAGAGTGCAGGCACTGTGCCTCCCTCCTTCAGAGTGCAGGCACTGTACCTCCCTCCTTCAGAGTGCAGGCACTGTATCTCCTTCAGAGTGCAGGCACTGTACCTCCTTCCTTCAGAGTGCAGGCACTGTACCTCCCTCCTTCAGAGTGCAGGCACTGTATCTCCTTCAGAGTGCAGGCACTGTACCTCCTTCCTTCAGAGTGCAGGCACTGTGCCTCCTTCCTTCAGAGTGCAGGCACTGTGCCTCCCTCCTTCAGAGTGCAGGCACTGTACCTCCTTCCTTCAGAGTGCAGGCACTGTGCCTCCCTCCTTCAGAGTGCAGGCACTGTACCTCCTTCCCTCAGAGTGCAGGCACTGTATCTCCCTCCTTCAGAGTGCAGGCACTGTACCTCCTTCAGAGTGCAGGCACTGTACCTCCTTCCTTCAGAGTGCAGGCACTGTACCTCCTTCCTTCAGAGTGCAGGCACTGTACCTCCCTCCTTCAGAGTGCAGGCACTGTACCTCCATCCTTCAGAGTGCAGGCACTGTACCTCCTTCAGAGTGCAGGCACTGTACCTCCTTCCTTCAGAGTGCAGGCACTGTACCTCCTTCAGAGTGCAGGCACTGTACCTCCTTCCTTCAGAGTGCAGGCACTGTACCTCCTTCCTTCAGAGTGCAGGCACTGTACCTCCTTCAGAGTGCAGGCACTGTACCTCCTTCAGAGTGCAGGCACTGTACCTCCTTCAGAGTGCAGGCACTGTACCTCCTTCAGAGTGCAGGCACTGTACCTCCTTCCTTCAGAGTGCAGGCACTACCTCCTTCAGAGTGCAGGCACTGTACCTCCTTCCTTCAGAGTGCAGGCACTGTACCTCCTTCAGAGTGCAGGCACTGTACCTCCTTCAGAGTGCAGGCACTGTACCTCCTTCCTTCAGAGTGCAGGCACTGTACCTCCTTCAGAGTGCAGGCACTGTACCTCCTTCCTTCAGAGTGCAGGCACTACCTCCTTCAGAGGGCAGGCACTGTACCTCCTTCCTTCAGAGTGCAGGCACTGTACCTCCTTCCTTCAGAGTGCAGGCACTGTACCTCCATCCTTCAGAGTGCAGGCACTGTACCTCCTTCCTTCAGAGTGCAGGCACTGTACCTCCTTCCTTCAGAGTGCAGGCACTGTACCTCCCTCCTTCAGAGTGCAGGCACTGTACCTCCTTCCTTCAGAGTGCAGGCACTGTACCTCCTTCAGAGTGCAGGCACTGTACCTCCTTCAGAGTGCAGGCACTGTACCTCCTTCCTTCAGAGTGCAGGCACTGTACCTCCTTCAGAGTGCAGGCACTGTACCTCCTTCAGAGTGCAGGCACTGTACTATAGCCCGGTAAAATCATAATTAAAACTCTCAGTTTTTAAAGTGGTGGAGTGGTAAGCCAGTGGAAGGCCTCGGTCAGATGACCAAAAAAGCTCCAGCTGTAGGTCATCATATAACTAAGACCCGCGTCAGGAAACACTTGTCTTGTTTCCTGACAAACCTTACCTAACCTAAAGCTGTCCATTCAGATCTCCTCCAGAGATTGTCTTCAGAATCTGTTGAAGGGGTAGATAGTGTGGGAGGAGATAATGAGAAGGTAGAATGGGAGAAAAGTGTGAAGTGTGTGCAGATGAACATGGGAGAGAGAACAGTAGAAAGTCGAGAGATGAACATGGGAGAGAGAACAGTAGAAAGTCGAGAGATGAACATGGGAGAGAGAACAGTAGAAAGTCGAGAGATGAACATGGGAGAGAGAACAGTAGAAAGTCGAGAGATGAACATGGGAGAGAGAACAGTAGAAAGTCGAGAGATGAACATGGGAGAGAGAACAGTAGAAAGTCGAGAGATGAACATGGGAGCGAGAACAGTAGAAAGTCGAGAGATGAACATGGGAGAGAGAACAGTAGAAAGTCGAGAGATGAACATGGGAGAGAGAACAGTAGAAAGTCGAGAGATGAACATGGGAGAGAGAACAGTAGAAAGTCGAGAGATGAACATGGGAGCGAGAACAGTAGAAAGTCGAGAGATGAACATGGGAGAGAGAACAGTAGAAAGTCGAGAGATGAACATGGGAGAGAGAACAGTAGAAAGTCGAGAGATGAACATGGGAGAGAGAACAGTAGAAAGTCGAGAGATGAACATTGTGTCCCTTTGTGATTAGGATTTAAGTACGTGTGCGCTTACCTATTTGTGATTGAAGGGGTCGATTCACAGCTCCTGGCTTCGTCTCTTCGCTACTAGGTCCACTCTCTCCCTGCTCCATGAGCTTTATCATACCTCTTCTTAAAGCTGTGTATGAATCCTACCTCCACAACATCTCTCTCCAAACTATTCCACTTCCGGACAACTCTATGACTGAAAAAATACTTCCTAACATCCCTGTGACCCATCCGAGTTTTTAACTTCCAGCTTTCAGGCTTCTAATCTAGTAAGCCTGAAAGGCAAGCCAACCCAGTCTTCTGACAGGCTTATTTAACACATGAAGATTAGTAAGCCAAGAAAGCCAAGGTGTGCGGCATATTTAACCTAGTCCTTTGCCTTTGTGTGCCAATATACAACGACACTAAACTGATTTCTGAACACTTATTTCCTGGTAGACAAAAAGGGAGAATAGGCGACATTAAACTTGCCCAAACATCTCAGTTGACCCTGAAATCGAACCCTGGTATATTTGGTTGCTAACTGAGCGCTCTGCCACAGTTTTACAACCTATTATAAGGAGAAAAAGTGAGCAAAATGACTGTAATAAGTGGAACTCGTTAGCATTTCCAAATATTTTCGCGTTTTTTAGCGTTTTTTGTGTGTTTTACAGACGTCTTCAACTCACTGAGCCGTGAGTGCACATCACTCCAGTGATTTTATATCAGATTTTTTTTCCTGATACGAATAACGACACACAATTTTAGGGTGATTCCGATACCATCAAGACTGATACTTACATTTGGTTCAGTGCTATCATTATCGGCCGATATTTACCGATACTGCACCACAACTCTAACGCCGATTACTAGAAGAGAAAGAAGTATGCAGAGTCAAGTGTACTCAGGATACGAGTTGCTTGTAGCAGAAAGCAGCAAAAAGCAGTAGACAGCAGAAAGCAGTAGAAAGCAGCAGACAGCAGTAACAAAGGCTGTTAGATGCAAGGTAATTGGTTACCTGAGAGTGTTGATGACCGGGTGTGTTCTCCCCTGCCTTCCCCTGCCATCCCTGCCCTCCCCTGCCATCCCTGCCCTCCCCTGCCCTCCCCTGCCATCCCTGCCCTCCCCTGCCATCCCTGCCTTCCCCTGCCATCCCTGCCCCTGCCATCCCTGCCCCTGCCATCCCTGCCCTCCCCTGCCATCCCTGCCCTCCCCTGCCATCCCTGCCCTTCCCTGCCATCCCTGCCCTCCCCTGCCATCCCTGCCCTCCCCTGCCATCCCTGCCCTCCCCTGCCATCCCTGCCTTCCCCAGCCATCCCTGCCCTCCCCTGCCATCCCTGCCCTACCCTGCCATCCCTGCCATCCCTGCCCCTGCCATCCCTGCCCTCCCCTGCCATCCCTGCCCTCCCCTGCCATCCCTGCCCTTCCCTGCCATCCCTGCCCTCCCCTGCCATCCCTGCCCTTCCCTGCCATCCCTGCCCTCCCCTGCCATCCCTGCCCTCCCCTGCCATCCCTGCCCTCCCCTGCCATCCCTGCCTTCCCCTGCCATCCCTGCCTTCCCCTGCCATCCCTGCCCTCCCCTGCCATCCCTGCCCTCCCCTGCCATCCCTGCCCTCCCTGCCATCCCTGCCCTCCCCTGCCATCCCTGCCCTCCCCTGCCATCCCTGCCCTTCCCTGCCATCCCTGCCCTCCCCTGCCATCCCTGCCCTACCCTGCCATCCCTGCCCCTGCCATCCCTGCCCTCCCCTGCCATCCCTGCCATCCCTGTCCCTCCATCTTTCGTCCTCCATCCTCCATACATCTACTGTTATTATTATTATCTTGTTCCCTGATGTTCACATTGCAACAGTCACAAATCTTGTACTAATTGTTCATTCACCCTCTAATGTTATTGTGTTTGTGTTTACAAATATCTAGGGCTCTGGTGGCCTGGTGGTTAACGCTCTCGCTTCACACGGTGAGGGCCTGGGTTCGATTCCCAGCCAGAGTAGAAACATTGGACGTGTTTCTTTCCACCTGTTGTCTATGTTCCCCATCAGTAAAATGGGTACCTGGGTGTTAGTCGACTGGTGTGGGTCGCATCCTGGGACACTGACCTAAGGAGGCCTGGTTACAGACCGGGTCGCGGGGGCGTTGACCCCCGGAACTCTCTCCAGGTGAACTCTCTCCAGGTAAACTCCAGATAAACTTATACAGAAGTGTATATCTCCTGTATAAATACAATATATATATATATATATATATATATATATATATATATATATATATATATATATATATATATATATATATATATATATATACACACACACTTGCCCGAGATAGGAAATGAGACAGGAAACTAAACGGGAAAGAATAGTCTATACATTTGACCCCCATCTGAGGTCCTCTTTAGCAGTAATCAACTGAAGAGGACCCCCAACTGCAGGTCTAAAATACACACATTACCATTCCTCATCTTTTCTCTCTCGAGATTTCCTCTCCCATCTTTATCACACATCCTTACACTCCTTTCATTCCTTAGCTTACAAATTAAACCTCTCTCCCTTCATAGCCCAAGTTGATATTCGTCCTTCGTGACGCACATGCAGTCGATAGGCTTTAAACCTCCTGTGCACCAACAGCACAGCAATAGAGAGACAGGAAGATGCAATTTGCCAGCAAACAGAAGTCGTGTGACTGTCGGCTGCTGTGTTCCCGAGGTAATATAAGGTCATGGGTGGCGACGAGTCTTGTAAGGCAGGACAGCAGACCGCCAGCTGGTATATGCAGATGAGAAGGCGATAGAGATGCAAGGAACATGGTGGAAATGGGACGCGAAGGCAGTAAGAGGCAGCGAGAGGCAGGCAGGGGACAGAAACAGGCAGCAAGAGACAGCGAGAGGCAGAAAGAGACAAGCAGGAGGCAGTAGGATGCAGCCAGAGGCAGGCAGGAGGCAAGCAGGAGGCAGCGAGAGGCAGCAGGAGTCAGCAGGATGCATCAAGGAGCAAGGAATGCAACAAGAGGCAAGCAGGAGGCATCAGGAGGCCG